>NW_026570278.1:0-600000 GCF_019649055.1 Paramacrobiotus metropolitanus
TGTTAAGTCGTGATGAGCCTTTATGGCCCGTACCACTCCGTCAATGTTGTCATACAGATGGTGCACTGATAAGGTTTATCAGTTCCTCAGGATTACGTCATCCTGGGGTTCGCCGGGCTACTCACGAACACTGGTCGGAGTGCTCCTCAATTGGCGGCAATTGTCGGGAACATGTCGCGTTATAGCGGTGTCTTCGCCATACCGTTGCCAGAATGCGGTCGTTGACGATTCTCCGTGCAACTGAACTCGCTGCATATAGGCAAAAAGTTGAAAGCCTAGTTCTTGGCAGGGCATTTCCAAAGGCCGTGGGACGGGGAGTCCGTATTCCATGTACTGTCGATGGATCGGAATTCGTTCATCTTCCCATTCCCATGCTTCGTCCTCTATGTCGTTCATGAGGGCGATTACTGGTTCACACATTTGTTGTGCGTCCCGTATTTGCTCGTAAGTTACCGCTCCGTTCTGTCGCAGAGTGGTCACCATCTAACGTCCGTTGGTCGAGAAAGTGTCGAGCTCCCGAGAATTAAGTTCGGTACTTTTGTCGTACGTTCTAGGTTCTGGGCATCCGCTTCGGCAGGTGCCTCTGGTAGCGGGATAGACTTTAGTACCGTCCTTGCCATTCGTAGTGTACCGTTGCATCCGTTTCTGATAGTGCTATCACGTTGTGGAGTGCTAGTTCCTCCAACAGAGTGCGGTTCGTATCCCGGCAATCGGCAGATTTTACGTGGAGTTCGCCGGGTGATCGCCGACTAATCCGAGCTTGTTTCCTACCGTGTCCGATACTGTATCGGGATAGACTTCACACCTCTTTCCTTCCGGTTGTTCCGAATTGGAATTGGTGTAAGAATAAAAGTGAACTTCGAGTGCAGGTAGTCGCATCCGAGTAGCACTGGGATATCCGCTGGTCGGCTGGACATGGAATGTGTGATGGCTAGTAAAGCCCTGCATTGTTACAGGTGCCGTACAGCAGTGTGACACTACAAAGGCTTCTGTCCACCCTCAGTATTTTGGTGTAATGTCCGAGGCTGTTTGCATAGATCCACCGTTCCTCGCAGAACCGTTGTTCGATGAGCGAAGTCTCCGCTCCAGTATCTAACATCGCCATTGTGGGCTGGATCCGACTTGGATTTCGTGTGTCCAAGCTCGAACTGTTTTGGTTTCTTGTGTTCCCTTCTCAAAGGTTACTTCCCGTATCGTTGGTTTGATGGGAATTAGTGACACCGGTCCATGGTCGGCTGGCTGTTGAGTTGAACTTTGTGTAAGTTCGACTCCGACTTCACCCGCTTCCTGTACCTCAGGTCGGTTAGCTACTCCGTCCTCCGGTAATTCGGCGGTTCGGAACCGTTGTGCCTGAGCCAGTATCCGTTCTTCTATTGAGGTGTCTGTTGGCCTCAATTTCGACCACATATAGTCGAGGTTCAGGAATGTTCGAGAACTGGCTATCGTTCTAGCTGGTCGCTCTTTTGGCTGGAAGAGGTCCGCTTCTCCCGGCCGAGAGTAAACGGGTACCTGTACTCCCAATGGGACCGTTTCCCATTCTTCGACTTCTCCTTCCGATTCTTCGGTGAGGTCGATGGCTGCCATTGTCGCAGCGTATCTATCCGTTGCGCGTCCGGATGATACATTGGGGAAGTTTCTTGCCCTGGTGCGTGAATCGGCGTCCCGGTCCTCCGCGTCTTGGGCATCGTCTGGCCTGCTCGGTTGAGTTTATCCTCACCGGCAATCCGGTCCAACTTCCGTGGCCGGGCCGTACTACGTCACTTTGTGTGACGGACGGCGCAGTCGCTTTGTTCGCGCTGCTTAGGTCGGGCAATTTCTGCGTTCCGACCTCCGACGTTCCAGCTTCGAATCGAGGGGCTGGGTCGGTCGCCTCGAGTGCTTGTTGCATCCCGGGCCACGCTTCGACGGTGCCGTTGTTGGCGTATACGCCGAACTGAGCGGCTAATTTCCGAGCCGTCTCCGCCTCCTTTGTGGAGGCCGATATCGCCTTTGCGAAATCCTCCTCGGAGCTGTTTTCGTTCAGTCCGAGTAGTTGGAGGATGGTGGCTACCTGTTGGTAGCCTTCCTCTATCGTTGTAGGGAAGTTCGGTTCGTTCCGGGAAGTGAGCGGCTGGTTAGTGGGGTTATCCTTGTCCGGTGGTTCGGTCGGATGTTGGAGGTCGAATGAGTCACCGGAGCTCATCGACCTTGGGCGTTTCCCGGGGAGTTACTCCGAGCCGGCCCATTGTTGGGTGGCGTCGAGTTTAACGACTGGCGGGACGGCAACGGTTCTCTGTATGCCGGGGAACCTTGTTGGTTCCCACCGCTATTGTTGCGTTTCCGCCATTCCCTGGCCGGGCGACTGGTTTCACCGGACGGGACTACCTGAGCCTCCTGCCTGTTGGCGTTGGCGTGGCGGCGGCACGATGTCCTTCCCAGAAGGAGATTCACCGAGCCTACCGGGCCATTCGTCGAGTATCGGCGGTACCAGTCGTCGTACCACCGAAGGTTCGGATTATTATCCGAGCCATAGATGCAGCGCGACTCGTCATGGTTATTGAACATGCAGTGCCTGCATCGGAAGGTCTTGTCCTTCGTCCACTGGAAGAAGGCTGCCTCCATTTTGTCAACGTACGATGTTCCTTGCCGAGCACTTTGTTGTGCCTGGGGAGGTCGGTTGCCTTGTGGGCCGCCGCCTCCGCCGCGGTTAGGGAAGTTCCCACGGCCGCGATTCCCGCCGCCGCGTCCTTTTCCGCGACCATAACCTCCGCCGCCGTATCCTTGTGGAGGATACTGTCCGTAAGCAGGTACCCTGGTTCGAGTTCTGTCCGTAACCAAACCCTGTGTTGTTTTGGTTACCGCCCGAGCTATAACCTGGGCCGCCGTAGTTGTTAACGGGGGCTCCGACTCCAGGTGCCGGGGAATTCAGGTTCGCTGCTACCGCGCCTGCCCACGTCTGTTGCTGGACTGGTGCTTGTTGCACCGGTGGCGTCGGGGCCGGACTTAGTTGTCCGTATTGTGCCGTTGGAGTCTGATATCCCGGCATCATGTGGGGCTGATATCCGGTCTGTTGCGGTATCGCCGGAGGTGGAGTTGGGACAGGTGCAGGTGTTACTGCCCGAACTCTGGCATAGTCGCCATCGCGTGGTTTGCGCACCTCATACATTTCTTTGCCGTTGACGAAGTCCCGCAGGTAGTCACGGAACTCGATCGGCGTCGCCGGCATCCTGATTTCTAGGGCCGCCCGCAGTTGGGGTTCATGGACGTTCTCCTTAAGGTGGTACAGTATGATTTGGTCTGTGACCGTCGGGACTTGGGACTTCATGAACATCATTGCGTCATAGTATTGTTCCGGCGTTTCTTCGCCGAAACGGAATATCCGTTTGTTAATCCTGGATATCATGTTCACTTCTTTGTTTTTGTCCGCAAATCTCTGCTCGAATTTGGTCAGCCATAAGTTGACTGGCCATCCGCCGAGTGGTTCTCCGGCGGCTTCGAGAGTATGCCATTCTTTCGCTTGGCCGTCCAGTTCGGCTATCAAGTCGGACATGAAGGTCTGATCGTCTTCATACCATCGTTGGGCTTGACGATACAGGCTTCGGATTTGCTTAAGCCACCCATGAAGTTTGGTGTGGTCCCCGTCGAACGGCGGTAAGGGTTGCCGACGTCCGTGGGCTATTGCTCGTACCAAAGCAACGTGTGCTGGGTTTTGCTCCAAGGGATTTGAGTGTGCCGCCGGCGCAGCTTGTTGTGCGGCCGGGGCAGGTGGTGGATTGACGTATGGCATGTGACCTTGTTGGTCTTCGTACGCCTCCTGTTGGTAGGCATCGTCGTCATGGCCTTCGTATCCGTCCTGTTGCGGATGTCGAGCCTGAGCCTGGTCTGCGTGACGAGGCTGTTGCGGCTGTCCTCCATACTGTTGTGGAGGGGGCGCTCGGTTTTGTCTCGGCGCCTGCGGGTAGAATCCACTCGGTTGATCGTAAACTCTTCCGTACCGGTCGGGCTGTGTTCCCTGAGCCGGCATCCGACTTTGTGTAGGTCGGTTTGGAGGTCTCCGGCCTTGTTGGTCGGAGCTGTCCTCTCCGATTCTTGCGTCCTGCTGCTGGTCAGCCGTGTTGAATGACCGAGCTCGCCCGCGTTCAAGGTCGAACTGCGGGTTCTGGCGGAGCAAGTTTGGGTTGGAATTCGTCCGTGGAGGCCGGTATGCCTCCGTGCCAGGTTTTGGTGGCTGGATTGGGAGACGTTCGGCGTCCGTTGTCCAGTCTCTCCTGGCGTTAGGTACTGGCGCGTACATTGTTGTGCGCGTCGCGTACGAGGTGCTGGTATACGCACCAGCCGACGTCGTTGTCGCCACGTTCGTCGTTGGCACTCGTGGTGCTGCAGTCGACGTGTTGTGTTCCGGTTCCGGAGCACTCGGTACTGCTGGTGGTTGTGGGATTGTTCCCACACTCGGGTCGGTTGTTACGACTCCGACGAAGTAGGAGGTGTTGTTCTCCTTCTTCACCATTTCCTGGGTCGGGTTGATTCCCCACAGGATGTCACTGATTGTTCGTGACGGCTGTTGATCCTGTGCCATGGACGTCCGGTATGAGGGCGGTTCAACCCGACTATGTTCCTGGTATGGGGGAAGTTCGACCTGGCTTTGTTCCAGGTGTTTCTTTTCTTCCCTCAGACATCTTGTTTCGATGTCCATTTCGTCCATTTGCCGCATCATGTCTGTGAGGTTGCGGGCTGCCTGTTCGCCGAATTCGTACAGCTCGGTTTCGCGGGCTTCCAGGTAAAGGATGCGGCTGTGTTGCGCCTCGTTTACCTTTTGAGCCTCATTTAGGTTATACTCAAGTTGAGCTCGGAGTTTCTGTTCCTCCTTAAGGACTTGGTTCAATCCATGGACCTGGTCAGCTAGCTGGGCGTTTGCTTCCACCAGGTCGACGTCGGCTGTCCTTTGGTTAGGGAAGCCCATGTCCCGAGCATTCGCGTCGATGAACCGTCGTCCCATTCTGGTGAAGACGAGTTCAATTTCCGACTCGAGCTCTTCTACTCTGTGGGTTAGGCGGTCGATCTCGTCATCGGCCTTCTTTAGTTCCACCACATATCTATCGACTTCGTTTCGATAGACCTCGGCTTCTTCGTTGGCCGTGTTGAGTTGCTGGTGGAACGCTCCAGCTGCCTGCTCCGACTCGACCAATGCGGTCTGCACATCGGCCAGGTCTTTTTGGGCTTCTTCGAGCGCTTTGTTCGCTTCGGCGAGTTCTCGGTTTAACTCGTGGACCGCATCCATAGATCGATCCAACATGCCCTTAAGTGTAGTGGCTTCGTCGATGTCGTGCCGACACGGTTGGTCGGTACGCTTCAATATGGCATTCAGCCGGTCAATTTCCCGTTGTTGGATGGCGATGCCTTTGTTGGCGTCGGCCATTTCGCGTTCCCATTTGCTTCGTTCGAGCCGATGGGTATCTTCCGAGTTTCGGAGCGATTTTCCCGCCGAGTCGATAATTCTGTCTGCCAAAGCGATCTGAGTGATCAGTCTACGGCATCTCGAGCGGAGTAGGTCAACGTCTACGATCCTTTCGGGCGGTGTTGCCGCTATCCACTTCTCGGCCGTATATTCGAGTGTACTGGCCTGGTAGGTGAGGTCGTCCTGGTTGGACTTCACCGGTGTTGTGAAGAATCCGTCCGCACTGTTCGGTCTTGACACCTTTGTTGTGTCAAAGACTTCGTCGTTCGGTGTCGGGGTTCTTTCACTACCAAGTTCGCCAGGTTCGAACATTAACGGTGATGGTCGGATCTTCAGGTCGACTGGTCGACTTTGTGTCGCCTTGGTCGGCTTCGCCGTTTGTTGAGCTTCGGTTACTCGAGTCGACTCGCTTCCGGTTGGCGAAGGTCGGCTCAACGGTGAAATAACCCTTTCATTGGGTGCTGGTATGCTGGTCGGCGATCCAGCTGGGCGAGGAAGCCGCTTCGTGGCGGTACCTCGGAATCTTCCGTTCTGGTTGGTATTTTAGTCGACTGGACGGCCGCATCCGACTTTGTGTCGGTTGGTTGCCGTTCCAGGGAAGTCGGTTGCTTGTTGCCGACTTCCTTTTCTCCGACTTTCGAGGTCGGTGAAATCCTTCCGACCTGTGTGGTCGGTTGGACAGTGCCGACTTCCGTTGTCGGCTTATCCATTCCGGTCGAAGTCGGTTGCTCGGTCCCGTGAGTTTGTGGCAGGTCGGCCTGCTGTTGACCGACTTCTTTTGCCTGCGGCTGGTCGACCATTTGTTGGTCGGCCACCGTAGGTTGTTGTTCACCGACTTGCTTAGTCGGAGATTTTCGCTCGGCCTGTGTGGTCGGCGATTTCCTTCCGACTTGGTTAGTCGGAGCGTCCATGTTAGGCGAAGTCGGCTTCGGCACCTCTTCCGTCCTGTTGGGTGAATGCCGTCCGAGCTCGGTTGTCTTTGTGACTACCGAGCCTTGAGCTCTGTGTGAGCTCGAATCCAGGTCGGTATGAGACAATGTGGTCTCAGCTTGCGGCTGTTCCGCATCCCCCTTAGTCGGGTGGGACGGGGCTGCTGTGTCAGCTGGGGCTTCCAGGAATGTTTTATCCCGGGCGTCCTCGAAACTGTCATCCGAAGTCGGATTCGAGTCGGCAAGGAGGATCCGCTCGTTGCGTTTCTCCCTTGCTTCGGCCGACTTAGTCGAGTCGGTTGAGGACGGTTGACTTTTGTCTTGACCGGCGTACCGGAGTGAGTACTTCCCGGTCATGTTCGCACGCCGAGAATAGTCCGTGTTGAACTTTCTCGCGTACTGATCTTCTCGGGGATTCGACATTGTTGTCGAGTCAGGTCGGCTCTGGTGGAGCCTTTAAAGTTTAATCAGTTAGAAAGAGAAAGTCGAACAATCTTCTGTGTGAAGATGTTCGTCAAAATCAGAAATGTCTTTTTGCTCAGGAACTTCCGAGTGTCAGGACCGTCCAGTGAGATGTTGTTGTTGTTGTTGATGTGTCTGTTGGTGACTCAGTACACGGGGTATTAGTATACAGTACTATGGTACAGTACAGTACGTAATAGTAGTACGGTGTAGTACGTCCTATATTACTGTGCTGACCAGTGTGACGTAACAGGTTAAGTGGTCTTGCACTTCTGCCTACGTCACAGAATGCGAGCCGCGTGCAAAATTTGCAAAAAACGATGAATCACGCCTATATTAGGCTATGGGAACTTTCCCCTGCACGCTGATTGGCTGCCTCTTAAGTACTGATAAGCGGTCGTTATGACGTCACAAGGAAGTTCGAGAATTTTCGCGCTATTTCCCGTTAGAAAAACAAATTATTTTTGCTCGGCTAGAAGGTCGATCTAGCTCGGATTTTTAAGTTTTTAACCGTTAGCAGTTATTTTTATTAATTAAGAAAATTTTCTGGTGGTCGAAACACCGTTGGAAATCAAAATAAAGAGAATTTCCGACCTGTTGCCGGTTAGCCTTTGTTAAGCTGTCTAGACAGGTTCGTTGACCTAGCAGGTCGGTTCTCGACCAAAAGCAAAATTCCGAGTCGGTTTCTCCGTCGAAAATTACTTTTTAACCGTTAGAAAATTTAGATCTACGGCTAGAAATAGTTTTCTACCGCTAGAAAATGAAAAGCCGACCTAGTTTCGGCTGAAATCGACCTACAACCGTGACTTTACCAGTGTCGGTGTCGGTGTCGGTTCCACTCGATTTCATCCGTCCGAGGTCGGAAATCCGTCGTTTCCGAACTGAAATCCGCGAGTAAAGTTGCGGGTCGCTGTTCAAAGCGAAGGTCCCCGTATTATTGGAGTAATCCTATCGCGCTGCAGACTCTCGTTCGAGTCTGATCCGTCAGTTGGGAGAAGAAAAGTCCGTGCTGTTGGGAGATGAGATTCCGCTCTTCAATGTGGAAGAGACCAAGGAACTGTGCTCACCAGCTGGGTAAGAATCACTTCAGTGATCCTCGTTTTCCTCAGCTGTAAGACGATGCGACCGTTCTGATCAAAGTCAAGGTAGAGATTGCTTCAGCAATCGATCTAACAGTGACTTTCAGGTTCCTCACAATTTCTCCGTGAATTGAGCCTTCACCGTCTCCTCAAAGGGTCCGTTGAAAGAAAACCAAACGATCCTGCTTACCATGTAACAGGCAAGCGCGAGGAGATCACGAGTGTGCTTTATTGTACAAATAAAGGAACAATACTGCGTAATAGCAGGGAATGCAAGAACAAAGCACTGATGGCTAAACAAGCAAGTGAATGCTAGAAGGCTCTTGAGCGTTCGTCAAGGCGTGAAAGAAGCAACTGGCGGCAAGCACGTGCTGTGTGCCATCAGCTGTGTGATGATGCGCAGACTGGACTCAATCCAACGCGAGCGTATGAACGCTGAGTCATACCGCGAAAGAGGGAGGAGAGAGCAAGTATGCTCAGTGTGTGCGCCGCGTATATCCGCTTCAGCGGATATGAGTGCAGTGCAGCAGCACACGTACGTACAGCGAGAGAGGCGATATGGCAAGCATGAGTGCAAATACGTCCATGGTGGGCCGTATGCACCAGGCGCAGTCATGTGCCTCTGACAACTTATTTTCCAATAAATAACAATAATCATAATTAATAGATTTATTAATTTTACCCATTTTTTTATAAAAAAATATTCAGAATAAAAATTAAGAATCTGTTTTTATAAATTCCAGATTTTGTTTCATTTAATTGAGTTCATGCCAGTTTCAAAATTTTTATAAAAACGACCCAAAAGTTGGCCAAAACTATTTGAATTTCACCCATAAACTGCAAACAGCCTGCACAAGTCAGTGGCGATTCCATCGACGCTGGAATTGGAACCACAGACTGGGCATTTCACCACCATGAATTTCTAACGCGTTCATATATTTTTCATTCTGTTGACGGATTTCACAGCAGCTCACAACCGCTTCGCACCACACCCTCCGCCGATCTCCACACCCAATTGCGCAAAAAAAAATTTCCCTCGACCCAAAAATTCAACAACAACAAGAAGAACCCTTCAGAAAGATTTTCTAAAATTATCCTTTCCATCCCCATCGCTCCCGCTGGCCGCGCTCCGCAGCTTTGCGCGCAGCCCAGTCCCCACCTCCCGCAGGGCGGTCGGCAGAACGTCTGTCGGCCATCTGCGGGCGGTCGTCATTGCGGTAGCGCGGCTGCCGTAACGCCGCATCGGAACGTGGCGTGCTTAGCCGGCGATCGCCGAAGTCCTGTCCTTGCCGTTCCGAATTTTCACTACTTTGGAACTGAATAGGCAGGACGAGGTACGTCTCTAACGTCTGACTATCAATGGCATCGTTCTCTTCCAGATTTTTAAACGCCGCGTCGAATTTTCGCCGCAGTTCCGGGTTGTCTTTGGTTTCCACGGCTTTCTTCACTTCCGCAATCTATCAGCACATGACCAGGCAAATTATTCATTCATAAATACTATTTAATTTGATTTAATTACTATTTAATACCATTTAATGTGATTTAATTACTATTTAATACCATTTAATTTTATTTAATTACCATTTAATACTATTTAATTTGATTTTTCAGTTTCATTTTACTTCCTTCCACATCTTTTCCAAAACATCCCGAAGAAAATGAAAATAATTCAGAATTTTTTTTTAAGAAAAACTCTGAACTATTTTCATTTTCTTCGTGATTTTTGGAAAAGATGTGTTTTAGCAAATTTTCACCTTTTAATTCTTAGGATACTATTTAATACCATTTAATTTTATTTAATTACCATTTAATACTATTTAATTTGATTTTTCAGTTTCATTTTACTTCCTTCCACATCTTTTCCAAAACATCCCGAAGAAAATGAAAATAATTCAGAATTTTTTTTTAAGAAAAACTCTGAACTATTTTCATTTTCTTCGTGATTTTTGGAAAAGATGTGTTTTAGCAAATTTTCACCTTTTAATTCTTAGGATGCTTCGCTGGTAAATTTTCTCGTATTTCCACTGACAAGTTGTTCTGCTAAATTAGTATCATTTAATTTTCAGTTTATTTTTTCCACGTTATAATTATATTCTCACATTGAAAATGATTATTACGAATTTATTAACTTCCCACAATTTTCATTTTATGATTTTTATCCCAGTTGAAGGCTGCTCTAGTATTCAAATTATTATAAGCCTTTAATTACAATTATTATTAATTAATTAATCCATATTAATTATATTGATTATTAATTATATTATTAATTAATTATTGTTTAGTTATTATTCCGTATTATTAGAATTATTTTCTCACGACGGAAGCAATTCCGGTGGTTTTTATCTGTCAAAGACTCAAAAGTTTTATTTTATTTACGCGCTGGTTTACCACGTAATAAATAATCTTACTGGCTATCATTTTCCATGCTGTTATTTTTTCACCTTTTATTTACCGAAGTTCTTGCTGTTTCTCTACAGATACCACATATTCCTATGTCATTGCTAATTTTTATGTTTATTTTATTACAATGGCAAGATTTTCTACAGTAAACTGATGTTAAAATAGTCCAAACAGCAACCACGTACCACATCACTGAAAAGGCCGAACCATGTCGGTTTGGACGCACTGTCCCGCACCGTAACCCCGCTGAAAATCGGGAGGACGTCTTCCAACCGATCCAGTTTGGTCAGCGACAGGACTAATAAATTGCGCAAGGATTTGTGGTTGTGCTGGGATGGATCAAAATTCAGCACCTCCAACGCACCCGCCGCATCGTTCTGCACAAAACCCGGAGACAAAAAACGTCAAAGATAATAAAAAAATATAAAATATAAAATTAAAAAATTTCTCAAAATATTTTACAATTAAAAAACAATTAAAATATCTTTTTGCAATTTAAATTTCGAGTAACACCTTGTTATTTTCAAAACAGCATCTTAGAATTCTTATGCACCACTCGCAAGGACTGTTATATACTTCGGTAATAATTCTCTTTTTTTAAAAAATCCAAAAATGATGACACTGAATAAACTAGGTTGTGCGAATTAATGATAAATGCAAATTTAATTTTAAAATTTAAAAAGAAATTTTATCCAGTCTGCTCACATTTTTCAGAGCTAACGCCGCCGCAAACGCCACCGCGCGTCGCATAAGCAGTGCTTGCCGGTCGATGGCGCGTTTGACCAAGTCCATGACGGTTTTGTGAGCTGCCGGTGTACCCTGCAAACAATAACGTTTTGCCTAATTTTTTCACGTTTTATTTTTCCTTAGTATTATTACGTATTTTTAAAGATAGCGTTAGAAAATTGTATGAAAAGTGTAAAGTGTAGACCACGCATTCGATGACCAAATCGTTACGCGTAGTAACTGTTAATTCACTATTTCGTATTATAAAAACTACTTAACCGAATTCTTTATCTAGCAAAATAAATTATCCACATGCTCGATTTATTACTTTACTGAATTAAACAATTTCTTTCAAAATAAACCAATAGAATTAGAATTACGAATATAAAACAATAACAGATATTCCAATACACCAGAAAATAATTTTTTATCATAAAATTTATTTAACCAAATTCCTTATCATACAAAATAAATTATCTCATGCTTGATTTATTAATTTATTGAATTATTAATCAATCAATTATTAAACAATTTTTTTAAAAAGAAACCAAAAGAATTAAAATAATAAATCAATAACAAATATTCCAGGTTATCAGAAAATAATATTTCATCCTAAACCAAATTATATCATAAAATCATCAGCATTTATGAGAAAATCCAAGAACACAATAATATGTAAACTAATGCGACCAGATAACTGAACGTCATTGTTTTTGAATTGAAATCACATAAAAAAATGCGATTCATCAAAGGCCAAAGTATTAACTATTTTTCGAAATCGTACCAGTTGATAGCCGGCGGCACAGGCCAGCGTCAGGTTGATGCGGAACATAGTCCGGGAATTGCCGATGAAGGGCCGCTCCAGCATGATCTTGTACAGCGTCAGGACGTCGGCGTAGCGCTGGTTTTCGTACAGGAGATCCATGGCTACCGTGTAGGACGTCAGCTGGTCATACACCGGCCTCAATTCCTGAAGAGAAACAAATTCTTCTACCCCAGCAGATTTTCAAGGTAACTCGCAACTACGGAAAATTACGGCCGAAAAATTGGCAATGATCATTAAAAAAAGATTTTAAACAAAAAGTGATTAAATGATTGTTAAAAAATTCAAAAAATAAAATTGTAAGGGCGGGACGCCCCGCCCTCCTGAGTAGCTATTCGCTGTTTCTGGGGATTTCCACCCCGCACATTGCTGCGCTGTTTTGACGGATCTGCAGCACAGTTGCACTGGCTGCAGGATCCTTCCTCATTAGTCTGGTGTTGCTGCGCCACGGTGCGCATTAGATTCGGCAATAAAGCCTCATCCGGGTTCACCGCTGTTCGCTGTCGAGGATACGCGTGGCGCCCATACGGCCCCGCGTTATAAAATATAAGTAAAAGCATAAATACTCGTAAAAACAAATAAGAAATGATTAAGAAAATACAAACATTAAAATAAATAAAAAGTGATTTAAATGGTTTAAAAAATCAAATAAAATATAAGTAAAAACACTAAAACAATGAAAACTTATTTTATGAAAATCCAAATAATAAATTAAATAAGTAAAAAAGATTTAACTGACTAGAAAAATCCAAAAAAAATATAAAACTATTAACAAAAACTAAATCAAAAATGATTTACAAAATTCAAATTGATAATAAAATAAATAAAATATAAATGAAAATATAAATAAAATTAACCAAGCCAGAAAGCGTAGTCAACAAAAACCCAATTAAAAAATGAAAAACCAGCCAAGTCAAACTGCAAAACAAATTTTCTTAGAAAAAATACATAAACTTAGTTGTTTAATTTACCAGTCCAATTTTTTCCGCTTGCATTAATTTGCGTTTTAGGACAACTTACGGGATCTTGAATGGCGGCCAGGGCTTCATCGGGTTTATTGAGATGGTGGTAGAGGCGCATGATAACCGGTCCGAAAGCGAAGGCGGCGAAGCGCTTATCCGTGTGCTGCTTCGAATATCTTCACAACAAAATCCGTGACACATAAATGATAAAATAAATTCAAATTCAAAAATAAATTCAATTACCCACAAATTAAATTACAAACCAAATTAAAAATTAAATTACCAAATAAAATGAATTACAAAATAATTTAGAATTAATTACAATCCAATAAATAGAAATAAATTATCACAATCTCACGCGAAAAAGGGGGACAGCATACTTTTTCAGCATTTTCTTTAGCGTTTGCAAATCCTTCTCGTCCTCCGCCACATAGCACATCTTCCTCAGATCCTCGGTTAAGATGAGTGGTGCCGAGTTGCCGCTCAGATATCCGTCCAGTTTCTGCTTGAAACGCTCTACACCCGCCAAATTCCAATATTAGCGAACCAAGATTTACTCATGGCTGAATTTTTTACAATTAAAAATCTCCCAGTTACTCAGTAAAATCCCTGTTCAAAACGTGGGAATTCGGAGTTTCTCAACATTTACTTAAGTGCATTTCAAGATACATTAGCAGCCAGAATTCTGTAACTCCTGGTCGTAAATTTCGAATTTTCAGCAAAGTTCGAAAGAAAACCAGTAAGTAATTTTCAGTTAAATTTTGCGGAATCAAATTCAAAAACAAATCAAATTCTTCAAGCAAAACTGTCTGAATTTTTTGTAATTAAAATTTGACAAAACCAAAAACTCAATAAAAATATAGTCAATTCAATAAAAAGTAAATTGAAAGTTGACTTATTATTTTCCCCAATTCATCGAATTTTTTACGGTAAATTGTACTAGTAAGTAATTTTTTATTTTTTCAGCAACACAATGTGCAAAATCTAAGGATTTTTTCCCCAAATTCACCGAACGTTTTCCGTCAAATTGCACGAGTAAACTTTAACTTTTTCATGCACCACAGTACTACCTGCAAAATTTACTGAATTTGAATAATTACTCCTTGACTGAGAGGGAAATTAACTCCATTCTGATCCGCATTTCACGGACCAGTTAGGGAGTGCGTACCCACAAGCTAAAGAAGCGACGAACCTTTCATGGTGCCCATTTGCTCCGTGGTCTTCTCGCGCACATCCACGTACTCCGTCAGACCCATGGCTTTCTGGCTGAAGAGCAGCTGGCACGCTGACACTGCAGAGAGGAAAACTTCTGATTATGCATGCGCACTGCAACACGATAAGGGCGCAACTGGATGAGCAACCCACCGGAGAAATTCCGCGGCGCCGTCGTCAGGATGCTGTTTGCGGTTGAGTTCCCGCAACAACCATGGGACAGTGATCGCCAAGTCGCTCCGATCCACCGCGCGTTCATCGTCCGGTTGACTGGAGCAGAACAGGAAAACTATGCGGTAAAAATGCAGCGGCTCGATGTATTCCAGAATGTTCTGTAGGAAATTAAACTGTAAAGCGAAAAGCTCACAAAATTCCCAAACCTACGAAAATAGAAATTAAAAAAGGCAAAATGCTGCAACTTGCGGTGTTCATGGCAGCCGCCCATGAGGGCGGTTGGATGCAATGTGTGTCTGCCGCCCTGTTTGTGGCGGAAGCGAAACTGTACTGTACTGTGCTGGTCATACCGCTAAAATTGTTCTGATAAAGACTTCACCCGTTTTGAAAGTAAAAATTAGACTACAGTAACATGACTTCATCAGAGTACCACGAACTTCCAAAAAGTAGAAGAATTTGAATTTGGGCTTTCGTACTTTAAAAACAGTTTTTACCAATATTACGCGATGCAGTTTCCGCTTTTCCGAAAGAAACAAGTATTACTGTCTCTTATATTTTGTGCCGGTTATGAACGGTCAAATTATGTATTACAAGTTTTGGTTAATTATTATTACAAATGTTGGCCGCGCTTTTAATGATAGCAACTAAACTCGTATCCAAATAAGTTCAAGAATATATGACCTCTGTACTTTTGACAGTACTTTTTTACGTGTATTCAAATGATATCCGCATATTAAGACATAAAAATGGGATTTGAATCATTTGATTTGGATCATTTGGATTTTAATCAATTAAACCGCTTTTTATTTTTTTATTATTTGGTTTTTTTAAATCATTTTGTAGTTGTATTTATGCTTGTGCTTTTATTATAAGAATTTTTTAAATCCATTTAATCACTTTTTATTTGAATCCATTTTTTAACAATCATTGCCAATTTTTTCCGGATAATTGTCCGTAGTTACCTTGAAAACCTGCTGGGGTTGAAGAATTTGTTTCTCTTCAGGAATTGAGGCCGGTGTATGACCAACTGACGTCCTACACGGTAGCCATGGATCTCCTGTACGAAAACCAGCGCTACGCCGACGTCCTGACGCTGTACAAGATCATGCTGGAGCGGCCCTTCATCGGCAATTCCCGCACCATGTTTTATATGGTTATAAAACAAGTTTTAAAGATTTTGTTCGAAGAGTGGTCATAGTTTTTTGTTCTAAGAAAAAGGTGCTTAGAACAGCTTGCGATCATACTGTTAACACATTTTTTGATTAGAACTGTTTTAAAGGCTTCGAACACGAAGTACGACCGGGGCACAATGCTAGACTGTGCTGGCCAGCTGTCTTGTTCATGGTGCGAGTGCTGCGCATCCTGTTGTAAGTCCTGGCCAGGCTGGCCTCATCGGGTCACGGATTGTCTTGGCTGAGCCGGAATGTTTATCTAACACCCATGCGCCAGTGGTCAATGGTGATGAGCACGAAAACAGGGCAATAAATTCCATTGTTCTACGCTGATCATTCGAGACTGTGCGCATGTAGTAATATGTCTTATGCAAATAATTGCAGTCGCTTATATAGCTTCGTAGGGGTTTGTACTGCTTGTGCTCACCAGGCTTCCCGTCACCAGAACAGAGATATTCCTCTTCTGCGCGGTGATGAAAGCCGTGGCAAAAACTTCAGACCTGTGATTGTTTTTAGCGTCTGTAATTTTACACAATTTTTTACTATAGACGTAAATTACATCGGCGGGGAGAGAAATGATTTCTCTATCGGTTTCTGTGTAATATAAAATGGGCATATTTGAGTGGAAACTCACCTTAAGTAACTATGATCGTACAGTCATGCAATAAGATTAATTACGTTCAGTCGCTCGCGACAGTTTTTGTTTGTGTTCAGAAAATTGCGAGCGGACAGGGTACAAGACTCAAAACTGCACTGCGACAGAGCCAACGTGGCAAAATGCATACGAAGTCGTAGCGCCTGGGTCGGAGCGGTGCACCCGTTGGCTATCATTTTTATGAACACAAAACCTTTATCACCTCTAATTAGGCCACACTTCCACTTTAAAAACTTCCCGCTCATTATTCCCCATCGTGGCCAAAACTTGCAATCCGTACCCGCTAACATCGATCCTCCCGCCGGCATCGGCGCGTCGCACGCGCTTCGACCAGTGACAGGAACGCGGACCACCCGATCCATCGCGATACGAAAAGCAGTCTTTGAAGGTGTCCTTCAGACTCCGATCGCTCTCACAGCTCCCCCCGGAGTCTGCTTGTGTAAGCATAATTCCGTAGCGGTTAGACCCCGAGTGCCAGATGACGCCCCAGGCAATATAGATGCACACTGCCCGTCCGTACCCATCGAACCGGTAGCGCAGCACCCCGCTCGTGCCTTCCGCGCGGTGCCAGTACTTGGAGAATCCACAAGCTTCCTGTTGTCCGGGTCGAATGGTGGGTTGTGGAATGATACGGTTTCTGCCGTAATACGCGTAGAAATCCTCGTAATGCAGCGAACGCTGACGGATGGCTCGGGTCATGGCCAAGGAAAGGTCCGTCACATTAGGCGCCAAATCAATGCACGGATACACTTCGCACGTCGACGGAGGAGCAAAGTGATTCTGGATTACGATGACAACATTCCGCCAGCAGTCCATGTCACCGAATGTCTGCAGATCTGCTATGGTTTTCTGCATGAGTGAACCGCCGTTTATTATGCCGTTCACGGCGGAGAATGTGGTTCCCCATGATATGCCTGCTGTGGTCAAAGGGACGGCCAGAGATGAGATCAGAATTATCGTCCATTCGGTCGGCATCGTTGTAACAAGGAAGAGTCGAATTATCCAATCATCACACTTAGCCAACGGATTTTAACCTTCGGTTGTACAACTATTAGCCAACAATATCCCCAGCAAAGTACTGTATTTACTATGGTAAAACTTATTCTACGAGCACGTCCGCTCTTCTCACATAAAACAGTCGAGATAGGATCTAAAACACCGCTTGATCTTGTGCATGTGTTGATGTGCATAGTCCAGGCGCGGTGCGATCTACCGTACTCTGTACATCGATTTCCCTGGCAGACAGAGTGCGTAAGCTGTAAACTGTAACTTAATTTCGGCGTAAGCTGTAAACTGTAACTTAATTTCGTCTCGTGTGCGCACTTCTGTAGCTTTACAGAATAACACAAGCTTGGCAGAACAGTACAATCATTTACTACAATAATTAATATTTGAAATCTGTTGCAGCTATGTCGGATCAAGTCCTAAATTCATTAAAAGAAAAACATCCACCCGCTCCTACAGACCTCAATTTTCCTTCACCGCCCCCGGCTGGATACCCTCAGGGCCTCAAGAATTCTTAACAGAGGAAGTACATGCTGTCATGAAATCTTTCCCCGCTGGCTCTGCTGCTGGGCCAGACGGATTGAGAGCTCAGCACTTGAAGGAATTGATTGTAGTGCCTGGCGAATGCGGCGAATCGCTCTTAAGTACTTGTCCTCACAAAATTGGAGAATCATATTGTTTATGGCTCTATTCCTGACAGTGCATGTTCCCGCCAGGAACTATGTAAATCACATTCAGCCACCGGAATCGCCCAATCCGGTTACCCAGGCTGCGCCTCTTCCGGTGAAAATCAATAAACACCTCTGCCATCAGATCCGGTGTTAACGAACGGTATGCTTCGAATTCGCAGGTGGGAAGTAGCAGTCGATTGGGGCCATTCCACCGTATGCACGCCGCTAGTCTGTCGCATCCTGAGTCGCTTCCGCCGCCGGTCCGCATGCCTCTTCCATGGTCGGGAGGGATTGAGCCCACTGCCCAACACGCCAACATGCCGGTGATTTATTTCTCTCCGCCAGCTGGTCCTTCCAATTCGAATGGTGCATTTGACACTGGTAATCATGCGGAATTGATGCCGGGCTTCATGCAGATGGGTATGCCCATGCCGCCCTTTCAACAAACAGTTTTCACCTTTCGTCGTCTTCTGTGCCTGATGCGTCGCTTCCGGGGATGCGGATCACGGATTCCGGACGGGCTACGTATCAACAGTTGGCGTAAACCAAAGTTGACTTATTTGATACAAATTCGGTTCCTTTTTGCACTACTTTTCTGTGGTTTTTTATGCGTTCTGTTTTTCCACGTGAATACGCGGTTTTGTTGTTGTTAAGTTTGTACGTTGGAATCGCATGCCTTTGAAATTTGAAGTACTGTACTAAGTGTACTTATTGTTGCGACCAAGTGCGATTGTGGGCTGGCTTTTTGCCAAAAAATTCTCAAAAGCAACTTTATATTTTTATATTATTTAGTGCACTGTTTACTGCAGGGTGCTGTACAGACTACAGTGGTTGCCGAGTACGTATTACACAGCTCTGTAGTTGTTAAGTACGTTCTTTGCGTCGGTTGTTTATATTTTACATACACAAGATTTCCCGTAATGGATCCGCACCAAATCGATAACTTTGATAAGGTATAGAATTTCAACAGCAAATTAAAATGTAAAACTATCACTGAACAGCAAAGTCATATTATTATTGTTATTATGTTAGTTACTTGTTAATACTCGTATTATGTTGCGCGAAGCAAATTCTCGTACAACATTGATCATGGTTGTTTTTTAGCGTTCAAATGTTTATCATTTTATTGGTGTGTACCAGCGCTGTCTTTTTAGGGTGGGTCTCACATTCGAAGCGAATCTAGTTGCGATACAGCAACTCCACCTCGCGAGGTGGCTTCGCGTACCGTATCTGTAGGCCTGGCCCCTGCGTACAGCCACCTCGTGCGGTTGAGCAACCGTACCATAGCGAGATTCGCTTTGAATGTGAGACCCACCCTTATTCTACGAAGTGGCATATAAATTGCCGAATAAATTTTTTTTTGTTGTGTGTGTGCAGTTTATAGGTCGTATTTTCGGCCAGCGCATAGCGGCTGTACGTATGCACTGCGTATTGTTTACTCGTGCACAATTCATTATGCAGATTTTAAAAGAGTTTATATACACGTGAAGATGACATCGACTGGTATGCAACAATTACTGCTTCCTTGTTAATCACTTACTAGTCTCGCATTTCAGATTTAGCCTACAACACTCAATTCCTGAAGCAGAGAATCAGTATTGCTTTAGTGCGATGTGGCGTTCAGGAAACGTTTTGTATCAGTAAGAGAATGGATGAAGTGTACTGTGTGTTGAAACGATGCGAACTGCGTACAGTGTAATTTTGAGTTTACCAATGTTAATTTGAATAACTCAATAAAAAAAACCCTCGACAATCGCAATAAAGTGATATGCAGCTGTAGTGTTAATGCGCCGAGTTCCAGCTTCGAATGGCTACTTCGAGCCATCAGCATGTTGAATGTGGCTGTGCAGTGGTAGCGATTCATAAGGAGGTGGAAGCCAATCAGCGGGAACCAATGGCGTGACTTTTGCCCGGGCGTGGTCTGTCTGGTCAGTTGTCGACGACGTTTGCTGATCAGCAACCGAGGGTATTGTATAGGGTCCATAATTGACGTCAAAATTCAAACTGCGAGCAGTATTGGGCAGTTTGTGGATGTTGACGCTGGTCGACACCACCTGACCAAGATTGACCGCCATCATAATACTGAAGAAGGCAGTGTGAGCCGCAAGTAATGAAAATGCTTCAGTGCCGCCGGGAATGAGAATGCAGCTCGAACAGTGCAGCAGAATCCACTGAGTAAGCACCAAATCGTTATCAATTAATACGCTCATTGTCAGAGCAAGGATAAAACCGGGAATGCTGAGTACCAATGATGTGATCAGAAAGCCACGACGAACCCGTGGTCCTTGTTGGGGTGGTATAATGCGTCCAGCCAGCACACCAAATATACCGGTAATAACGAAATAACCACCACCCCAGCAGCCGGAACCGTATGCGGTGCTGGCACGAGTTCGATTATCCGCGGGAGAGTACCAGGTGAATGCTGCGTGAATAAATCGTAAACACTGCCTGTCACTGCCAGTATTTTCATATTATACACGACTGTAACCGTCCAAATCGTCTGCCATCCGAGACGTCCGACGGACGCTTTCGCCCTTAAGTGAAATGGCCCGGTACATGGTGCCACAAATGGGATACATACTCGTACACTAACACTTCGAATTATTTTGTCTATAATCTTTTATATCATCCTAAAGGCAATGATTTGTTCTGGACACTGTTCTGGACACTGTTCTGGACACCGTTTGCGCGCGCAACACCCGGTTGTCGAGATAGGGCGTACTAAAATGTGCGAAAATTTTAAATGCAATGTTGTGTACCAAAAGTGGGGTTATTACCCGATCTTTTTGTTGTAACTTTGCTCTAAAAGGCGCATGGCCATAAAGTCGAAAGTGAATCAGTTTCAGATTCCGCGTCCGATCACTTCGGCCGCACAGGTTCATTTCGGCCAACGTTCATTTCGGCCGTGGCTCACTTCGGCTAACACTCATTTCGGCCAACACTCATTTCGGCAACTGGATGTGTCGGCCATCTTAGGCTCTCTTAAGTTCCCTAGGTTTCTTAGGTCTCGTTCTGTTTTCTTATGTTTTCTTAGGGTTCTTAGGTTTGTTATGGTTTCTTAGGTTTATTCTGGCTTTTTGGGTTTCTTAGGTTTCTTTGATTTTCTGATGTTCCTTAGGTTTGTTATGGTTTTTTGGGTTTCTTAGGTTTTCTTAGGTTTATTATGGTTTCTTAGGTTCATTATGGCTTCTTAGGTTTCTCAGGTTTTTTTATGTTTCTTAGGTTGTTTAGGTTTCTTAGGTTTCTTAGGTTTTTTTCTTAGGTTTCTTCTTTGTTTTTCTGGGTGTCGTGCGGTTGACTCACCCGGGACGGTAGACTCCGTGTGATCGATCTTATGACGGTCAACTGTGACCGGCAAAAATGTCCTTCCTGTCCCCCCGGACATTTTTGCCGTGTCCCCCATGCCATCATCGTCAAAATGGTAACCCGTTGGCCAGAATGGTGCCCTGGGGGACCTACCACGAAAAGCTAATTTTCAGGTCAATCGGTGACCTTTGAAAAACTGCTACCAGCATTACCATAGCGTTACCGGTTAAAACTAACTGAGGGACATTCGTCACCGAAAAGATATTATTGTCGGAACGGATTTACAGCTTTTCGGCATAGGGGACGATATTACCGGAGTGAATTACCGAGTGTCCGATATAGGGGACATTATAGGGGGCATTATTGCCGGAACGAAAGTTTTAACCGGTAACGCTATGGTAATGCTAGTGGCAGTTTTTCAAGGGTCACCGATTGACCTGAAAATTAGCTTTTCGTGGTAGGTCCCCCAGGTCACCATTCTGGCCAAAGGGTTACCATTTTGGCCATGGTGGCAGGGGGGGACACGGCAAAAATGTCCGGGGGGACTGGGGGGACATTTTTGCCGGTCACACCTATTTCCGCCGAAATGTACTTTGGCCGAAGTGAATTGCGGCCGAAATGAATGGCGGCCGAAATGAATGGCGGCCGAAATGAATGGCGGCCGAAGTGAGCGCGGCCGAAATGAAAACGGCCGAAGTGATCGGTAGCCTTCAGGTTCATAGCGCTATCCCATAATTTTAAAATAAATTTTAAAACTTTTGATTTTTATTTTAAAATCAGAAGAAAGTGCTTTGAATGAATCTGACAATTTGTTCGATTTCGTCATTATGGCCAAGTGTCTATTACAGCAAAGTTTCAAGAGCGGGTAATAACCAGTTGTTTGGTACACAAATTAGATGCGTTTAACTTTTCGCCCATTTTAGTTCGGCATATCTGGGCCACAAGATTTTGCGCCCGTGTAGCAAGCGCGCAAACGGTTCTCATTTTCAGAACATAAATCTTTTAGCTTTAGAACGACATAAAGTATTATAAAAAAGTGATTCGGATTGCGCGAAAGCGAAAGTTTGAGTGCTTGTATCCCAATTTTGACACCATGTACCGGGTCATTTTCCTAAAATCGTCCAAAACGTCCGGGAGCCGTCAGAAACGTTCGGGTACGAGTATTCATTCAGGCGAAAAGCTACTAATGTACGCTTACCATTATCATTCAGAATTAAAACAGCAAAGGATACTGAGTAGGAAAAATTTACGGCCGACGTGTTGGCGGACCGGAGACATTTTGGACGGTTTAAGAGCCAAAACGTTCACCGAGCGTCTCTGATATTCATGGCGTTGTAAACGGTAACAAATGATGGAGATACAAGATCGGCAGATAGAAAGCGTGAATATAATCAATCACAGTTTTCAGAATTACATGATTCATTTACCTATAATGTCCAGTATAACAAGTAGTATCCCAAATAATACTTGTAGAACTCCAAACCTTAGGACTGCTTTCCGATTGTGGAGCTGCCCATTGGTCAGTGACGTCGGAGCAGTTTGTATGATGACACCAGACATTGTTGAGATCAGGAAAACTTTCCACTCAACGGGCTTTAACCTAAACAGCCAATACGGTTTTGCGGCAGCAACCTCACTGCAGTTCGATTTTAAAAACTGCGGAACGTTGTCCCAGTTCCCAGTCTAGAAACCACTATTACCTAAGACTGATCACGATTTTCAAATCACGACTTCGAAGTTCGAGGCGTACACAAAATATTTGTCGTACTATTTGAAGTGTGGACGGCTTATTATTTTATGCATGTGCGTGTCTATGTGACGTGTCTTGGCAATCATAGCAGTTCCATCGCACAGTTTCGCAATTGACTGCCCTAAGGGCCTTTCACCAACAAATACATGAATTTTTTTTTATCATTCATCTTCGAGTATAAGCTGGGCAGGTATTTTCATGTACGTAGCTACGTACTGTACTGTACTAGCAGAATGTGCGAATTCGCAGCCATAACACACAGCAGTTAAAACGCTGTTCGCACTGCCATCCGTTTGCCAACTGACACAGAATTTTGTCTAGAAAAACCGACGCAATTCTCTGTCGGTTTAAATTGTAATGTAGGCACAAATACATAAATACAGAATTGTTCGCCTTGAGAGAGGAGATCTCAGATAGTAACACCGTGTTACTATCTGAGAATTTTGAGAAAGTTGCGTGCGAATTTTGATAAACCCGTGTTACTAACACGGGTTTATCAAAATTCGCACGCACACATCCAGTATTTTCAAAACAATATTTGTTGTTTTGAAAATTCTTGCTTAAAATACCGGAAAAAAGGCAGTGTACTTACAGACATATAATGGTGATGTACGAACACAAAGTACTATTAATTCACTGTACGCTTCTACTGTATTGTACATTAGACTAATTAGAGTACGGTATACCGTTATAGAATTTATTTTAAAAACCGATCCACGGCCGCATGTTCCAACTGCACTGGTTTTCGTGAGTATTAATTCAGTACTAATTACATAATAATAAGTCTGCTGTGCGTCAACAATTGACGATCACAATTTCTCAATGGTAAACAATCGTTGTTAGACGGTAGCATTAACTGGGAGCGTCCCCATGCGCATATTATTCCCAGCCGGCAATCCCCGGTAGATGATGGGCATCCCGCCGATCCCGGTGAAGCCCCCGGTCCCGCCCACTCCGGCCATTCCCGGCTGGCCGACGCCCACGCCGTTGGCCGCGTCGATGACGGTGGTCTCGGGGGTGTAGCAGACGTTGCCGCAGCCGTTGTTGCAGCAGATCTGGCCGGCGGTGCATTCCGTGCTGCGATAGCACTGGTTGGGACAGGCCCCGCCCGCCGGCATCCCCAGCCGGGTACGGCCGTCGGTGTTCAGCGAGCCGGCCGGCACCTTGTACACCAGCTCATCGAAGCACTTTGTCACTATAAAAAACAATAAAAATATAATAAATTAATAAAACCGAGCAGAAACACCAAATCGAACTTTTAAAGCAGTTTTAAAATTCATAAAATATTAATTTTTGGAAAATAATAGCTTATTACATAAAAAAAACAATTTTGTATCGTTTTCCGGTTATGCAAGAATTATTTCGCCATTTATTAGGTTATATTTTTAGTTTTTCTTTTTGCCATTCAAGTTACGAAATTATTTTTAGATTTTTTCAAAATTAAACTAACAGAACCTGGCTAAAACAATAAATCCCTGTATAACAAAACCTCTAAAATTTACAAAGTTGTAGCTTCGAAAAGCTATTGAATCAACATATAAAAAAACAATTTTGTATCATTGTTTTATAACAGAGGCAGCCATAAGTCGGCTGTCCGTGGTGATCTCAGCGAGGGAGGGCGGTCAGATGAAGATCCTGTCTGTTGAGGAAATTCCGAAAAATGGCGATGGAGCGGAATCGAACCGCTGGCTACCGAGTGAGATCCACGTAGCACAGCCACTGTGCCATCGCCGCTGTTGGCGAAGATCAAGATATTTGTGCTTGAGCTTGAGCCAACCGGTAGGCGGCTGCTGTGTGGAAAGAGGATTCTCCTCTTACAGTTTGTTTGTGCAAGAATTTATTTCGCTAATTATGCGGTTATTTTTGTAAATTTTCTTATGACATTCATTTCAGGAGTTTATTTTATATTTTATTCGGTATGCACCATTCATTTATTTAAATCGGCGTATAAGAATAGTACTGCTGTTGCTATATTACACAGAAATATTTTTCGAAACTTTTTATTATTGACGTTTTAATTTAGTCTTAAAGAGTTCCGTTTCTTAAAGAATTGGTTCTGTTATAAAGAACTTTTTGTCGATATACTTTCTAGCTTTGTTTTTTGGGTTCACCTGGTCGGTAATAATTTCCATAAATCCCTCCCGCTGCACCGCCCGGCATGCCGATTCCGCCGCCGACAATCGGTGTCAACGTTCCGCCACCAACGATTGGCTGGGGCTGATACCCGGGATATAAGCCACTCCCCCCGCCCATGATCGACTGTCCGTAGATGCCGTTGATGCCACTGGTGCCCCAGGTCGTGACCCCGCCCATGCCGGGATAGATCCCGCCGCCGGGATACATTCCCCCGCCGGTGCCCATCACGCCGAAGCTGTTGTCGTCGCCGTAACGCCGGCAGCGGTAGCTCTTGCCCGGGGAGACCGTGTAAGTCAGCGGCTCACAGTATCGCCCGGTGCCGCAGTTAACGCCCTGTTTTACAATAAAACAAATCTCGTCAAAATACATGTATCGTTGTAAATAACTTTGACAGGTTTACATGCAAACGCTTTACAACCAAATGGCATGTTTTATGGTTGACTACAGCAGGATGTTAAAATCATTACAGGCATTTACAGCCAGGTTTAACACCGAGACTTGATCATCGGCATTTTGTAGTTTAATTTACGACACGGCATTATTCAATTTTTACTGTTTTTGCATGCGAAATTATACCCGCCGTCATCATAATAGGTGTATCGGTTTTTTAAAAGACGTGTGAAAACTGAACTCGAGCGGCCGCAGTTTTTTTATGGTATGAATCGGCAATTTTTAATTATGGTATGTATCAGAAATATCAAGAAAAAACTCTCGATTTATTACAAAGAATTGGGAAAAATCGTTGAAAACAACTAATTACATTTGAAGAGGCTTAGGAAAATTGCAGTACCTGGCAGACACCGTATCCGCCGTACATGGTAGATCCATACAGCGAATCCGTCGGGTACATTCCCCCGGTTCCGGACAGGAAGGGATTGGGATTGAAACCAGCCGATGTGTAGTCCGGATATTGATAGGAATTGTACAATCCAGATCGCTCTAGAATCAGCAAACAAAATATGTCTATTAAGTACAGTTGCAGGCCGCTAAACGAATGTGATCAAAGGTCACCTTCCGACTGCGCACTGCTGATGGTCAGCGCGCACAACACCACTAAAATCATCCGGTCCATATTTCCACAGCTGGAAGTTGAAAAATAATATCATCGACGGATAAAACCCAATACACAAGACTACCCAATCCAATGAGATACGAGTAAATTGTTAAGTAACGAGCGGGGTTTTATATACGTTTTATTCACTGCCGGCACTGACGATGAGTACACACATCCTTAAGAAGCCGACGTTTTTTTTAATGACAGCGTTACGGTATTGTGATTTTAATGTCGTGGAGTTTAATACTTATGTTGTTACCGATGATTCAACGAAGTAATGCTTGGGAACGGTTCGCAGTTCGGTGTAGTGAAGATTTAAGCGAAATTGTCACAGATGATCGGATGTTGCCGGTTTGTACACTGGCCAAGAAAACTTTGCGAGGATTTAGTGTTTGTTTACTCAAGGTAAGACGCTGTGTTTTACAGCTTCCTCAATTATCATATCGGTATGATTCCACATAACTTTATGATGATTCACTCTGCAATTCCAACGGTCACACTTTTCAAGGAAGCCCTAACTTTCTTTTAATCAAAGTTAATAAAAAAATACTAAGAACAGCTTTTTTCCAAGCAGACAGTCCGAAAAAATTTAGAAAAGTCAGGCCACACGGAATTGTAAAACCTTGCGTCAGTTTATACAGAGTGTATTTATTATCATTTAACTGTACTGATCGTAGTCAGTATTTGGGGCAGGTTTCGGTGCAGCCGTCGATGCCGGCAGCGCGCTTTTGGGACAGTACCGTCGACCTTCATAATTAAAACACTGCGCCTCCTCGCCAGTGGAATACACTCCCATAAATCCGCGGCTGCTACAGCGGATACTGTGCCCGATAAAACGACAGCGCGTCCCGCCGGAGGGTGTGCCGCGGCCGCCACACATCAGCCCCATCCCCGCCCTCTGCTGGCAGCTGCCGGTGGGCGCGTTCGGCAGGACAATCACCACGGCGATTAATCCCCAGCCTCCCCCACAACTGCTACAGCCAGGGGGTCCCGGGACAGGGGAAGGCGGGACGACCACGCCCGGACCAGCTGGCCCACCAATGGGCGACGGAGCCGGGCCACCAATGGGCGACGGGGCAATGCCGCCACTCCCACCGGGTGCCGGCGCCGGGGCTTGACCGTTTCCTTTGGCCACGCTGTCGATCCAGTTGGAGAAGTAGCTGACCTTGGTGAAAGCGTCGGCTGTGCCGAGATTGCACCTGCAACAACCAACCATTGCTATAATCGCTTCTTAGGTTTCTTAGATTCCTTAGATCTGAATGCCCATCGCAATATTCGATTCCGTCAGTTTTGCTTCGAAGTAGTAGCTATATTTCGGTGCTTCCATAACGGCACTATTTGTCGTCTTACCCAGGCATGCCGTAGCTGGTCAGTCCCACCAAATAATCGCCATCCGGTCGGCGGTTGATAAGCGGTCCGCCGCTGTCACCCTGTACAATAACACATCCATCGGTTTCTTAGATTTCTTAGGTTTCTTATATTGCATTGCTCTGGAATTAATATGCCGAAACAAACTGCAACGGCAGTCTAATACCTTGCACGTGCCCGCCTGCTCGTTCTCCGTACAGATCTGACTGTCCGGAATGGGATTGTGGGCCGGCCGGCCCAGTTTCTGGGTGCAGACCTTCCGCTCAACCACCTTCAGGGTGGCTTTCAGCAGGATGTCGGAGGCGGTGCCATGCTTTAGGCCCTGTGTGGTTTTGCCCCAGCCGGCGGCCTCCAACGGCCGTCCGGCATCCGGTTCGCGGTTGGGTGGTGGTAGTTTGACGCTGGAGACCTTGATGGTGCCCGTGTCGGCGACGGCGCGCTCCAGCCGCAACACGGCGAGGTCGTTGAGGATATCGTTTTCGCTCCACTGCGGATGGACGATGACCTGGCTGACCTGGATGACGTTGGCCGTGCTGACGGTCGACAGACGACGAATGCCCACGGCGACACTGAGTTGCGATGCCGGTGTGGCCTCACCACTGAAAAGCATGGCTCTCCATTAAAAAGTTACACCGGAATAGCCATAATCGCGCTGCATTAAACTGCATTAAAAACTAATTGTCGGCAATGCTCGGCGGAGATTCGTACTTGCTGTGAACACAGTGGGCGGCGGTAATGATGGATTTCCGATCGGGGACATCCAGCACGGAGCCGCCGCAGATATGCCGGCCACCGTTGCGGAGACTGACGATGAAGGTGAACTCATTGTCTGGTACGGTCTGACCATCTGTAATCATGCAGCTTTTTACAGCATGAAAAGGAAGCGAGCAACACCCAACAAGAGCCAAAAACTGGAACCAACCGTCCTATAAAGCAGAGTCATGCCAACGAACAATTCTGGGTAATACGTGAGACAACCGCTTTTTGCGGTATATAGTGGTGCCACTTGGGCGTCGGCCCCGCACTACCTTTTCTTCGCGCGCTATGACGATAACACCTTATAGTCCGCAATTCTGGATGGCCCGCGCTAAAATCAAGGACGTACTACATTCTCCTTACTGCATACTTATAATCATTGTTTCTTGACCAAAGCCTAATTCCTCGTAATCAACCGGAATCAATGGCGCTTTCGCGCCCGCGTGGGTCATAACAGGGGTGTCGTAGTCACCAGGAACCGCCGCACTCTGCGTCAAATCGGGATAATCATCCGCGGCTTTCCCCTGGTACGTGCTCGGCGGGACGGGCGACGAGGACGGTGTGTCGGTATAATCGGCGGAAAATAGACTGCTTTTCGGCGCACCATCGGGGTAATCGACGGGCACCAGGCTGCTGCCGGTGCCGGTGTTACCCGCTGACATGGTGGCCGGGCCGACATCCACGAATTCCATGTCGTACGCCGACATGGTGCTGCCAGTGCTCTCCGTGCCGTAGTCATCCGGAATCAGTGGACCGCCTGCATCGACAAACGCCATGGCAGTTTATTTTACTCCATTGCAACACTACTGCGGTACTCCCATTATTAGTAACGCTATGCTGTACAGTACTGGAAGCACTCAGCGCAGTGACGGACTCTCTCGCGCGGGATAGAGGGTCCACACAAGATCTGACGGGGACTAGCTCAATCCGTATCCAGATTCTTGTTGCAACCCTGGCAAAATTGTCTGCCACAACCAGTGCGAGCGTTGCTGCTTGACTGGGCAATGCCGCAACACGGCTGATAAGCCGCAATGTGCAGCAAGACGCCGCAACCGGTGCTAGCGTGTGTTCTTAACTAGATTGCTGCAAAGCTTGTATTGTAGCCCGTATGCTGTTGCGTTCGTAGCGAATTTCGGTCTGCAAACGGACAGGTACAGTAAAACCGAACTGAGCACAGATTGAGCCACTTCCGGTAATCTACTGAAAGTCCATGAGCTCGGCAGACAGGTGCTTTGCAACGGGATGTACTTACCGAAACAACCGACGACCGCGTAACACCACAATATACACAGTGCGGAGTTCCACATTTGTGTTTTCTTCAAGGCAAAAGCCCCCACCAACAACTATCCTAATCTGAAGTCATATCATGGATTTATATATTATCGCTATAAACGTTAACGTTTGTCACCTAGTAACGATTCTGTAACAGCCAAAACGAACGTCGCTTCCGTCTTAAGCACTATCGGCGTCAATGTCCGGCTGCTCCCATACTTCCGCTTGGACTGTGGATGCGCTGACCAGGAAGTCCATCACACCGATGGCTCGCGCGATCGCACCGAGGTGCGTCATATCCTGGCATTGCACACAGCTACGTCGTTTGATAATGTGACTGAGTGGCAAGCAGTGTGGTTGATGGGAATCAGTTTAAGCCGCTTGATTCGTATCTAGTATGAAGACGTAAAATCTGTACATAAAGCGTCTGGATAAAGCCGGCAGTTGCGGTGTCGCCTTAAACGATTGCTTTCTCCTATTCAACAGTTACATTTGCCATTTCAGTGCATGTACGTTAGCAAACCATGGCGCGAACGTTTAGGATAGTTTCCCTGTTAGGACTGTTGTGTCTGGGTAATCTACACTTCCCCACGAATTCGCCGTAACGAACGGTTTACTAAGGGAATTCCTTGTTGTAGTCGGTGCGAACGATTACGCGGATTACAGCTGGCAGCCGCATAACACATACGGCGTTATCCCCAACCAGGCCACCGGACCACCCGCTACCGCGCCACCGGCACCGGTCAGCGCACCACCGTCACCTACGCAACCCAGTGCCACCGGCGCGCCCATACCTAAAGGTCACTACAATGCGGCTAAAAGTGCTTTAAAACAGTTCAACTAAGACAGATTGCTTTCCAATAGAACCCGAAGATTACGCGGTGAAACCCGGGGAGTTCCCGTTCATGGTCAGTCTCCGCGGGGATTACGGGCATTTTTGCGGCGGGGTCCTCCTGACGCCCACGCATGTCCTGACCGCCGCCCGCTGCTTCGCAAAGTCCGTCCGTCTGTTATTACCTTTTTAACCGTTAAACACTGTTTGAAACGTGAATTCTCGGTTGCTAGATTCGCGACTCAATGGAACAACCAGCTAACCGCGACGACCGGTATCATTTACCAGCCGGAGGTCTCACCGGCCAACACGGTGGGCATCCAGCGCGTCATCTATCACGCTGATTTCAACGAGTACGACAATAACATCGCTATTCTCAAACTGGCCAACTCCACCACCGGGACACTCCCAGGATCCACGCGGTCGCTCGGATGGGGCGGTCAGGCAGTAGTTGGGCAGGCGCTGACCGCTGTGGGGTGGGGCATCACCGGGCCCCAGGACTACCCGATGCCCAGTGTGCCGTACCAGCTGTACAAGACGCAGTTGCGTCTGGCCAAACCGGAGGAGTGCAGCAGCGCCGAGGGCTTCGGGCGCGGTATCGGGAAGCTGTGCGCTGTCAGCCACAACCTCACCGTCTGCAAAGTGAGTTTCTTAGGCTTCTTAGTTTAGCGCTTTCTTAGGTATTCTTAATATAACAATTAATATCATTTATTATTGTCTGTATTTACGGTATAACCTATAACATGTGTAAATGCCTAAATTAATGATTAGTATTTTCATTCTCTCAATTTTGGAATATTTATATTTGCTGTTCTTATAAGCAGTATTATACCTATTACAGTTCATTCGGAAATTTTTGCCTAGGAACTGAAAACAAGGGGTTTAGCTTATACAGAGCCTTACAGAGAATAAGAGTCCTTCGGCTCTGTGCATTCACGTACTGTACATACATTCAGGTTTAAATTTTAAAACCAGTGTACAGCAGAAGTACAGCAGTTATAGTGCGCAAACAACATCTGGGTTAATACTGCCACTAATCCTAACGCTGCGAATTTGGTCTAGAATGATGTCGGCGGCCCACTGGTTGACGTAAGCCAGCCCAAACCCAAGATTGTCGGCTTAGTAAGCCACGCAATTCGAGGGTAAAATGGCCATGGTAATTCTTATCTGAGAGACGCTGATAAACAATCTTCTGCAGATGTCCGGTTCCCGGTCCCGTGGTGTTGACAGAGGTACGACACTTTGCGGATTGGATCAACGGCGCCGTGGAGGCCGCCGATACTCCACAGAAACCTTTTGCACAGGGCAAATGTCTGGGTGATTGTGGACAAACCGCGGCGAAAAAGCAGACATATATGATCGACTTTTAGCCGACAAAAAGCTGTTTTTTTCTTTGCTGTTCTCTTTTTCTTATGCACGCCTTTTACTTTATGTGTACTATACGACCAATGCAACACTAATAATATGTAAAAGCGAAGATTGCTTGGGTGAGACGCAGCTGACAAACTGACAAATTCCCAACAACAAGTATCAAGTGCACTGCTGTCCCGTGGACGATGATTTAATTACACGAAGTAGCAGGATACTGGAGTTAAGCTCGTGCTGTACTTGACCGTCAATGAAATGTACACACCACTCCAACAGATTTGCATCGAAAACGAACTGCAGAATGATATTTCTCAGCGCTTAATAAAAGAAACATTAAGGTCAGTAAAGCAAAACACAAATTTCTTTAACGGGAACAGAAAAACGCAGGCGTGGTCACGTTACATATTAAGATAATAAAAACAATTTGAAAAGTTTAAAAAGCAACCAAAATCTGATGCACATGTATTTGCATTGAATTTTGCACCATAATATTGAATACAGTTATGGCCGATATGCTGCCGAAATGATCAAGAACAGTGGACATCGTCTGGTAAATGGTGACTGAACAAAAATTGGTGGGTGCAGTAAGGGAAGATTTAACGGCAGAGCGGAAATTACCGTTGGAATAATCGTAGTGCAGCGGCCCAGTATCCAAGTCCATTATGAGCTACCGGTAAATTTACGCAAGACTATTCACCGGGCTTCGACGAGTACACGGTTCGTAGTGACGGCTGACGTTAGTAGGCTAAAGACTACACTCGCATATCCGCTCTTTCTTCTACAAATCAGATATCATCGTGGTTGTCGAACCCTGACGACAAATACCCGCAGTTTTCCGGCACTGACGGAAGCTGAACGGTGATGGTATCAGCGGCCAAGCCGTCCGCTGCAAGATCACGTGCAGGAACAGCGTGCTACCCTTCCGGGTCGCAGTTCAGGCGTATCCGGTCGCTACAGACGTCATTATACCGGCATCGATGATTTACGTATCCGGACTAGCAAAAGTCCACACTAAACAGCGATGCTTGTCCATCGGCCGCTACGCAGAAGGCCGTTGCAGTACGGAAATGCACGTTAAAGCAGCTCGTCTGAGCCGAAGGAGGACCGGCCGGTTGTGCTCGCTGTGTATCTGTTGAATAATTTTTATTGGTTTATACCAGCGCAGGCTGATTGTTCGATGAAGTAGGTACTGCCTTGATCTGCCTAGTTCCTATTAGACGCCGTATAAACTTCTGTTAGATCTGGGCGAAGAACCGCGCCAAGCCGAGACAGCGGGCGGACGGCTTAGACGCCGTATAAACTTCTGTTAGATCTGGGCGAAGAATCCAGAATGCGTTTTATACCAACGATCTTGCTGTGCGGCTGTTTACTGCCGTTAACAGCCGGTAGGTTGTAGACTTGTAGTCCTAGATTAGTAAACGAGCTAATAACTGCAAGTATTAGTGTGGACTATAATATAAATATAGACTATAACTGCGTCTGCATCAAGTGAACCAGCTGAGCTTTACAGAGAAGATTATTCCAGTCGACTATCCGGGCAACAGCGACGCGGCAGCCGACAGCCGTAGTGTGGATGCCTTTGCCGAGGATCCCGAGGACACGGTCGCCAACAGTCAGTCGGATTCTCTGGGTCAGGTTTCTGCGCGGATAATAAGTAAGCGACAACTTGTACCGCGGTTACCTGATCCCATTGGGGTAGCGCGCCATATTATCGTGAATGGCGCGAGTGAGGATTTTACAGAGTTCTCGGATTTCTAAAACGGGCTTTTGATGCCTTACCCAGCAGTCAGGCATTAAAATTTCTTGGTGGTATTTGACCCCTGGATCGAGTTTACAACATCTAAAGCGAATTGCTATCGATTTTGGATGAATGTTTTCAGATGGCGTCGATGCTGAGGACGGTTTCAACTTTATCGTCAGTATACGCCACAACAGCAATCACGTGTGCGGGGGTTCGCTGCTGCCGGATCTCCGGTCGGTCATCACAGCCGCGCACTGCGTCCACGAGCGATAGTACGAGCGAAACTTGTCTGAATGCATGAATCACATTAAGTAATTTTCGTATATATTTATCAAGATGGACAAGAAAAACCTAGCAAAATCGTGCTTGCATTTTTTACAGTGGCGATCGCGTACCAGCACGGGACCTTACGGTCGCCGTGGGCATCCGCCGCCGCACCAACGTGCCACGCTCCAACATCATCGCCGTGCGGCAGGCCGTGGTGCAACCCGATTACCACCGGCAACGCATTCGCAACGACATCGCTATCCTGCGCTTGAGTGGCGGCGCCGCCGGCAAGGACAACGTCTCCAGCGTGAAACTTCCGCCGGCCAATCGGGAACCGGACGTCGAAACGGTCCTGCACACCGCCGGCTGGGGGCAGACGCGCGAAGGACCGTACGGGTTAGCGTCGGACCAGTTGCTGCAGACTATGTTGAAAGTGGTGGATCGCAGGGTGTGCCAGCGGGCGCTGAATGCCGGCAAGATCCCACCAAGTCAGATCTGCACGGAGAACGCCGAATCAGGCACTTGTAATGTACGCTGTAGCCGGCCGAGTTGCACAGCATATCAAGCCCCTGCATATCATATATGAATACATATGGTGCCGTAGTTTTTAGCAGTTTGCCGAATTCCGAATTTTACTAACGCCTTTCGGTTGCGTAGGGCGACAGCGGTGGACCCTTGGTGAACCGAAGAAGTGACGGGGATTACTTGGTCGGAATAACCAGCTACGGAGTCACAGGGTAAAGTTACACAGTGTGCATTAGATAAAAACGGTTTGCGAGTGAAAAGGCGTCAAGAAGGTCCTGCTAAACCGAAAAACCTTAGTTATAATCTGTGGAGTTTATGAGCTGAAATTCATAAGCAAAGTTTTTTCTTAATAAAAACGATCTTTTTGAAAACGTTGTTGCGCTTGGGAATTAAGCGACGTGGGTGACCCATTTAAGTAACGTTTAGCGACCGAAATATGAGAAAAATCGAATTAATGAAGAAACAGCGCTTCTCTGTTCGAATCCGATGCTGCATGGCAATGTGAAGCGCTCTCTGACTGTGTTCCTCTTGAACACTGTTTATTATACCAATTGAGCCAACACGAATCGCGACATACTTACGTACATCGAATTTTACCCTTTACATACTTACATCGAAGCTCGAAAGAGGCCTGATTGGCTGGGCTTCGATGTAAGTCCATTTTCGCTCGAAGTCTGTCGCGGGGCGTTGACGAAAACCGTTACACAGATAGGCGTACCTTGTAACGGGTCTAAGCGACGCCCAGTTACTTACAAACTTCGTGTTTCTGCGATTTTGATTGGCTGGTCAACATTTTGAGTTAGATCGAGACTGCCTACCGCCAATAGCAAAGTCCGAAATCACGTGGATTTTCTCCATACTTTTTGCTGCCGGTGCAGTTAACAGCAAGAAACACAGTAAAACAACGCGTTCTTCTGTTTTTTTATTTTCCAAGTTCTTCTATGCTTTTTTATTACTTTTATTTTCAGTTTAATTATTAAAATGGGGATTTAAAGTGGTAAATGCTGATACCTTTATGTCCATAGCAGGGAAGCCTGCATTTCTGGGATTCCAGAGAAAAATCGTTTATTTTACAGTACAAAACGTTTTTACAGTTTAGCCCGACGAGTTCTTACGTTTTGGATTTTTTCTTAACATCAGCTTTGAATATTGTCGAGATGCGTATTACAATTCGCTAGGAAGGCCAAAACGTGCTTAATACCTGTTTGGCCTTCTTTGATGATTTGTGATAATCTCGACATCGATTGTTGGCGCCGTATCGCAGGAAACCCTGCCTGCTGGCTATCCAGCTGTAGCTAATGTTGGCTGCCTTCTATAGTTCAGCGATTGTTCTGCTTTAACACCTGTAAGGGCGGGACGCCCCGCCCTCCTGAGTAGCTATTCGCTGTTTCTGGGGATTTCCACCCCGCACATTGCTGCGCTGTTTTGACGGATCTGCAGCACAGTTGCACTGGCTGCAGGATCCTTCCTCATTAGTCTGGTGTTGCTGCGCCACGGTGCGCATTAGATTCGGCAATAAAGCCTCATCCGGGTTCACCGCTGTTCGCTGTCGAGGATACGCGTGGCGGCCCCGCGTTATACACCCGACTGCCACTATTCTTACTGAATAGCCTTGCACAGTAAGCCGGATAAATGTTTTTATTTGAAATTGATGGGATAAGGTTTTAATTGGCTTGATGTATTTTAGTCAGTTTTTAATTTTGGCCTGTGTTGTATGGCTATAAATGTACTTATTAGACTATACTGTTGCACAGAGGGTTCCCGCTTCGATCTGGCTACCCAGCAATACAATTATGTATTATGTTAGCCGCGTAATTCTAACTCTATGTAGTTAAAAATTAAAGTATTCTATAATAAGCATTTTTTGGCGCTCTTTGTGATCGCGGGTTATGAATTTGTAGCAATATTCTTTGTATAGAAATGCTGTGCTGGAACATAAAATGTCAGCGCAGCATCTATTAAAGTGTGTGCGTCTTGGCTGTTTTGCGCACGCGGTCGGGTTTAGCCTTTACGGACATGCACGAAAGATGTGCAAACGGGCGCGGTTTTGCATTCTTTGTATGTAAATGCACGGTAAAAATCGATGTAAGTAAGTCCCTGATGCGCCTGTGCGCAATGACTATGTTGCTTTGAATAATAAATTTAAATTTCTGAACCGCGGACCGACTGACAGATTTTCACATTTCATGTCACCACCGCCACTCGCGCCTAAAAGTTAGACGCCGACACCGAGGAACTTCCTGCGGAAGCTTTCCGACACGTTCAGAAAGCATGGGGTACTCCTACTACTCTGCATATATTTTCACGACTGACCGCACTACGAACATCGCAGGAGGAAGTGGCACATTTGAAGGCGGTATCAGTTTCGGAATCAGGCGTGTGGATCCATGCATTACCGGGAGCATGTCTCGGTAACCTATTGGATGACAACGCTTTTCGCATTAGCGTTGCGCTACGTCAGGGAGCGCCGATCGTTACTCCACACGTGTGCGTTTGTGGTGGGTTGGTCGACGAGTTAGGCCGGCATGGACTTCGCTGTAAGCGGTCTGCCGGAAGACTACCACGACATGACGGAATCAGCGCGGAATTTGCTCGAGGCTTGAAGTCAGCCGGTTTCCCTTCTAGAATGGAACCAAAAGGTCTGTCTGTGAAGGATAAGAAAAGGCCGGACGTGATCACACTAATACCGTGGGCGCGCGGGAAAACCGCTGGCCATAGACGTTACCTGCGTGGACACGCTGGCGGTCTCGTATATCGACCGCACTTCCGTGAACGCCGGCGCAGCAGCCGAACTGGCTGAAAGGAAGAAACTAGCGAAACACGCTTGGTCCCGGCTTGGATGCAAACAAGATACGATTTCGTTGCTGCAGCCTTCGAAATTTACGGACCTTATGGAGATGGTACTAAAAAATTATTGGAAACGGTAAACGGTTGGAAACGGTATAGCGACTTCAACTGACCAAAAGCGGGCGAAATAGTTTTTTAAACAGCGAATATCTATGCAAATACAACGGGGAAACGCGATTTGTGTAATGGGTACGATCCCCGATCAGGATAGCATAGAGGAAGTGTTTCTTTTGTAAATGCCGTTTTGCTCTGGTGCATAGTTTGTACTCGTACCATGATACTTATTAAAGGTTAAGATTAAGTTTACACATTTTTGGTCACACAGTATACGTTCTGATGAACACAGAATCACTGGGTAACAATGCACGCAAGCAACAATATGTGGTGGAAATTGGATTACTGTGCTTAATTGTAAGCCGTTTGTTGGCAACGGGGTTGACTGGGTTCGTTGTGTAGGTGTCGTCGGGGGACAGCGGACGCTTTCACCAAGGTCAGCTACTTTACGGAGTGGATCCAGCGGCGTAGCGGATGGCGAAACACCTACCGGAAGTACGGCCGCACCCCGGACCAAGCGACGCACAACCCTTCGTCGACGGACGACCCCAGCACCGGTGGAAGACGATGTGGATGAGGAAGAGGTGGTAGAGAACGAGGAAGATGAGGAAAGTAGCGACTGCGAATGCGGTGAACTGGAGGACTGTTACCGCAGCGGCGCGAGAGTGATCTGCGATCTGCCCAGTAGACTGGAGGAATGTTACGCAGAGCGGCTGCCGTGTGATACGCCGTACGGTGAACTGCCGTGTCAAGTACGGTTCGCCACCGTCCGCTGTACTCTACGATCACCGTATTCCTCGTTGGCTCGCCTGGCTCGGATTCCTTTTATCCCTCGGTAGAGAGCTATTAAAACGGTTTCTGTCACGGAGACGCGAGATATTGTGTCAAAGTCTGAACTGCTTTTAATTAAGGATTGTCAGTTCTGATTGCACGGAATAAATCGACTGGAATATAAAGACTACCAAGATTTTGGGGAAGGTCCACAATATTTTTGACTCAGCAATTAAAACCGACCGTTCTCATTCTGATTACGAGCTGCAACTGTTCGTTTTATTAGGGAATTTTAGATTTCACATGGTTCAGGCTCCGTCCACTAGAAACTACTGCGTCACATAAACAGTACGTTACCAGATTGAACAGCGTTTAAAATGCTTGTACGGATGCTCACTTGCAGTGACGTACAGCTGAAAAATAAATTGAGTCGAGAGTGCCGAGAGCGTGACCAACCTGCTCTCGGGGAGGCGGTTAGAGCACATAAAAAAGATCCACAGGCAGCATGCGCTGGCTTGTCGCTCAGCCGTATGGCTGAGCCGTTGCACAGATCCACGCAAGGCAGATAGTTTTTACGCGTCAGCCAACGACGTTAGGTTACGGCGCCTTACGTCGCGAACGGACGTAAATCGACCCGTAACGCCAACTTCTACCCGCACGTCGAACTGGACGGAACTTGTTTTGTGAAATCTAAAATTCGCTATTATACCGAAATTACAGTACGATAGTTCTCATTGTACCTATAAATGTCGACTATCTGCAGACCACCACAACTCCGCGAAAGCAGCAACAATGCCGGACAAAACATTTCTTTAAATGAATAAGAAAGCCGTTATAGGTATCCCTGTAGGCAATGAGGCCCGCGCATTGCTGCTACCATGGATATTGCTTTTTGTGCACTAATCAGGTCTACGTAAAGATCTTAGTACAGTTAATTCTGTGTAGGTCGTTTATGAAACTGGCACGCTATCATTGCGGTCTGTTGCGTTCGAATCTGGCCATATTATCATTTTTTGTTGGCTAAGGCTATTTTGCCGCACTTTTCTACAGTGCGTCAAAATAGCCTTTTGCTATTTTGCCGCACACTGCGTTAAAATAGCCCTTAGCTATTTTGCCGCAGTATGGTAGGCAAAATAGCCATTTGCTATTTTGCCGCACACTGCGTTAAAATAGCCCTTAGCTATTTTGCCGCAGTATGGTAGGCAAAATAGCCATTTGCTATTTTGCCGCACGCTGCGTTTAAACAGCCTTTAGCTATTTTGCCACACTATGGTCTAATTTGCGACAGTAAAGGGTACGAAATGCACTGCCAAATAAAGTCACATTTTCTCCTGGATTTGGTCGATTGCCGTAAGCCGACCTTGACTTGTATCGCTGGAATTCGTAAAAGCACGTCCTTGGGAAGGTTCTTTTACCACGGAGACCGAATACTGGACATGAAGCTAGTCGAGGGCGGACGGCTCCCGATGAGTGCATATTCGGAAACGGGTTGTGTGACAACAATTTCTATTTGGTATCAGATCAGCGGCATAAAGCCCATTCAAAGAAAAGTCTGCCCCAGTCAACAAATAACGAAAATTGTCCACCGCCGAATATACGTTTCTTTCGATTTCGGCAAAAAAGACAGCCCAAGTGGTCACGAGAAATTTCGTCGTCGGACATTTCGCCACAGGTATTTCGTCGCAGAAGCTAACTTGTTTTGAGACAACTCGATTTGCTGCCGTTTTGTTGTGTGACATTTGAGCGCGCGACGTTGGCGAAGTCGAAAATTATAAACTAGTTTATGCCACCGAACAGCCATATGGATATTGGCCCCAAGAACGAGTTGCCCTTAGACGCGATGTTTGTAAAAGCAATTATCACGCGACGACCTGTCGCGCAGCCAAAAATCGCTAGCCGCATAAACAATAACAACGCGTCGCCAGTCGCGTATGAAAGCGTGGATGCGCACAGCCGGCCTGTGGACCTATGGATCACGCCATTCATAAAGCGCCTCCATATGTGATGGCGATTGTACATAATGTGAACAAAAAAACAACAAACTACTGGCTACCCAGACAATGCACGATCGCGACACCGTAGGCTTCTCACTGGAAGTTTCGACAACAGCCAGTATACATAACAAAATGCCTGCGCCGATTTACACTAATAAAAATGATCGAATTTAAACGTTAAAAAAACATCCAAATCGTTAGTGCCACTCATGGCCTTCGGACGTGCAGGCAATGTACCAAAAACGGCTGCTGCATTTCCGCGGACTACAGCTAGGCTTAATCGCTGTCTCAAAAAAGCGGTAGATCGCGGTTCCCCGGTAACTTCACGGATCTTTCTGCCAACGAAACGCATCAGTTCGGCAAAAGGCGCTCCTGGAAGTTATTAGATTCCATAAACTCGTCAATGGAATCCCCTTTTCGGACACGGTCATCCGCGTCGTCGGTGTCCATGCGTCCGCCGTTGGCAGTTTCTCCAGTCGGAGGAATCCAAGACGAGGCAGTTAACTGCTTGGCTTCTTCACCGGTATTCGCAGACGAGGCGGCTAATTTCTTCGCATCTTCAGCGGCTAGTTTCTCCGCTTCTTCCGTTTACAAACCTTCCCATCTCGCCCAGTGTTTGCTCTCCTTGCTGGAGTCATACTGCGGAATGTCGACAGGGCAATCGGCGCAGTCGTTCAGCACCGTCCAGTGCTTTTCATGTGGGATGCTCCAGTCAGCCACCAAGGTATCCCTGGTGTTCCATGTGGTGGCATCATTTTTTCCGACGGGGAAGTTCCTTCGCTGAAGGCGATGTAGCATTGCTTCGGTGAATGTCGGCGCGGGCAACTTCAACGAAGCAATGCAATCGTGGTGTTAATAGAGCCCCGGGCGACGTGCATGGCCCGCGTGCAGAAGTCTTCGTAGGCGGTCGCGCGCTTCGCTACATCGGCGTCCATCAACGCTGTATGCGCTGTTACCCAGTTCCGGATCGTGAAGTCCGCTGCGCGTTGAGGCAGGTACGAGCCGTCCCGCGGACGCTTCACACGGGAATGATCCAAAGCAAACGGGTAACCGTTCATCTGGCTTTCCATCCAGGTCTGAGGGCCGATGTACCATTGTGCGACGTTTGGCCGTACTGCTCTGGGTTTAGGAGATTTGACGGAATGGATCTCGTGCAGCAGGTCGCACATCGCCTGTTCGGAGAATAATCCAGCGGTTGGCCGGCGATATGTGCCATCTTCGGCAACCCGCATAACGCGGCCCTGCAGATCCTGCTGTTTCAGCGGATTCAGTGCAGCCTCCACAGGGGGAGATTCCTCCATTGCTGGAGCATTCGGTTGTCCGTCAGCAATGGGCTGCTCCAGGTCGGAGGCAATCAGACTCCAAATACGGAGGGTGATCAGCCAGTTCCGGGAACCGGTCACGTGCATCCTGCAGAAACTGGTCGACGGCTTTGGGCCGAGCAAGCCAAGCCCGCAGGCGATCATGACCGGACTTGACTCCGGATCCCGTAGCCACAATGGCGTCCCGCATGTCGGCTGGAATTGTCTCCAGGGTAGCGAAATAAACGTCATCAAAGCCTGCATGAATGCAGAAATATTCTGGAATTGTCCAGTGCTGCGGTAAATTTGGTGCATCTGATATCGGCAGGCACCTCAAAGATAAATTTCGCTAGCCATGTTAATGGAAGAAGCGATAACGGCTAGCAGTAAAGAAAGAAGCTTTTTGCACACGTAACTTTAAATTTTTAAAGTGAAAAATTGGAAGAAACCGATAGACTTTGCCGGTGCATCATCTGCAATGACAACATTGGCGGAGTGATACGGGCGTTAAAGACTCACCATGACCTGAACTGGGTCGACGGTAGACCATCGTCATCCGCCCCTCCGCAACCAGAACGGAAGGTAAATCGACGCCGGAAGACTCAACCAGTAGCCACCCAATGGCTGAGCAACCTAAGCTCACAGCCATCCGACCTGGAGAGTTAGGAAGAAGCGAGTCGACCGATCCAACCGACGGATACGGCCGACCAAGGTGCACCGACCTCAGAGCTTGTAAACGGTAACGTGCCACCGACCACAAAAGTCGGAGATGGTAACATACCAGAGGTCGACCTTGAAAGTGGAACAGCAATAGAGTACGAGGACTACGACTCGGATGGTTTGGACGTACAAAGTTCGAGTGATTCACCGGATACGGACTCAGATAATGAACCTTTGGAAGAATCCGAAGAGGATGACGACGAAAAATTCCACCCGTGAGTTCGACACTGCAGGTCGGATAAACCGCGGAACGACGACTTGGATGACTCGTCCGAGGAAGACAAAGAACCGACCTACGACGTCAGGCTAACTACAGCTCATGGTCGACCCTCCTCCGGAACAGACCGGACAGAAAAAGGCAGTCAACCCTGAACGACAAGCGAAACTTGACCAACTTAAAATTTAAAGGGAATTCGGAGGAGGCCAACCGGAGGATGACGATCTCCGACCTCCAACGATAGTAGTCCAGCAGTTGTCAACGGAACAACCCACCTCAGTTAACTTGGCTGACGAACAGAAGTCGGAGCAACCGCGCCCACGGAAGGTCCGGATTTCAAAAGTCAAGCCAGTCCAAGAGTTAAACCTGGTCAACAAACACCCAGAAGTTTACCATTTGTCGCTGGACCCATTCATTGACGCTAAGCCGCTGGACCGACAAATGGTCTTTAACAGCGAAAGAGTCTCTCTTCCACCATACTCAACGTGCTCTATCAAGGTACGGACGGCCAAACCAATGGTCCCTTTGAGACGCATTTACTTCTATATTTTACGGCGGAAAAACCGGCCTTATCGGCCAATTGAAGCCAAAGTCGAGATCCGACCTCAGATAGACACGGCCTGGATAAACATCCAGAATACGACCCATGAACCGGAGATAGGGAAGAGGGGCGTAAAACTTGGCCACATGCAGTACAGCGACATATACGAACCCGACATCGACAACGAGCATGTCATCTGGGAACTCCCACTTGAAATAGCCAAGACATGGCCGATTAAGCCGGAGCCCAGACCATCGCCGAAATTTGAAATTTTCGAGGCGACAGGAGCTCGAGCTCAACGGTAAAGGTGAACTCCTACCTCGGGCGATAACTCAAGTACACGTCGTCATGGATATAGCAGTTTCCACCGGACAGAAACTCATGTACCTTGGTGGATCCGACCCCCAACGAGACGGAGTCGAGGTGATGGATGGCGTAACCAAATATGACGGGAAACGATTCACCGCCATGGCAGCCAACCATGCTCACCGTGAGGTCACCTTACGAAAGGGTGCACCCAAGGGTAGAGTCGAACCATTCGCAATGATGACAGACAGTCAGAGAATCGACGAAGCGAGAATACGCTCAGCTCAAGTAGAGGAGGAAGACGCGAAATCCCTGGAGGAGCGACGGAAAATCATCGACTCCATGAACTTCGGCAAAAACCTGACCGATGAGCAACTGGCCAAACTGAAGGGAGTTGCCTGGGAATACCGGACACTCTGCCCGACCTCGAAGAAACCATACGGAGATGTCAAAGGTGTAACACACACCATCGACGTCCAAGGAGCACACCCAATTAAGATGAACCCCACCAGAACAAGCTGGAAAGGACGGGAATTCATCTAGAAACATGTGCAGGAGATGCTCGACCAAGAAGTCATCGAACCTTCATCGGCTGCATGGAGCTTCCTCGTCGTCTTAGCCGCGAAACGGAACGGAGACGGCACGGTTGGAACTCGCTCCTGCATCAACTACATAAAGTTGAATGCAGTAAAGAAGAAAAATAATTACCCACTACCGAACCCGGACGAGCTACTGGACCAGTGCACCGGAATGGAGTACTACGGTAAAGTAGACGGTCAGTCCGGTTTCTGGCAAATTCCCATGGATGAGAACTCCAAGGATTACACAACCATCGTAACACCGGAGGGGATGTGGAGATTCAACCGTATGCCATTTGGAGTCTGCAACGGACCAGCGACCGTTAGCGATTTTTTAGCAAACTTCACGATTTACAATTCCAGTACACATCAGGTTCATTAGCCTCGGCAGAACGGCTAAGTAAGCAACGAGCCTCGGACGAATCAGGACATTGGGCGTCTCATTCATTCACTCATTCATTTATCAAGAGCAGACAACCCGGTTAACGGGACTTCAACGTCTGGTCGGTAAAAAACAGCTAAAGATTAACAACAAAAAAAGATTATTCGAACATATCCACCGTTTTCAGAGCAAACTTAAAGAAGCCAACACCGCTAACATTGAGTATCTCCATACTAATTTTTTGAATCCGCTCAAACACGTTCACAGACGCATTGCCAACGTACTTTCTCCAATTTTCTTCTTTGCTCTGGCTTGGATTCGCTTTGGTTTCCGGACGTTATACTGGGACGACAAATCCTTGAAGTTGACCATTTCAACCAAGTAGGGCGGTGGGTGCTGCTTCATGGTTTACCTACAAGACGGAGTAGACCCACCGAGACCTGACCGAGTCCCACCAACTCCGTGTGAAGACACAAATAGTTTTCCCGGCGGATCAAGAACACCTTTAATCCCGGTCAAAGTTACCATCCGAGAGGTAACGATCCAGCCATTATAATCCCCCGGACGACCGAAGGTAGTCCGGGCATGGACACATGAAGTTCAGATTTAACCTGTAATAACTATGGCCATGTTGGACACCGGAGCCGAAACTCGGCGTTTCCGGACAAGTCGCATTCATGTTGCCCATTGCTGTACCGTACCGGTAACTCGGCAAGGATACACCAGCCGCCACACATTCCACGTCCAATCAAACAACTCGGACGTTCCCGTACTTCTCGGATGCGACTATCTGCATTCCAAGTTTGTCTTAACCCGGGCGCCAAAGACCGCCAATGAGGGTCAGCGGAACCCATCTTCCAGTGTATTGCAGCCTATCCAGATACCAGAGGCAGCGAGTGAGTCTAGGATAAATCGGCTTGATCAACCGACAAACCCGGACTCCCGATCTTCCCAGAATGCTCGGAAACCAAGCGAAGCCTCGTAACGGAGCTGCAAATCCATAACGCCATCGAATAACATTTGGCGAGTACGGACGACCCGATTGGAACCAGTCCGAAAGATACTGAAGTCAACCGTAGATGGTTGCTTTTTTAACATCTGAGCAACAGTCAGCCTTGGGGGGTTGCATCGTTTATCTCACCAACCACAGCTGTTGGTTGGTGAGTAAACGTGCAACCATACATGGTTTCCTATTACGTCAAAAGCTTACGGAAATGGTGTTCAGTTTAACTCGCAGCAACTATGCACTACCGACTCAACTGTAATCTTCCTGGTACCGACCGCTTCTTGTTGTCGGTTTCACCGGCGGAGCGGGTTGTCCATCCGTTCGCTTTCGGCGTGTCACTATCGAATATAAGAAAATCCGTGTCTCGACTAATAGCCAGCAGCAGCTCGCCTAAGCATCCGCGATTCAATGACTTTTTGTCGGTTCCGGTCAGTGCCAGCACGGTCGCTTCGCCCATCCGTCGGGACGTGTCGCTGGTCCCGAACGGCGTCGGCTCGGCCATCTCGCCAATTTTTACAATGAACAGCACGTCTGGCGTTCCGGCAGTCATGGTTCCCCGACACTCTTTCGGCTGTATACGGTTTGCCAATTCTACAGTGTTGCTTTACTGCCAGTTTTGGAACTTTACTTACTGTTTACTGTCGCATACTTTTGTTTTACTTTACTGTTACTGTTTCTTTGCCCAAACCTTTACTGTTTATTTACTGTTTACTGTTCGCCTCAAAATTTACTTTACTAAGTAAACCAGTAATACTTAGTAATACTTTCTGCAAGGCCAAAAATTTCAATAAGAAAATTGTTTTTTGCCAAGGAAAGTTAAACGGTGCACGGCATGAGTGCACACTGCGCAGGACACCAACTGCACGTCAGTCTTGCTCATTTGGATTTTGGCAATAAATTGCACTACAAGCAGACAAATTTTGCGCGCGCGAAGGTAACAAACAATTTTCGGTTAAAATCTCTGTAAATTCCAGTAAAAATCATAGTAAAAAATCTAAAAATTTTCCTTTACTGTTGACTTACTGTTTACTGTCAGTCCGAAATCTTTACTTACTTTTACTGTTACTGTTCTGAAAAAACTTTACTGTTTATTTACTGTTTAATATTAGGTTACTGTTTACTGTTTACTGCCAGTTCACCTTCTGTTTACTAAGTAAAGCAACACTGCAATTCTAGCAACTTTTCTCTGTCCTCAGCTCGCGTTTACGTCGGAACGCGTTGGAATCGGCGGTCCCTCTTTGATTAGTTCTTCCGACTCCCATTTCCCTCCGTCTCGCCAAAGTCGGGCCGACCAGTATCGGCGACGACTGTCCTCCTCGATATTGGTAAACGTGGCTGTGACTGCCGTTTTCCGGCAGTCACAGCTTTCCAATCGATCCCGTTGATCCTGTGTCCGATCCCGCAGTTGCACTGTGGGTGGCTGCCACACCATCCATATAGGTCGGCGTGGTACGATTTCCGGTTGCCGCAGTGTCCGTTTAGGTCGTCGGTATACATGTTCTGGTTGATGTGCAACCGCGGCCGATCGCTGTTCCCCGACAGCTGGCCGCTGTGCTGTGTCGAGTTGTTATCCGGCCAAGATAAACTGCTTTCCCAAATTGACGGGTTTTTGCAACGCTATGTCGGGCTGCTGCACCACGATGGCCAGTTAACCCGTTCCCGACCATCCCTGTCAAATGGCAGGGTGGCGGACTTAATTCCTGTCTCGTCCCACACCGCAGAAACCTCGTAGTTAGTGACTTTATTCCAGAGTAAGGATGTTGTAAGCCATTTTAAAAATTTGGCCATTAGATACAGTATGGTTGGGGCACACAGCAAGTGGCCAAATATCACCAAAATGGCACCTTTGGGGGCTCGCGGAGGTCTTGGTTGTACATACGGCCACCCAAGCACCCGATAATTCACATATAATTTATTTAAGCCAGCCCTGTGGCAGACGTTGGAAAAGTATTGCATGGTCCGCAAAATAGGTGGACAGTGGACAAAGATGGTCATTTAAAAATTTCCTGCCACGTTTGACAGGGATGGGCACGGTGCTACTTTAACAATAAATTTTACCAATTCTACATAAAATCCTAGAAACATAATAAAAAACGGAACAAGGAATCAGAAAATCGAGAAAAAAGGGTAGTATAAACTGCAGTGTTTTGATGGTCATCCAGATGACCAGTGGTCAGCAAACAAAAACTTTTGAAAATTCACTTTTTTTAGTGGTAAAACTTGAACAACTATGTACAAATAAAGTGTAAACTGCAAAGACTGACGCAAATTACCGAGAGATAGGTGTTTTTTTTTGTTTTGTGGCACCGAAATTTTAGAGATGGGTTCTAATTTACATTCAGCAAGCGAACGAAATGCACACCTCTACCTATCCCGGCATATGGCGGAACGGTATCATTTGATTTAATGTGAAACTGATTTATGTAAAAACGTCGTTATACAGTTTTTTGAAATTGAACTTAGTTGCTGCATGCTCCCGGCGCATCGGCTTTGTGGAGTTGCCGTGCCATAGCGGCTGGGAGCGGAAATGACCATGCGGAAATGAAATATCCTGTGCAAATGTGCACCATTCACTATTAGTAGTACTGTGCGGCTTGTCGCTTTGGTTTTCGGCTCAAAGACTGTTTGTAGACTGTGTAGACTATTATTCGTACCCTTTACTCACTTAAAAGTCCACCAAAAGTCAGCTTAGTCAGCACCAAAAGTAAGCGGCAACAAAACGAAGAGAAGCACAAGTTCTCAACACGCAGGCAAACACGGGCTGAAGCGACAACCACCACAAATTCACAGGAAAGGATGCATTTTGTCGATCTTTTTATAACTTAAGATCATTCTAAACGATTCTATATGCAGACCAAGTAGACACTAGCTTTTTTAGCAACTACCAGCCAAGAAATGTATGTTTTCACAATTTTCTGCGTTACTGACCACTGGTCATCTTGATGACCACATTAGCGTCAGAGAAGTGTAGGGCTTTTCAAAATGTTTTGTTTAAGTGGGCGTGCTGCTCAGTGCCATCTTCCAATAATTTTCTACGAATTTCGGCGTGTGACCTGCCAAATGGCAGGATGCCCATCCCTGTCAGTTTGGCAGGCTATCGCCCTGCTTGACCTATGGTCACAAAAATTCCCCAAAAATAAATTTTTCTTAATTAAATTATTTTACTATGAACTGCAAATTTTCATTTTGATATTCGCACTCCTTCGGGTACCTGACTTTGGTAGGTTAATGCATAGAGCCAATCGGCTGCCCGATCAAATCCTGTATTGCTGCGGCATCATGTCGGACTTCTGCGCGGATGCCTGCAAATACCGGTTAAACCGGGTTTGGCAGCACTTTACCGGAAAAGTCGGGAGGTGCCGTCCCGGGTTGGTATCTGAAACGGGGCCGACGTGTCATACTGAACGGGCAGAAGCCGTCTCACGGATCCGCTATACCGGCTGGATTCCTTATGTCTGCCAAGCCGTTCCGCGTGTCGAATATACCGCCCAGATGGATTCACCCCGCAAAGTCCGAGATTGAGCGACACCACTCAGCCATTAATTTTTCAGACCTGCCCGGGTCGTTGTTAATGGACTTGCCGGTATCCTCGGCTATCCGAGCGGTGTCGTCGCTGAGTCAATATTTCGCCTGCTACTGCTCTAACCAAGTCCTCGGGCTCAGAGGCGTACTAACTGCTGAACTCGACGTGTCGACCTATATCTGCGATTTGGACGCGTTGATCAACGACCAGGTTTAGGCTCCCTGCATCATGCCGACGATAAGCCGGATCCGGACAACTTGATCCTTATCAGGTCGTTCGTACGGTTCCGTGTCAGTGTAACACTGGGGCGAGTCCCCATCCACGATTGTTCACTAAAGCTGCTGTTGCTCAGCTTGGCCGACTGATCCGATATTTCCGACCCTGGTCGCACTGTATTCTGCAGTGACCAGGCCGGAACGCACGTTTATTATCCGAAGACCGAATGTATGGTAATTGTTCGCATAAACGAGAACGATTGGATCGGATTTTCAAGGGAAACCGGTGATTCTTGAGCGAAACGCGAAAAACACTGCGTTGGCAAAGTTTACGCCAGACGCTTTGGAGGCCCGGAACTTACTGGAAGGATTGAAAACTTTATCGTCTAGCGGATGTCTGAATGCCATGGATGGACGGTTTGCTCCCGTAAATGGGATCCCAGAGCATTGCAGCCCCCGCACTACGCTACCGATTTCTCCGTAGACAGATAACTTTCAACAGCTACTAAAACTGTTCTGTGTTAATCGGAGACGGCGGCAAAATAGCTAAAGGCTATTTGGCCACCCATACTGCGGCAAAATAGCTATAGGCTATTTGGCCACCCATACTGCGGCAAAATAGCTAACGACTATTGTAACACAGTGTGCGGCAAAATAGCAGCAAAAGGCTATTTTGCCGACCATAGTGCGGTAAAATAGCTAATGGCTATTTTACCGCAAATACTGCGGCAAAATAGCCACTTCGTTTTTTTGGCTAAACCGAACATAAAAAGCGAATATAAAAGTTCAGCGTTTTCAAAATTATTCTACGGCAGTAAAGACCGGCGTTGCATTTAGCACCACATTGCTAACATCATCAGAAAGTACAAAGCGCATTTCGAAAACTGGTGAATGCTCAAGGAAAATGGTCCGATAAATCGTAACTAAAACTCCCGCTTTCGCGCACTCCGTAACAATATGTACTGTACAGTACATTGTTACCAGAGTCTGTACAGTACATGCACTGGTCTGAATACCGTATGTGCGCGCAGAAAATACCGTGCGGCTGCTACCATATGGCGATTTCCAATACTTTGGAAAGGTTTATGAAATGAATAGGATGGGTCGTAATGCTGTTTGGTCATTACCCGATCCTCTTGAAACTTTGCTCGTCTTGAAGTCTCTTGATCCTCTTGAAGCTTTTCTAAGACACCGAGCTGCCTAGTTACGATAAATACTCGGCTGTGAAGCCGAGTGTTAATCAATATCAAGTCTATTTTATTTTTTCCCCGTTTCAACAGAAATTTTTTGAACATTGTAACGTCCATTTTACAGTTTCAAGTGCAAAACATGCGAGTGTGACTCTACTTCCAGACAGTGTTATTTTGGCCTAGTAAAACGGAAACGATAATTAAATTTCATGGAACACAACCTGATAGCGACATAGGTATCTGGATGACTACATGTATTGGCTTGCGTGCTTCAAGGATGTGGTAGCTGGATAGTAATCGGGCTTCCTTGAAGCGATGCAATCGGCATGCTGCGAACGTGATTGACGTCAAAAGACGTTCGCCTTTTCTGCTGTTACACGTTAGACCCCACGTGTCCTCTATAACGCGCTTCCTGGTCGCAGTCCAGACGCACCCATTTCCACGACACGTAATAAACGGCATCGGCCGGTTCCGTATCTCTACGCAGAACAATCCTGCTGATTAAATCGTTCGTCAGCTTGCAGTGCAGTGACGAGCAGATGAAATGCGAAAACAGGTTCAATCCTATATATACGGTAAATAAAGCCGGATATATGGGAACGCTACCCGATTATGGCATTTTTAAACAGCGCTATATGAGAATGCTGTATACATGGATTGTAGTTGTTGCCGGCTGCTGTTGGACGGTGGCGCACGGTACGTAGGTTTAGCCCTACTTAGGTTATATACCTAATAATTAGGCGTGGACCTGGTGACGGCCTTTGCAGGCGATCCGGTGCGTAGCATTATCCCCGTTGACTACGAGGATAACGAGAGCAGCACGCCCGCGCCCTTGACCGGGCGCAGTGTGGACTTTTTTGCCGCTAACGACGATTTCCAGGCGCCGGACAGTGCCACGATTATCCCGCTGGACTATCCGGATGTGTCAGCCGCCGCAGCTCCTTCCTCCCGCCCGGCCCAACCCACGGAAGGCGAGGGTATTGCTGGACGTATCATCAGTAAGTTGATCACAGCGACGGCGATGATTAGTAGTTATACTTTTACTGTTATAAAGAGATCTTCCATCGCTTTTCGGTTATTTCGCTTTTTCTTATACCTTTATTACTGTGGCCGCGGTTTAGCGGTACTTTGAACGGCTGCCTCTCCCCAAAAGCACATTACGTACATTACCGCTCGTTTTTGTGAATATTTTTTTATTTGGCTATAAATTTTGCGTACCTCGGTGAGTAGAAATTAGAGTAACTGTAAAAACACACAGAAAAGTGTATGCTTCGTTCTAATGTTTACTGCACAAACGCGCACGTCACTGGTCGAACCCGGTGCTGGCAATTTATGCACATCGAATGCGCACCCTATTTGGTGGTTTTACAACTTTTTTATTAAATTTTTGAGCCGCCGTCGGACCGACCGATTTCTGTTGTTTCGTTTGCATTTGTAGCTAGAACTGTTAGCTTGTGGTCAATGATCGAAAGTTCTCTAGAAACCACTGAATTTAAAATAATTATGTGGGCCGTTTGGCAGATGGTACACCCGCGCCGGATGATGAGTTCCACTTTATCGTCAGCATTCGCCGGGATGGTGACCATATTTGCGGTGGTTCTATGATGCCGGATATGCAGTCCATTATCACTGCGGCGCACTGCGTCTATGACCGATAGTAAGGAGCGGACAAAACGCCACTTTTCTCCCTAACTTTATTCCGTTTTGTGTTACACCGCAGTGGAAACCGGGTACCCGAAGGCGACCTCACCGTCGCCGTGGGCATCCGGCGCCGTACCAACGTCCCGTCCGCCAACCTCCTGCAAGTGCGTCAGGCGGTGGTCCATCCCGATTACGACCGGGAGCGGATTCTCAACGACATCGCCATTCTGCGCTTGAAGGGCAGTGCCGCCGGCAAAGTGGGCGTGACCAGTGTGCAGCTGCCGCCGGCCAATGCCGAGCCGGATGTGGGTACGCCGCTGCACACCGCCGGCTGGGGCCGGACACAGGAAGGACCGTATGCGCCGTCCGCCGAGCGATTACTGAAAACTACGTTGAAAGTGGTGGATCGCGCTAAGTGTGCGCGGGCGCTGTCGGCTGGACAGATTCCCGCGAGCCAGATCTGCACCGAGAACGCAGTGTCCGGCACTTGCAATGTAAGCGCCTGAACTACTGGAACTGGTTAAGAAAATATTATATGCCTATTTCCGTTGGCGTAGGGTGACAGCGGCGGCCCATTAGTCAATCGTCGGAAAGGCGTGGATTATTTGGTCGGCTTGACTAGTTACGGCGTTAGAGGGTACGTTGGTCTATCCATTCAGTTTAAGCGATACCACTGGTCTGCCTAGTCATCATTAATACTGCTGATATCCTTTAACTCTACAGTAGGGAGTTCCCTAGGTAAAACGTTTTATCAAATAAATTAGTAATGCGTTTTATAGATAGGATTTGAGTTCTTTCTAATGCGGTGACCGTGAAACCGCGTTCCTGGGTTCACCGCTTACTTTTTACTGAACCATAGACAGTGATGCTGTCATAGTGCTGTAATCGACACCCGACAAGATTGTAAAAGCCTTTTCTGAACGGCTGCTGTACAACGCGCTGCGATTGATTATTAACCGGTTCGTTGTGTTGTTAGGTGTCGCTTGGGTACAGCGGACGCCTTCACGAAAGTCAGCCACTTTACGGACTGGATCCAGCGCGTGGCTAACGGGGAAATCCCCGGCAGCGGCAGTGCCTCTGCTCCCTCACCATGGCGCCGGCCCACGCCAGCGCCTCCTGCTGCTGATAACGATGATGATGGAACCTGGGGCGGCAGTTTTCAACCCGGTGGTTGTGGCGGTGGATTTCCGGGTATGGGCGGATCCGGATGTGGTGGGTCCAGCGGATCCGGTGGCCTGGAGAACTGCTACATGATGGGACTAACCCTGGTCTGTCAAACGCCGGATGGGGAAATGCACTGCCAGCCCATGGGCGATCGCATCCGGTGCTACCTGAGTTCCTCATATTCTTCGCCGTCCAGTAGTCGACTGCACTGCTTTTACCATGGAGGCGCGCGATATTGTATGACAATCTAAATTGTCGAAAACTAGCACTGTTGGTGGGCTACAGTCACTGTTGTATAGTGGATGCAGCGACTGGGAGCACCCTTTGCCGCATGAAACTGTCACAGCATCACACATGCCGGGATTAAGTGGCGTAGCGCACCGTAGTAAATTAAATGGCTCCAGCCAATTTTTATCGGAATTCGCTGTTATCGTCTTCACCGGTGTTTGAAACGAGCAGGAATGCCCACATGTATTAATATTTTGTAAGTTGTCGTCATCTGTTTGCAGACATAATTAATTAAAGTCAAATCTCTCGCTGACTTTTGCAATTGAAGATTTCGTTTGATTGCTACGAGTACTTAATTAGCAAGCAGTCTTAACAGCCGGCCATTACGAGCAGCCCTTTCTTAGTACTAGACCTACGTTAAACAAACAACATTTTGCTGCCCGTTAATTTAACTGCGTTCAATAATTTCTAGCTTAAAGTGACGTCTTCTCTTCAGTTTGATCAGTCTCGGTAATGGGTCTTCTCTGTGCAAACGCATTTTGATTTTTTTTCAGTGTTGTTTTTGAGATTATCACTGTACCGATACCGTGTACTGGCACTGCAACACCCATTCGGTATATGTTGATCTTTTTAAAACCAACACCTGCGATGATGTGATACAGTTTTTGGGCATGCTGAATCCGATGGTTTTACATTTTGTTTTAGTTATTTTTATTAGCTTGGTTTGTAACTTTGCTGTATTCAGAGCCCACAGATTACGAAGTTTCCAGTAGTAATATTGATGTTATTTCTTGATAAAGGTCATATCTGTATATGTACGAGTACATTATTATTCATCAATTCTTTCAACTCACGCTTAATATTGTGGTTTATATTATGTGATTATGGAATCATACATCCGTTAATATTTTTTGTTGATGTGTTGCCGTTACTACTCGTGCTAATACTACAAATGTGGTCCAGAATGTCATAATCGATCCAATCAATAGGCTTGTAAATATTATACCTTAACGTTGATAGTCGGAGCGAACAAATAAATATGTCGAAGTTACAAAACTACTGCTCGTAAATCGTAGCTGTGGAGCCCTTTAGCTGATACGTGGTAACACAAGTAATGAGAGTCTACCGCGTTCGACCAAATCAATCAGTCAAATTAAATATATACTTGGTACCCTTGAGCCATCAAAATTAGTAAACTTCTGTGACAGATGAGCACATTTTAAAACAGATTTATATATTTCCAATAACATGTGCATACAGAGTCTGTGTACTGTGAGCTATGCCAAGGCGACCGACCTTTAGCATTTCGTCAGGTCATGCGCAGCTAAATCCAACCTTTTGTGGTAAACGGAAATTGAACAGAAGGGGAGACGTAAAGGCTTCAAGTGCAGTGCTTTCCCGCCACAGTTAAGACAGCGCTGGCCAGTCGCTGGAGATGACGGCAACATAATGTCTTTGTTTTGGCGAACCGCATGAACAGAAAACGTCGAGTACGTCTGGCGTAGAGCGTATCTGACGTTTGTGCGTCAGATTCCTGTCTTCGTTGAAGCGATTTTATCGTCCTTCCCGAACCGTCACGGCAAAGGGGAAAGTTTTAATCTGCATTTACGCGACCAGAAAGATGATGCATCACCTGCCACGGCCTGTGTCAGTCACGTGCCCGCACAGAACATAGCATTTCCTGCTGACAATTCACACGCACCCGTCTCCAAATGCGTCACATACCGGCATCGGCCAAATGGATATCCTCACCAACAACCGTGCACTGTGATAGTTATCGTCCATCAGTCGACGTAGGCAACAGATACGGAGGAATATCTAGCTTCTAGCGTAATAAAAAGAGACAGTATAAAACGCTGGGTCACGCACTTTTCGGTCATTCGTCCTGGACGAAGGATTAAAAATGCGGTTGATACCGATTATCGTTGTATGCGGCTGTATGTCGTTAGCATCAGGTAGGATATGTTCACGAAATAGTGTTTCAAGTCACTTAACTGCCAAGAAAGACTGATGCAAGCATGCTTTTCAGGGGGAAAGATCCCAGCAGGCACTCGCAGCCTGGATTTCTTCGCCGACGAGACGGCCACCATCATCCCATTGGATTACGCGGATGATACCGTGGCCGGTTCCGTCTCGACGCGGATCATAAGTGAGTGGCCATATACGGTTAAAGTGAACGGAGCTGTACAGTAGTGCTACAGTTACGGAGTGACTAGCTAAAGCATTCGAGCTTAAAATAAAATGCTCTGTACCGTGTAGGCAATCGTAGACCAGCTGATTTCTCAGCAGATTTTACAAGATACGCAAAACTACGAGGATATATTGGGTAACTGCTTGTTTAACCTGTTTAGACGGTGAAATTGCCCCGGCAAACGAATTCAACTTTATGGCCAGCATCCGTCGCAACGGTCGCCATGTGTGTGGGGGATCGCTGATGCCGGATCTGAAGTCCATCATCACCGCCGCGCACTGCGTCTTTGACAAAGCGTACGAGTAACCGTTAAATTATCATTTAATCCAGCCAGCGCGCAATGTTGCCACAGCGACCATACGGCTATAACACGGAACCTAACAATTTCTTAGGTTAACCATGAGGTGGATAACTTGTCCTTTTGCAGCGGGGATCGCGTACCATTGAGCGAACTAACTGTCGCGGTGGGAATTCGCCAACGGACCAACGTGCCACGTTCCAACATTATCGCCGTACAACAGGCCGTTGTGCATCCCGATTACGACCGACGCCGTATTCGCAACGACATCGCCATTCTGCGCTTGATGGGCAGTGCCGCCGGTAAGGGTGCCGTGTCCAGCGTATATTTGCCGCCGGCCAACGCAGAACCACCCCTCGGCACAACACTACACACCGCCGGCTGGGGACTGACGGAGGAGGGACTGCACGCATCCGAAGCGTCGGAGCAACTGCTGAAGACCACGCTCAAGTTGGTGGATCGCGCTACGTGCCAACGCAAGCTGAATGCGGGGAAGATTCCGAGAAGTCAGATTTGTACGGAGAACGAGAAATCCGGAACGTGCAAGGTACGCTGTAACCGGTAATTGGCAGGACGATTTCGCATAAACTAGCGTTGTTCGGTTGCGTAGGGTGACAGCGGTGGACCCTTGGTGAATCGGCGAGATAACAAAGATTACTTGGTCGGCTTGACCAGTTACGGCATCCCAGGGTAATTACAATGAAACCGTTAAACCTAATAGATTTTTCGAGAAAATCTGTCCAGGGACTAAAAGGATCTAAAAATAGCCTCTTTTCGTCTATACTTCGACCTAAATCTACACTTCGAGAATTCTAAAAATCCATTCCTCTATTCTATTCTAAAATCCGAATGTTGAGCAGTATGCTGCAGTATTCCACCTGGTATTCGAGTACCGCAATAGGTAAAACATTGGACTTAAACGTTGAACATGCAGGTGTACACGGGGCACAGCGGACGTCTTCACCAAGGTCAGCCACTTCACGGAGTGGATCCAGCGCGTGGCCAACGGCGAAACGCCCACCGGCAGTACGGCCGCTCCCCACACCAAGGCACGGACCAAGCGGACCAAGGCACGGACCAAGCGGACCACAACAGCACCGGTGGAAGAAGAAGTGGAGCACCTGGAGGAGGAGGAGGACGACGAGTGTTGTGGATCTAGCGGACTGGAAGACTGTTACATGGAAGGAGCCACCCTGGTCTGCCTTTCGTCTTACGGTGAAATGCGCTGTCACGAGCACCGGGATAGAATCAGCTGTACTGTCAGCTCGTTGTATTCCTCACTGTTCGCTAGTGAACGCTACTGTTTCCGTCATGCAGGCGCGCGATATTGTATCGCTCTCTAGAGTAAAACGCACCGTTGTAACATCCGCAGGGATGATGGTACCGCATTTAGCCAGCGTTGTGCGTTGATTTACGGTTGCTTTGCGGAATACGAGTAAATGTTGAGAACATTATTACCATTAGCGTTAAGACGGAAAAAAAGGGCTAGCCCTATAGTTTGACCTCTGCAGCGCTGAGTGAAATAAAACGCCGTAAATCACGCCTCATCTGTGTTAACCTTAACACCGGCATTCATATTTACATTTTAAACATTCTGCGGAATAATTCATGCATTCTGCGGTTGCCGTCGTATAGATCATACCATCGTTCGTACCAAAGTACATAATAAAACCGGACTGCTTTTGTCATAAATGTTTTTTCTTACTTATTTTTATTTTGGTACCTGGTTGTTAAAATTTAAACAGAACGGTCTTCCTCTTTTCGGTACATATAACGCTGTGGAGTAATTACTTGGTGATCGGCATCAAGTTTGTCTTATTCGAAAAAACAATGTTAATCGGATAAGAAAACGAAATTAAAGCAACCTCGTACAAAGGTCAGGCTTCTCTAAATTATTTTTTAATAATGGGTGGAGCTGGAAGATACTGATAGGTATATGGAAACACAAATTTCAACAAATCACATTCACGCTTGTCTCAGTATTATTGTCCTAATTCGTTTAGAGGGGTCATATCTCGTTTTTCGTAAAGAACTGTAACACTACTGAAAGTGTTAGGAAGAGAAGCGGAAGATAGATTGTACAGACACAGAGACCTAACCTGGCACATTTATTTTTTCGTGAAATCCGCTGTCACTGTTTTAAAGCAAATTTTTCGCCAACACTCCAAAAATTTATATTTATTGTTTAAACTTGTTGCTGGAAGGCCAGTAATTTGGTTAAATTTACCAATCTTATCTACTTTGTCATGCAGCCAAAAAATGTAACGAAAATAACCAAAAAGAATTACACAAAAAACTGTAAGAAAACTTTAAGTTTTTTGAAGATACAGTTTTTTGAAGAGTTACAAGTTCGCTGACTGCACAGTTCACCCGGTGCAGCCACCATGCCAACAATTTTCTTCTACTATTGAGGAGTGATTTTCCGCCTAAGGCAGTTAAACAATTGAATTGTTTGGTCCGAGGAAAAGGCTTCACGAGATTTTGCGTTTCGAAAACTGAAAATAAATAATAACTGTTACGATACACTTTTACGTTATACGATATACGATATACTTTTACGATACGATATACAATTACTTACGATATAGATATACGATATACATACTTTGCTATGATATACTTTTACGATTTTAATCACCGCCATTACAGACTAACAAGCATGTCAGCATTTTTTTAGATGCGTTGTATTGTTTTTGCAGATAAGAAAATGGCTGTTGAATACATTTATTAAGTTACGGTATGACACATTGTTCTCTGTAAGAAATAAACTGAATGAGGACGCACACGGTTCAATCACCCGGTACGAACTGTACACCCAGAAACAGTGTGGCGAAAGTTCCTTTGCGTTCTTGAATAACCAAACACTCAGTAAGCGATGTATCCACTACCCGTAGAAATTCCATCAGCCGGAAACAACGTCACCGTTTCAACTTCGAAATGAAACACGATTACATCGACCGGACTTCTGCGGAACGATTTAATCTTTGGTTGGGGAACGTCATAAGAAACAACTGTAGCGTATTTTCTTAATGGCACCTCTACATCCACGTCCGGAGACACGTAGACTAAGCATGCAGTGCGTACTTCCACCAGGTTTACACTCATCTGTCGACAAAGACGTCAATTTCTGTTAACGGAAACCTGGCCCTTCTGTTCGACGAACGGGATCTTAATACCCATACGAGCCTTTTACAAATATTACAATGTAGGACGAAATGGTCGCATAGCCCCATACCCAGCATTCTGTACGCAAGCGGTGCAGTGCACTTGTACGAAACGGATATTTTGAACTCAGTCGTACAGTGCACTGCGCTGCATTCGTACTGAATGTGGAGATGTTGGGTATGCGACCATTTTGTCCTAAGCTGTACGTTCTTGCCTTCGGCATCCAGATATTCGTCACGATTTACGCATGAAAACGGACTACAAACGCGTACCATCCGCTTGACGTTTGAAACGTTCAGTCTACCTCCGACAATTATTAATTCATTTTCGTCACCATTCAATTACCGATAAACGCCCGTTTAACAGTGTACAATCATTCGATGTTATACAACTTACAAAGCGTAAAAGAGTACGAACCGACGCACCCAGAGAATCTCATAACACTCACAGTAAAACGGTGAGGAAAAAACATCATTGCCCGCTGCGGCAGTGTGATACAAATTAAATTCAAGGTACTGTCTGTTGACTGCCAACATTAATCGAGCAGTTTTTCCAATCCTGAATAGAGAATGCAGTACATGTGGATTGTGGTTGTGTGCGGCTGCAGCTTGATGATGGGATCGGGTATGTAGTACGAAATCCCGCCACCATTATTTGACCAAGATTCGGCTGACGCGGCCATACGGTTATTTCGTAGGTCGCACTATCCCGGACGACAACGAAACACTGATAAAACGTCGCAGTGCGGGTTTCTTCGCCGCTGACGACTACTTGGATGGATTGGAAAGCACCGCTAGCTTCCCGCCGGACTACCCAGAAGATGATGAATCTTTCACGGATCCCTTTGCTCACCGGATGGATCAAACCTTACGTTAGACGGCTTATCTAATTCATAGCCTACAGTTATTTTGGCGGAATGATATCAGCCGGCTTTCAAACGAAAAATTCAGTTTGTTTTTGCAGATCACCATTTTGGAGGAGGTGAAGGGTTCGGCTATATCGTCAGTGTACGCCGCAACGATAGCCATGTCTGCGGTGGATGTTGCTGCCGGACTTGATGTCCGTCATTACGGCCGCCCGCTGCATTCATGATGGAGCGTAAGGGCGGCAGATTTTTACAGCGCCAGGTACCGAGCGAGGTCGCCGTTAATTACGAGCCATTGACATTTCAGTGGCGAACGCGTTGCAGCGGAGGAATTCAGCGTGATGGTCGGCCTCCATCGGCTGTCCGCTGTGCCGCTCTCCAGCGTCATTCCCGTGCGCGGCGCCGTAGTCCATCCGAGCTACCAACACGAGGAGACCTTTCACGATATCGCCATCTTGCGCTTGGTCCGCAGTGCCGCCGGCAACCCGGGCGTTCCGGTCACCAGTGTGAAACTGCCGCCGGTCAACCGGGAACCACGCATCGGTACGGTGCTGCACACCGTTGGGTGGCCACCGAGAGGAGAAAGAGTGTATGGTTGGCTTTGGAGAACCTTTGTGAAGGTCGTGGATCGTGCTGAGTGCCGGCGTCGTGTAGGACCGGGAGCCAGGCTGATTCCAGTTGCTGCCCACCAAATATGCTTCAAAAACGAAGCCTCAAGCGTTTGTAGTGTACGCTCTGACTTGGAAGAATAATGCGTGAAGGTGGCAGACAATAACAGTGCGATTTTTTCTGTGTAGATCGACAGCGGCAATCCGGTAGTAAATCGTCAGGGCGGCCGGGATTATTTGATCGGCTTGACCAGCGACAGTTCTTGAAGGTGCTTAAACGCCACCGCTTTGCGATAGACACAGCATAAGCCGCTCTACTTTCTGCAGTCTGTATGATGTTCTTTATTTTTACATATTTTTTTCTTGAGTAGTTTGGAACCGGTCGCTGGTTTATTGACCAATTCCCTTACTGTCCTTTGCGAATGTAACCTTTCGCTGATACAGGTGCAATGAGACCACAGCGGAGGCCTTTACAAAGGTCAGTTTCTATGCGGACTGGATCCAGCACGTGGTTAGCGGTTTCACGGCCAGCCTTCGTGACGACGCGTGTACAGTAGGTGATCTACATGAGGTGCACAGGATAATTATTACGACACATGGAATGGTACCATCAAGGAACGCCACTGACACCTACTGGATGCAAGAGTACGGCTAAGTTAAAATATCCTGCTGTTGTACGCTGTGCAGTAATCAGCGCCATTATTAACAAACATCTCTTAATTTTTCAACACACGTTTAGTAGTTGTTTTCTGTTGGCTATAGGCTATAGCTAATAAAATGGTTTGTTGAATAAATCTAACAAGAAATGGCACGGTATGGCACATTGCTACGTAAGAAATAAACTGAAAGAGCCAAAAACTGAGATCCACAGTTCAACTATCCGGTACGCACTGTACACCCAGAAAAAGTGTTACTGAAGTTCCTTTGCGCTCTTGATTAACCAAACATTAAGCAAGCCGTAAGCGTTATATCCGCTAGAAAATCCGTTCCGCCGGAAATGACGTCACCATCTAAACCTAAACCGCAAATAGTTACATCGACGAGGCTTCTGCGGATCGATATAATCTTAGGTTGGAGAGGGTCGTAAGAAAATGTTATAACGTAATTTCTTAATGGTATTTCGGAATGAAACGTCCAGTTTACCGGGGTCACGTGGAGTGAGCATGCAATGCGTGCTCTGCCTCTATCCTCGTTAATACTCATCCGTCGACAAAAACGTCCTTTTAGCGGAAACTGAGCCCTTCGCGTCAGTTTTTTTAACGGGAAGCGGGATCTTGATGCCGATCGCTAACATATAAAGTTTATTGGGAAAACACGATGTTCGTTAGTCCGACGTTGGCTGATCCGCACTTTATACCGTGCGGTTCAACTAATGAGCATCAACCGTTGTGTGTTACACATCTGTTGGTCCAATAGCGTGTGTAACGATAAGTTGAGCGATCAGTTCTCTGAACCGTAAAGTGCACGTAAGTCGAAGTGACCAATTTGCGAGCGGAATCGAATTAACGATGAATACATACATCGCATTTTCTTACGTTAATGCCGTGAATACGTACATCCCGTTTTCGTACGTTAAAACGGCGGAGAAGCCGCCGTTTTCTTACGTTAATGCCGTGTTACGGTTTCGTGATTTTGATGTCGTGCCGCTTGTGTTATTAGCAACGACCAACGACTTAGCGGAGTAAAGCTTGGGAACGGTTCGGTGTTTGACGGAGTGAAGGGTTAAGCGAAATAGTCGCAGATGATCGGATGTTGCCGATTTAAACACTGTCCAAGAAAATTCAAGGAGAAGTCAGTGATTATTTACTCAAGACGTCGCGTTTTACTGCTTCCTCAGTTACGGTATCACACCGGCATGATGCAACACAACTAAATATGATTTACCGTTTAATTTCAGCGATAACGTTTACTTTTTCATACAAAGTACCAACAAGGCGCATAAACAGTCACTCACCTAAGTGAAAAGTCATGTCGACAACAATCATTTGTTGCAAAAAAGCTACCGATAAAATTTCGAAAAAAGCCAGTCATACGGAATCACAGGAACGTATTCACTTTATTATCATTTAGCCGTACTGATCATAGTCAGCATTCGACGTAGTACTCGGTGGCGTAGTCGACGCCGACAGCGCGCTCTTGGGACAATACCGTCGGCCTTCGTAATTAAAACACTGCGCCTCCTCGCCAGTGGAATACAGTCCCATAAATCCGCTGCGACTACAGCGGATACCGCGCCCCGTGAAGCGGCAGCGTGTCCCACCGGAAGTCGTACCGCGGCCGCTACACATGAGACCCATCTCCCTGCCCCACATCCCCATCCCTGCGCCCGGCATCCGCTGGCAGCTGCCGGTGGGCGCACCCGGTAGGACGATCACCACGGCGATTCCACCAGGTCCCCATCCGGCATCACAGCCACTGTTACAGGGAGGCGGTCCAGGAGCTGGGAATTCGGGAATCGGGACGGGGGCAACGGGCGGCGGCGGGGGGTTGATTGGTGCGGGTGCCGGAGCGGGGCCGACTGGTGGGGGTGCCGGAGCGGCAGGCGGCGCTGGTTGTTGGCCTTTGGCGACCCTGTCGATCCAGTCGGAGAAGGCGCTGACCCGGGTAAAGAAGGCAGCTGAGCCCAGAGTGCATCTGCAAAGCAAACGTCAGGCCTACAGGGTGTTTCCGCTAAAGGTATCTTAGGTTTACAAGAGTTTTTAGGCTTCTTAACGTTCCTTTTCAAGTTTTCTTAGGTTATTCCCTCGGTTACTTGTTTCTTAGGCTCATTTTTAGTTTTCTCAAATTATGGTTAGGTTTTCTTCGGTTATTTAGGTTTCTTGTCCACAAAGATCACTGGTACGCCGGTTACGATCACAACGATTTAGGTACCATTATATAGATATTATGCAAAGTCTGCATTACTCGTTGTCTCACCCCCGAGTTCCATAACTCGTCAGTCCAACCAAGAAATCTCCTGCTGGGAAGCGATTAATGAGGGGACCCCCACTATCACCCTGTGCAACAGTATCAGCGGTGAGAACGAACCCAGTCAGAACAGCGATAATAGTGTTGATACCTGGCAGGTTCCCGCCTTCTCGTTCTCCGTACAGATTTGAGTGTCCGGAATGGGATTTCTTGAGTCCCGCCCCATTTTCTGCGCACAGACCGCGTGGTCGGCGACCTTCAGTGTTGCCTTCATCAGGTCGTCGGACGCGGGGCCACCCTGCGGGCCCTGCTTCATGGTGCCCCAGCCGGCGGCGACGAGCGGCCGCCCGGTATCCGGTTTGCGGTCGGGCGGAGGTAGTTTGACGCTGGTGACTTTGGGGTCGCTGATGCTGCGGGCCAGACGCAAGACGGCGATGTCTTTCACGATCGCTTCTTCGTTCCACTGCGGATGGACGAAGACCTGGCTGACCGGGATGATGTTGGCCGGGGTGGCGGCCGATAGCTTGTGAACGCCCACGACGACGCTGAGTATCGATGTCGGATAGGTTACTCCACTAAAAAGCGTCGATCTATTAATTTTAGTCTTTAGCAATGAACAAAGAGCCGTATTCGGAGTTTTGTGGAACTGGAAAGATATTAGAAATTTACGCCACGCTTTTAGAGGCGATCGGTAAAAATCGATGTCCATATCTATTGACGTCCGATAGCGTTCGGTTCGCTAAGGGTCAAGCGAAAGCAACAGCCAACGGTTGCAGTCCGCGGAACGCGGCTTACCAGAACGCTATCAATCGGCAATGCGCGGACGAGATTCTTACTTTTTGTTGACGCAGTGCGCGGCGGTGATGATTGTCCTGCGATCCTCCAGTACCGAGCCGCCGCAGTGATGCCCGCCGTCTTTGCGCAGACTGACGATGAAGTTGAACTCATTGTCCGGCACCCGTTCACCATCTGCAATCATGAACGATTTGTACCCACACGGACAAGGAAACTGCCACGTGGTGAGATACAGCATCGTTATACGAAAATACATTGTTTTCATGAACGCAACCGTACTGCATTGATGTCTGAAGTGGCAAGAGCTGGAAAAGACCGTATAGACGCACGTACCGATAATCATCACGACACTCTTGATCTCCCCGTAATCCGGCACCTTTTCAAATTGCTGAACGGGTGATGGTGCCACGTCGTAATCGCTGCTTCCCGCGCTCTGGGTCAGATCGGGATAATCGTCCGCCGCTGCCTGTTGAGTTTTAGACGAGGGCAACGAGGCGGCAGATGCTGTTTCGGTGGGATAATCAGCGGAAAGTAGAGTGCCGATGGACGCTGCCGGTGCCGGTAAGTCGGGATACTCTGGCGAAATCAGGCTGCTGGTGCCCGCTGCGCCCTCCGCTGACATGGTCACGGCTGGACCGACATCCACGAACTCCATGTCGTCGGCTCCGGTCGACATGACGCTGTCACCGCTACCGGGGCCGTAGTCATCTTCAATCAGTCCGCCTGCAGTGACACAACACTAAAATTTAGTCAGTCCGATGAACCGGTTTCTTCTCATGCGCACTGGAATATCGCTGCTCACTGAGACGGTTTTGCGGCCTTAATTTCTATGAACTGGTGGCATTTGACGCAGTTCTTATATCATCAAATATCAAATTAACAGCGTTATTAAATGTTATTATAAAGTATAAACTATAAACTCGAATATGGTAGTCATTCGCCAGTTGCCGGAAGAGTCCGTAGTTCTTCATTCCATTCCGGCTTTGAGAAACCAAATAAAGAAACTGTGCTTTAAGCAGGCATTTGCTTACCGAAGCACCCGACGATAGTGAAGCACCACACAAAACACAGCACAGACTTCAGTCCCATGTTTTGCGTGAAGACGCAGAAGTAAACCGCTACCAACAACTTAACTAGATGATCTACCGCCGTAGCGTTGTCTTATATGGGAAAGAATGTTATATTCTGAATAATCCAATGTCGACTGCTGACGATTGCTCTTCAAGGAACGACGCTTCCGCCATCCGCATAATTATCGGCGTCATTCTCTCGGAAATTCTACAGCTCCATTGGCTTTGGTTTGACTGTGGACACGCTGACAAATCAGTCCGACGCACCATGTGTGCGCGTGATTCAGCCGAAACGCGTCATTTCCCGGTTTTGACACGCATTACGACTCTAGCGGTTTCCCCTGTGACGAGTATCCGTAAGAAGACGATGGCGATCAGTTAACATCACGCGATTCTTATCGGCGGTTAGAACACACAAAAGCGTCTTTATTACCAAAAGCGTCTCGATCAACCGCACCGAACGGTTCGATCAGTCGTTCTAAATTTTAACCATGGCGCGAATTTTTCGGATAATTTCCTCGTTGGGACTGCTGTGTCTGGGTAATCTATCGCACGAGCTCTCAGAGTTTCTCACTGCCAGCTATGATCCAGAATTCCAGATTATGGTGGCAGGCGTAGCCGCGTATAATACGTTCGGCGTTATTCCCGTGTACTGGCGAGTTTTGGCCCAAAAAACTTTAAATTTCGACAACCAATAATAAGTAACATATGTCTTTATGTCATTAATGACACAATGAAAAACCGGCCTGCACATTGGGCAACTAGTTACATGTGATAAAGGAGCGAGCTGCCGTATCTGATGTCATTAAATCATTAATGACACAATGGCGGGCCGGACCGGGACAACAACTACACGATATAAAGGAGCAAGCTGTCGTCTCTGGTGTCATTATGTCAGTAATGACATAACGACTGGATACTATCAAAGGTCACCCGGGTAAGTGCCGCACTGATCCCAGAACAACTGGCCGCAAATGTTGTCATTGTGTCATTAGTGACATGATGACAAATGCACAAGTACTGCTAGTGGTCAGACTGGTATCTGCAATACGCAGGTACCCGCGATAGCTGATGTCACTACGTCATTAGTGACAAAATGACAAAGTGACCACATGCAGGTCTGCGCTGCATCTCGCATGTTGAGCCGTGTCACTAATGACATGTAATCTCGTCAATAATGACTAGTGCAATCTAGTGCTTCCGCGATATGAAAAATGAATCCTATCCACTAATTTAATCTCAAAACAAATAACCAACTGTTAATAAAAATTTTTGGCAGCAAGCGCACCTCCGTAGAAAATCCCTGTTGATGCAGAGAATCGGCGCACCGGAAGGAACCAAACCGCCGGCATTAGACTTTCTCTCACATCCGTCGTAGATGAATCCAATTAACTCCATGTAAGCTTTATGCTGGGTTTTCAGAAGACTATTTCTGATAGTTGGCAAAGTGCTGTCTTTGCACCGTTTGGAATACTCGTGGATGGTAATCGTATAGTAGCTGAAGGGCATGTTGGAGCTGCCGTCAGAACCCTTCGTTGCTGCGGCGAGTTGCGCCATTGCCGTCTTGCCAGTATTACGCGGTCCGACGAAAACTGGCGTCGGCACGCCATCGTGACCCAGAACCTTTGCAATGTACAGCGGTCTAAGTAAGTGCTATATTCGTTTGACCTGCAACATCTCTGTCCTATTGCTAACTTGTCGGTATCCAAAAGTTACCGGGACTGTATTCTTACCAACAGCTGCGAAAAATGTCACCATAGTCTGGATTCCTATTGCCTCTAGGAGGTCTTCGGTGAAGGTGTTGGCAGTTCGTTCTCGAGAAATCATGACCTCCGGGAGATCGACAAGCGAGGTATTATAATAACCGGCTTCTTCTAAAGATACAGGACGAAAAATGCGCTTGCTTTTGTCGAAAATGTGGGCCAGTTGACAGTTCCAAATGAATACTTGATCCGCTTGCAAAACGGATTGGTTTTGAATTCCGATGCGGTTCCAGTGCAACTTAAGCGATCTACCTTCATCGTTTGATACTTCCCTGAACAAAAACTCACCAAATACAACATCAAACGTTGCGTCAACAAGCGTCGCATATGTCAGATAATGCCAGGGCCGTAGCGAGTTCCGTGGGATGGGGTAGGCGCAATTTGGCTGCGCCATTTGCGCCCGCTTCGAAGGTCAGTCTGAGCCCACTGCGCCCATAAATTTCGAAGCCTGCGCCCGTTGCGCCCGTATAAAGAGGCCGCGCTTTACTACTTAAATTAATATAAAATATAGTTTAATTATTATAGCTCCTGATCGCCGTAGCTCAGACCAAGGCACATCGGCCAAATTCCACTCTGCGCCACGGGCGCATGGCCAGTGGCGCCCGCTGCGCCCTTTGAAAAATCCAGAAATTTTGCGCCCGCGCGCCTGTGCGCCAGTTTCGGGCGCAAATATTAGTCAAAAGTTGGCCGAGGAGGGGTAGGCGCGCGCCAGTGCGCCTATACCCTCGCTACGGCCCTATGATAATGCTACATTTACGCAGTGCATTATGATTGCGTCTACATCTTGTAATAATATAGCTAACAAATGAATACTCATCGCTCAAATGTGTCGAATTTCAGTGTTATGTATTCTTTCCATACGTCAAAGTCCTTTCTAAAAAAGGAAATGGTTTGGCCTTTATCCCCGGAATGGATCCTGGCTTTTTCGTAAGCAGATTTGTCCAGTTTCTTTTCAGCTGGCACGAAAAATTCACTATATAACAGCCGAAGGAAAACAAAAAAAATTAAGCGGTGACCTTTCAAATGATTCTGCTCACAGCGATACAAAATGCGCGGTACTTGTGTATGTTGGCTTTCTAATATTTTTAATCTTGTACCATAAAATATTTGGGGTTTTTTGTTATAATATTTAGCAGTTGAAAATTGCTGCAGCCATCTCATTCATAGCTATACACATACCAGGATTTGCGTAAGTCTCCAGCTTTCCACTGCCACTGTACAGCAAAGGCCACGGTTACATTGTCTTTGACTTTTTCTCTCTTCAGTGGGCTGCTACAACCGCTTGTTAGTCGTGTTCGCTCGTCCGCATGCGCATCTTGCTTCTCAACTATCCGGTACTTGAGGCTGATTACACCTATATAGTAAATTGATCTGTACTGCTCGTCGGAGTTACGTGGGGAGTAATACGTCTTAAGTTCGCGCAGGTCTCCATTAAACCGGAATCGGGTGGGCTGAGAAAAGGTCAACATATTCAGGACAGTTGTGAAGCAGCAAGTCACTTAATTGTATCTTACCAATAAAAATGGATTTACAACGACTTCCCCTACAGCTTGCATTCGTAAAATATGACACTCGACGAGAAATGCAGGTTCGCGGAAAAAATCGCGAATTAGTAATTACACTAGAAATACTTATTTTCTGTTTGCTTTTGCACTACTGAGAACGCATGTTGAACATGTATTCCGTAACTAAGTAACTAAGCACTGTAAGTACTAATAAAATTAACAAGAAACGTCTTGAAAAATCAAAACAAATAATAATAAGATAGCATGAATATAACTGGTACAATTTAAGCATGCACGGTAATAAAAATTAATTTTAGTAAAACCGAAATACCTGTAACTCGTCAGTTTCTTGCAGAATCGATTCGTCTGTCCGAGCAAGTTTTTTTCCTCTCTGCAATAAAAATCCAAAAAAACTGCACATGACAAGAAAAAAAGTGCCATTACTTAAAGATAGAGTATGCAAAATACATAATAAGCACAATAATTTTACCACTGGGAGATCAAAATCGAGGGTCGAGTTTAGGACAACTTCAGTCGCTTCTTTTGCAGTGGGGTTGATAACGTCCGGCGCCTCCGCATTATTTTTCGGTCTTGTTTGGCCAGACCGCAACGAGCGTGTCGAATGATTGACAGTTTTTTTCGAACGTGGGTTTTTCGGAGGCATACAGTAATTAACGATTACAAAAATTATTAAGGCCAACTAAACATCTGCCAAAAATGCAGTACCTGACTTGTGCACATGCAAGAAGTCAACCAGTTTTGGTCAGTTTTGGTGAAGATTTGAGTTTGAATGCGCAACAGCGCATTCTGTTTGTCGGTTTGGTTACAGAGAAAAAGACATTTGCAAGCGCAGTGCGCGGCAGGATACGAGTGCTCTGGTACGAGTACAACAGCTGTAACGATTTCTGGCGCTGCTTGTCATTAATGACAGAATGACCTGATCTACAGTATCTATGTATTTCAGGTGTTGACCTTGCGCTACCGGTAAACATTGGAAAATTAGCATTTTTGTCATTACTGACAAAATGACGCCAGCTAAATAGGTGCCAGAAGGTTGTTTTGGTAAAAATGTCATTATTGTCACTTTGTCATTAATGACCAAATGACACCGTTAAGATTCTTGGTTTACCATGGGTGAACTGTGGTATTTGCTGAAAATGCTAACTGTTGTCATTAATGACGAAATGACATCGTTTAGTCTTGTGCTTCACCAAGGGTGATCGGCAGTTTATCCAAAAATACTATAGTTGTCATTAATGACAATATGACAACAACTAGGCACCCGTCATGGCCCACCGCTAGATAGCAGTACATCCAGTATTAGTAATGTCATTAATGACTTAATGACACTTTTTGACCATCTAAAGACTCCCCGATGCCTTTTGGGCCATAACAAGCCAGTGGTGAAATAAAATAGCATTTGGGCCAATACTCGCCAAGCCTCTTATTCCCAACTAGGCAACCGGACCACCTGCTGTCGCACCACCGGTCACCGCGCCACCGCCCTCTCGGCCACCAGCAGCCACCGGCGCCCCCTCCGTTAAAGGTTAGTCAAGTACCATTAGAAATTTCCACAACACCGTTAATTGATACGCTATCTTTGCACACAGAACCCGCAGATTACGCGGTGAAACCGTTCATGGTCTGTCTCAGCGAGGATTACGGGCATTTTTGCGGCGGGATCCTTCTCACGCCGACACATGTTCTTGACCGCCGCCCGCTGCTTTACAGAGTACGGTCTAAAATAATTTTCAAATAAAATGGTAGATGCTTCTCGTCGACGCCTCCTGCCCAAACATCCGCGTCCCTGTTTGAACGCGGTTGATGCGCGGTGTTTACTGATATACTGAGCAAAGTTTCGGGCCGCAAACGAAACCAGCCATTTTCCGCGTTTTTCAGCCAACATTGCGCGTCACTTTTCGTACAGCAGACTCTGTAGTGCTGTTTCATCCAGAATTCGAGTATACTTACGTACATACATATACCTACATACGCAAAACAGACGTATATACTGTATGGCATCAGGTTCCGCGCATTTGGAATCGGAGGCACTGCTTATTGTTTTCCATATCACAATCAAACTTTTGCTCGTATTCGATATACAGTACACAAGAACATTTTCCATTCCTGTTTTTTTTTTCATTCATCGCATGGTTTGTTCATACGAACGCCAGTGTCTTCACAGAGCCGTAGAGAAGTTGCAGGGTAGTATTCTTCTCCATGTTCCAAGTTCCAACATCACAATTTTCAACAGAGTACCACGTCCGCAAACCATTCCACAGACCCTCTCCCCCACAAATCCAGATAAAAAAGTATTTCGAAGTACTTGTACTGTAGCGGCTCGTTCAAGTGGCACCAAAGAGTCTGTATATGGGAAATCAGCCCTTGCAATGTGTGCACTGCTCGTGCTTGCAAAGCGCATAAGCCTGCACACGCTGCATGTGTGCTGTTTTCTCGTACACCAACTCTGTGGTGTCACTTGATCGAGCCGCTACAGTAATCATTTTGAAAAATTCAAAATTTAAACAAAACAAAACTACAAATGAGAAGGTAACCGCGCACTAGGGCAGTTGGTCACACTGCCCGGAAGCTGGGATGTTGGATACTTGGATCGTATGGTATATGGAGCCGATGGAACGGATTTTTCGAAGCTGGCTTTTGGAAACCTTTCAGACGTTGGCAAAAACAAAGGGTGTGGCTAATTCACAGTCTTAGAGGGAAAGAGAATGCTTTGGATCCGTGCATTTACGTACGATCCATATACTGTAGTTGTTAATGTGGTGGTATTACAGCACGCATATAAACCACACTCACTACAACAAATTCGGGTGAGAAAGTCCAGTTGTCTGGATTAGGACAGCACTCCTTTCTTCGGCAAGTATCTTGTTCTTTCTTCGTCATATCGTTATCACTTCGGCTGCACCCGTACTATTTTGCACATATCCACCGCGTGCCATTTCTGTCCCCGTAAAGGACAATATCGTTATGAGTAAACGCAAACATAACAGATAACTCTGATTCCATGTCAGTCACCTTCGTATATCGGCTTTTCTACAAATTATGTCGCTGCTTTTAATGGAAACAACCCGCTTAGGCTTCGGTTATAATCCTCTCTCAGCGCCTCGGCCTCTTCCTCGGTTTCATTGAGACAGACGGTAAGATTAAGTATCTTAGCAGGCATCTCTTAGCAGGCAGAAATTTCTTGCGGTTCAAGTCACAGTATCATAGCGTAGCATCCTGAAAATAGCCGATGGTCAGCAAAATGGCGACGTGCGCAACGTGCGCTGGCGATATAACATCAATCTTACTGCTGTTATACAAAGTACCACACTGCCTTTGCTTAAGTCCTGTTTTTATTCGGCAACAGCCGGTACACATATCCTCATTCAGATCTATATTGCCACGAATGGGATACACCAGAGCCGGCAAACCAGAAAAGACTGACCCAAACTAATATTATATTCGGAAAGCCCGTAGTCGAAAACCCGGCCAGATAGTATTGATTTCTTTCAAAACCTCTCCCGCTTCGAACGCCAAAGCGGAAGAGTTTTCATTACATTCACCAAATGCAACTAAATTCTTGTAATAATAAATTGGTTAAGATTCACAGAATCATAAATTCAGTTGTGAGAATCTATGGTGATTTGAGAGAATAATTAAAAAAGAACTGATTAAAAAAACATACTCGTATAAAAATCAATCCGTGTTTTCATATAAAATCCGTTTTTTGCGCTAATGCGATGTACCGATTATGCTTCGACCGAAATATGTTATTTCAATAAATATTCATTGAGAACTAAATAAAGTGGCCGTTGACCACAAGAAACGCGCAGGCGAAGCCGAGGCTGTTTGTTGTAGGTATTTATTGCGCCGTTAAACATTTACACTAAATACTGAGCCTTGAACGAAGCAATGTTCGTGATGAAGCCGACTGGCTTTGTAATTTCTGTTGATAATCTTCAGTTGCGGAATTGGCATGGAAAAAGTGAGAGACAGCAGTAATTAAATTATTCAGGCTATAGTATATTCTCGAGAATTTCGCTCTAGTTGGGACCTGGGAGAAGCCAGAAAAAAGGACTACCAGGGAAGCAAGCGCAGTCACACTATTTTCGGTATTTACAGATAATTACGCCACAGTAAGTTGTTTGGATAAGAAGTGGCGGAAGTGAATAAACTGACAGACTTTATTTCTAGCTGGTGTTAGCGAAGCCATCGATGGGTGCTTCTGTTTTGAGCAGAGTGACAGCAGTGAATATTGCTGATCTGCTTAAAGCGACATTCAGACATCAAAGTTACAGTTAGAACTCTGTATGTACAGATCTGTATGTATGCACTAGTAGCACATCGGATGTTTATTCGATAATTATTGCACCTTGCAGAGGTTATTTACGGCTTTTAGATCCCGATTACTTTCATCGCTGCCATCGTTGTTAACGCTGCCATTACTACTGCTGCTGCCGTTTTCGCCGCTGTCGTCACTTTTCGTCGAGTCGGATTCACTGTCAGTAATCCAAGGATGGGATAGCGCTTCCTCACAGGTCATTCTTTCGGTGGGATCCACGCACAGTAAATGCTGGATAAAATCCATTGCTGCTTCTGATATATCATCCCAGTCAGGAGAATCAAATTCATATTCCCCTACTGCATTTTTCACGAGTAAATCGTCAACATCCTGTATGAGCAACCCTTTAAATTAAATGGTTGTTGTGCACAACAAAAAAAAATTTTTTTTTCTTTATCGCCGTCTGCATAAGCTGTGTCAATAATGTCATATGTGACAATAACGCATAAAATAAAATTATCTGTATAATTATAATTCTGAATACCTCTGCATCGAACGGAAGATGTCCGCACAACAGATAATAAGAAATTACGCCTATACTCCACAAATCAACCGGTTTCCCATGCGGTTGCAGTGCAATTATCTCCGGCGCTGCAAAGCCGCCCAGTTTAATGCAGAAGCAATAACCGGCAATCAAAGCAGTGGCAGAAGCGTTTAGCCCTTCCAGTAAAAACATAAGCTTACCAATGTATCCAGGAGTTCCACAAGGCTTAGACAAAATCCGACAGTCCTCTTCCATTTTCGACAGGCCAAAATCGCTAACCGATACTGCGGAATTGTCGCCAGAGTTGAAGAAAAGTATGTTTTCCGGCTGCATAAGGTCATGTAACATGCTGCAGTCCGTACCAATGGTCAAATATTCACTAGCGTCTCCATGCACATTTAGCTTACTTTTAAATCCCGATGGACAATCTGCTACACATAAAAACAAGGTTCAATTGTAATGTATGCATAATGCATGTATAGATATAGCCAATAAGTATGACTGTGCAATGTGCAGTGTGAACAGGAAGCGTACTTAGCGTACGCGCCAAAAAAACAGCTGTGGTTGTTACTTGTCACCTGCTGTTGATGCATGAAATTAACGGCGTGGAGGATTTGTTCGATTATACAGCTGGCCTCATTCTCATCGTAGCTACCATTCTCCTCAATACGGTCAAAAAGTGGACCACCGGGCATCCAGAAATTCAGAATGGAGTTCTCTACAAGCGCATATATGATTAGTCTTAAAAGCAACACATTACGGAAGTGGTTGTAAGTTTTAATACGCGAAAAAGCCATATTGAAATCCTGTTATAATGTTTGTTATAATATGATGCACATATTGTTCTGTTTTTCTGGGACAACGTACACAAAATTGCAAGCTGTATATATACATATACTTCGACAGTTCGACCAATGTAGCTTACTCTCCCTCATCTGGTCTCCCTTCTAGTTTAAACAGCTGCAAAGCTGCAAGTATTGATGTAACCGCGCATGAAAACGGTTGCCCGTACTTTCAATACTGCCGGAAGTGTGCGCAACCGACCTTGCGCGCGCTTACATTAGTACTTGCAGTTTTGCAGTCGTTTCAACTAGAAGTGAGCCCAGATATGCGCCTGTACTCTATAGGGAGCCCAGATAAGACATTTGTCGAAGTATAGTGGCGAAGCACTGAGCATCACGGCGAAGGTATTCGACTTACAGCTCCATTACCAGGTACACATGCTTGGGATGATTGGCATCCTCACACGTATCCAGCAGCTTAACAATGTTTGGATGGTTTAACCTGGAAGTTCAGAAACAGCATAGTGCACAAATGCGGGAAAAATTGCAGTACAAATGGAAGCCTAACTGCATTTATGTTGTATCGATATGGCACAGTACACAAATGCGCTTTCCGCACATCTCGCTTAAAGGTAGAGAATAATTGCTATAATTGCTGAGAATACAGTGCATGCCTTAAATATTAACGAAAGACTACAGTAATGATTTCAGACTTTACGTAGCATGCCCCAATACAGTGGATACACCAACGGAAGTACAGTAACGGCTTGTAGGTCTTTGGTGTTTCAGCAGAGCTATCCGCGTACTGTCGCAAAATGTTGATCTCAGTTTTTATGGATTCTTCGTTGATTGTGCATTTGTCGATGCATTTGATGGCAACGTGATCTTCCAACATTTCTTCGCTCATGTTGTACGGAGTTGGCATGAAATTGTTGCTTTCGAAATCCTCTCGAGCGGATGCCAATTTCACCATGAGACTGCGAACGGCATCCTGTATGTCCTCTGGAGTGAAAGTTTGTTCACCAAGTGGTGGACGTCGTTGAGCCAGAACAACGGCGCTGGAGCCGCCACTATGCGGAGCATTTATCAGAGTTGTTACTTTCGTTACCAGATGATGCCATATTACTGAATCGTCCTCGTTAGTTTACATTACATTTATTTGAAAGTAATTCACCTTAAACTGTCATCGTAAAATTAATCTGGTTTTGGCATTCCGGAGTAGCGCAATTAATATTTTACAAATTTAATACTGTCACTTACACCCCGATCACTTCTTTGAAAATAAAAAGCTCGAAAATGGACATGTTCTAGTGGTGGCCAGGTTGGCACGGTTAAACTGAATAACAGATAGCTTGAACAGTTGAACAGTCCGAGTGCATCCAAGACAGTAATAAATAACAGTAGTTAACGGCAAATAATATTATTGTTAGTTAATCTTACAGCCTCTGCCCGCCTTAATTCGTTTCGCGCCACTGGAACGCGAAAGACAAGATTTCGATTCAGACTCGGAAGACCCACATGGTCCACATCCGAGTGCAACCGAATACGTTTATAACTTCTTCGTAAAATGCGCACTTCCACAGAGCAAAAACTATAAGCATTATCAGTAGTGAGTCTCACAATACGTAACCAACTGCACAGAAATCCGATAATTAATGGTATGTTACATGCAATACGTGCAGCTATGAAATTGTTTTTGCATGAGTTAACCATCAAGATATCAGACTTGTTTGCATTCTCGATAACGATCCCGCCTGTTAGACACGCTACTGTACTAACTGTACTGTACTTAAGTTCAGCAATCACACGAAGATACACTCTGTATTATTTGAATGATCTTTAAGCGAGCACTTAAGTTACACGCACTCTTCGCAGTCACGAAATAATCATGCTAAAAGATGAACAGAGAAAGCTATCTGAACTATGTATCTGTATATAACGCGTTTGCTGCTACGTTTCATAAAGCTGCTGCTGAATACGATCCTATCAACTTACAGTCCGATTATTTGCCCATATTCCATCGAAAGCGTTCTGGCATGTTTCTTACCAGGTTGCGATGGGGAAATTCACGAGAACCTGCTTCGATTTTTATGTTCAACGGCGGATCCGTGAAGCAATTATGCGATGTTCTACAAGAAAACTGACAATATCGCCCATACGAACGCCTTATTTTACATCGCGAACGCTACGTTAACAATAACCGCAGCCTACCGGTAGGCTGGCCTACCTTCACCTTTGGTCGGAAATTGGAATAGAATATATTCAGTTTTGACCAAAGGTGTAGGCCAGCGATACTCTAAAGATCTGCGAGAACATCCACATCGTGAGAGTACCATGCGAAAAAGATCCACAGCATACCAATCTTACTGCAATATATCGGGAATGCCTGAGTACCGAGCGCAGACAAAGGTGGCCGATTTCGCGCACAATACTCTGTACCATGTTGGGTATGTGCTAATTGTAAGCGCATAACTTTACATTCATGATTATCTGTTGATCATCTAGCGCTATGTTGCAACAACATTAATGTGTGTGAACGGGATCGAGACTCAAACACTTTTGTACCGTTTTGGCCATGCTTGATTTAAGAAAAAATCGATGTGCGAAAAAGTAGCTTTTTGAATTATTTTCCGAATAGTTGTTTCTGTTATATCAACAAACTGTTGTTGTTTCTGTTATATCAACAAACTATAGTTGTTTCTGTTCTGTTTCTGTTATTCTATTGTACATACTAAATCGACGATTTTATCAGTACATTTTACTTTACTTTGAATATGTTTAAATAATGATTTTGTTTATAATTTAAATAACATGTTGGAAGTTTAATTTTTTGTTTTAAATCGTCTCAAACACTGGAAACCCTGGTGGATCTGAGTGACTACGGAAGTGTACATTTTGCAAATGCCGACGAATACGGATTACGGCAGCCACTGTTACCGATGCCATCATATTACACGTGCAATGATATGGCCTTGGCCACAGCGGCAACTGCATTCAGGCACTGGAAGCCAATCGGCCATTCTTGCGGATAATAATAATAATTTTCTCTGCTCATCGGAAGCATCGCTAATTCCAGCGCAACTTTGTATAGTCCAAAGGTCTTGATTACCTGATATAACCGCATCCATTTGACCATGTAATTATCTGTACATTCAGCAAAAACATGATGGCGATGGAAACCCCACAAGCCTGTCTGAAAGCTGCAACGCTTATGGACAGGACTTTGGAGTTTTCGTTGTCTTCGTCATTTGTGGAACCAAATATAATGAGAGGAATGTTGTGAATGCCAAGTACCGTACATAATAGTAAGGAACTGGACCTGGTGCCATGTAAAAGAACCGCTCTTCCACGTTTGTAGATTTAGGGAATTTCAAACTACGATATTTTTTTTATGATTACAGACAGCTGAAAAGCAAATAAAAAAAGATGTGTGATCAGCAGTTATTTATGTAGCGACCGCAGACCAAAATAAGAAACCGTATACTAGCAGTGACGGAAATGTGAGACACAAAAAGTATCGCTTATCATGTTATCCGTAGTCAGGGCTCGGTGTAGTAGTAGTTGCTACCGGTAGGGCGCTCTTGAAACAGTACCGTCGGCCTCCATAATTAAAACACAGTGCCTCGGCACCGGTGGAATACGTTGATCTGAATCCGCTGCGGCTACAGAAAATACTGCGGCCGAAGACACGGCAGCGCGTCCCGCCGGGAGACGTCCATTGCACGTTAGTCCGCTGCCGAACGTCATCCGACAGTTGCCGGTAGGCGCATTGATGACGACCGCCAAGGCGACCACGATGGACGGACCGCAGCCTCCTGTGGGTGAAGGACTCGGGCTCCCAATGGGTGGGAATGGAGGGATCCCATGGACTCGGGCTCCCACCTCCGATGGGCACCGGCAATTTAAGATAGCGTAGGACTTAACGCAGTTTACAGTAATCACCGGTTTCCATTTTCTAACTTGGTTGCTTTAGTTTTATGGACCAAAATCACCACTTGGGAAAAATAAAATAGTCTTATTTTGTATGGCGCTGTTGTCGGTTCATGCTGCAGGGATGCCTGTGTTCTGGGAATCCAGTTGTAATTGGATAATCATACCGTGTGGTTCCTGCTATCCGATTCTTTGAGTTTCTCTCCTGACTTGTTGTCAAATTATCCTTAAAACTGTTTATGATTCTGACAAGCGTATTGCGAATGGACGAAGAAAGGCCCAGTGGTGTCCAAATATGCATCTGGGCTTTCTTCAGAAATTGGTAGTGTTCTTGTTATTCATTCCTACCATCGCACTGCAGGGAACCCTGCTTGCTGGCTACCTAGCTGGCAGCTTTGATATGTAACTGCGCTGTGTGCTTGTCCTTCTTCAGCACTGCTAACGATAATGCTGGATAATGCGCGTCTGGTATGTAGGAAATTTGGATCTTAAGGCTATGCAGGCTTTAAACAATACGGCCTTGTTGGGTCAGTGTTAATATAGTTGTCAACCGTGGAAGGGTTTATTGTAGCAGTTTAGGTCATGTAGCGTAAACTTACTGTGTTGACATCGCATTGATTACTGTGTACAGCATAAATAATAAAATACTTTGAATCAGTAAGTACACCGTGCAAGTACTGGAATTAATAAATACTCGTATCGAAAGTTTGAAAGTACGAGTATTTCGTACTGTACTTCCGGTTGCTGTGCATTCTGTATTTAAGTGACCATGCTATGCGCACACGGTGTGGTTGTACACGTACACACTTACACACAAGCCGTGAATACGGGCGCGGTTTTGTATACTTTGTATGTAAGTCCACACTGAATTCGGTGTAAGTAAGTCCCTGATGCGCCTATGCGCAATTACTATATAGTATATTCAGGTTAGTGGATTAGTTTTCTTTGCGGATACAACTTACTACTCTAGTGTTTGTACAAGCGTAGCTGCGTAAATGACTGTATAGACATACCTAAACAGTATTTCCTAAAGCAAAATTAATATCGGTTACGCTGTTCACACTTACCAAATCAGCCGAGGAACATCCAGCACAACAGAATGCACACGGGCTTTTGCGGCTTTTTTATTTGATTCAGAAACCACCAAACTGTTCGCCAAACTATTCAAGAGAAAATAGAGAAAGGCAAATAAAATTTCATTGATATTGCCGCACCGTTGCATTACATATTACGCTACGAGCGCTATGTCAGTTTCATGCAATGATTGCTGGACCCGGAGAAACCAACAGTCCATCCCTAGTCCGTGTTAGGCGCGCATCATTTAACTGCGAGAATCATTAACGATCCCATCGATCTTCTGGACTGTGGATACTCCGGCCGGGAAGTCCGTTACACCGACGCTGCAGTCAGCATTCGGTCGTAGCGAAACGCACATTGACAGCTAAACATTTTCCATGTGACGCATTTTCCTAGCGGTTGATGGGAATCAGCAAGCCGCGCGATTCTTATCGGTAGTTAAAAGACGCGCACTCATCGATGAAGCTGCCTTTTTAAACCATTATGGTGGAGCCGTTTTAATACTTGCACAGCATTTAGCGATTCTTACTATTTGCAAAGACATACGAAATCTCTCGTTTTTCCATCAAAATAACGCGAGATTGTGCGATCATGTCCTCCGTGGTCCTGCTATTTCTTGGTGCGCTACAAAGTACCCCAGCACCAAGAAAAAAACCGTGACAAATCATTTAGTTCAACTGGCTTTATTACTTTTGAGTCAACAGCTGCGTCGTCTACGGTAACCAGTACCGGCAGCCTTCTGATATCTACAGCATCCTTCCCCATCAGAAAACCGGGACACCGGTTCCATTTACCGGTCAACCACCGCTACCGCTCCCAACAACGCCACCCACTATCCCCAATCCCTCAACCGTGAAACACCAGTCGTCTGCTGAATATGTACATGTACTGAAGCGCTTCTATTGGTACGGTTTTTCCCAAACAGAACCCGAGGACGTCATGGTGAAGCCCGGAGAGTTTCCGTTTATGGTCAGCCTGCGCGGGGACTACGGGCATTTCTGCGGCGGTATCCTGCTGACGCCGACGCATGTCTTGACCGCCGCCAGTTGCTTCATCCGGTACAGTGTAATTTACGACTAAAAAAGCACATGCTTCGGTGCGCGCATATCACGAAGAAGAGACGCTTCACAGTTCGAACCCAATGCTGGCGATTTATACGATTTTATCGTACATACCGTAATTATCGAATTAGAGCCCCAGGGTTACAAATATTTCAAACGCCTCACGGGGTGGGCTCCAATTACGGGCATGGGCTTGTATTTCGGAGGGGGCTTCAATTTTTCAGACTAACTTTTTTGGCATTGGCTAATATGGGCTACGTAGCATTTAGTTAAGCCCATGGGCTTGTATTTCGGGGGGAGCTTATAACTTTCAAATGACCTTAAGGGTGGGCTCTAATTACGGGGGGAGCTTCTATTTCGGGGGGAGCTTGTAATTCGATAATTACGGTATTTGGTTTGTTCCCGGTTCACACTGTTTGTGGATTTTATTATAAAACCTCTTAGCCGCAAACAGACTGGCCAATTTCCACTTTTAAATTGTCACGCTGGGTTTCTCCAAATACATTTCAGTTTGTTTTTTTTAAAATGCCGGCACACCGTACTTTTTTTCACCACACCGGCACTTTTTTTCTGGTTTAAGATACACTGAAAAATGGAGCGATCAACTCACCGCGACGACGGGTATCTTATACCAACCGGAAGTCTTCCCTGCCAACACCGTCGGCATCCAACGCGTCATCTACCACGCCGATTTCCATGATTACGACAACAATATCGCCGTTATCAAACTGACCAACGCCACCACCGGGTCCCTACCCGGTACCCCGCGGTCCCTGGGGGCCGGTCGTCAAGCGGCGGTTGGGCATTTGGTGACCGCTGTGGGGTGGCGCATCACCGGGCCCCAACACTACCCGATGCCCAGTATGCCGTACCAGCTGTACAAAACCCAGCTGCGCCTGGCTAAACCGGAGGAATGCAGCAGCGCCGAGGGTTTCGGTAACGGTACCGGGAAACTTTGCGCGGTCAGCCACAACCTCACCGTCTGCAAGGTAAGGCTTTTGAGCTCCTCGGCTAGTTTAGCTTCCAAAACCCCTTACTCGGTTTTTGATATCAAAGTCTCGATTAACATTTCAAAATTTCTATTTTCTTTATACAGAAATTTACAGATTTAACACATACGTAGGTATGTTGGTATTACTATTGATAAAAATACTTGCCTATTTATTGAATGTATGTTTATCGATTTTTCGTTTATAATATTTTGGTATTACCATTACATAGTGTCATAATCCAATCACTATACTGAACTGATGTTTACCTATATAGCGGTTAATTTCGTTAGTACTGGTAGTCTCGTATTAATATTACGCACTCGGTCGAATAATAGAATGGATGATGTCGGCGGCCCATTAGTCGACGTAATTCAGTCGAAACCAAAGCTGATCGCCTTAGTCAGCCACGCCATTCGAGGGTAAGACTAGTTTAACACTACTTATGACCTTGGACAAAATTAATGCACGCTAATAGTAAGTACCGTTTATGGCAGTTGTCCGGTTTCCGGTCCCGTGGTGCTGACGGATGTACGCCACTTTGATGACTGGATCAACGGCGCTGTGGAAGCGGCCGACACTCCGCAGAAACCCTTTCCACAAGGAAAATGTCTGGGTGATTGTGGGCAGCCGGCGAAAATGCAGCGGTAGATGAACGACTTTTAACCCCACGAAGAGCCGGACATGGCGGATCTCGCCCGGCTGTGTTACTCTTCAGCCTTTGCTGATATTCATTTTGCCACTGTTGCTTACATCACTAACGAGTCAGTGTAATGCGCGTTCTCTAGTGGATTTTCTTAAAGAGTTTGTGATGTGCTGGGGCATGATTAAAGCGCACGAAGGAATCGGACTTTGTTCGCAGGTTCCTGCTACCGCGATAAAATCAATAAATACAAAATTTGTCTAATTACAGTTGATGTATAACTCTAGTTGACCTTCCACAAGGCGCAGATATTCGGCGCATAGGGGCAATGCACTTGAATGATCGCTTCATTTAATTATTTTGTCGTATCAATCCCGTATCAGTTACCAGGCTGTTAGGGTGCATAAAAACATGTTCTAGCACAACTGCAATCTGCTCTGGATTTTTTAATCCTTATTAGAGTAGTTAATTTCGGTCAAGAAAGAGACGTGAGCTTGCTGCTATGAAAGCCGGAAACTGAAATAACAGTTACAGTACGGTCATTCCGGCACGCAGCCGCTGGTGTCACACCGAGAGGGAAAGAACGGCGCTCCAGTCGGTGGAGGCTGACGTTAGCACGTAGCACCGGGAACAGATTCAGACAGGACATGACGGCAGATGTCAAAATTGATCATATAACAGCATTATTCAAAAAGCAGATACAAATTCATGCACAAAAGTCGGTATGTTTTGCAGTTTTGTAGCTATCATCTTCTAGACGAAGCTGGTTATTAATCACACAGACCAATATCAAGGCGAACCGAAGACGCGAATTTCGCAGGACAGTGCTCCATCTTATTTTTAAATCCCTTAATTTTTCAAGGACATAAAGGATTGTCGCCATGTACGGTTTGCTTGCTTAGTGGCTACTGTATATTGCCGATTTCCATTTACTAGAACATTACATGCCGGAAACAGCCAGAGTTTTCCGCTTACAGTATCGATGTGGTGCCGTTGATGGCAATCAGTGTTCCGCGAAGCGATGTAATCTGGACGTGATTGACGACAGAAGGCTTCCACCAGTCTCTGATTCATAGCTGGCCGTGAAGTGAACCGCCTTCTTATCGAATTTCCTTGTTCGCAATCCAGATGCACCTGTTGCCAGTTAGAACTTACGTAACATATACCGCCAGTTCCGTGGTTAGTACAGAAATTAAAACGGCGATGCTTATTGTCATTTGTCAGTCTGCTGAATACAGTGACAAAACAGATCATATCATTCTTGATTCTGCACATATGCCGTGCACACCATATGTATTTACCGTGATGGTTACGTTCTGCTGACTACGCAGTCCGGTCATTACATTTTTTACACGATAAAGGGAGAATGTTGTACGCATGGGTTTGGGCGACCAGCTTCTGTTGGTGGGCGGCACTAACGCGCGGTACGTTCTAGCTCGATGACCGATTGTTTTTGTCGGGATTTATTGCCACCCTACGTAGCGCTTACTAACACTGTTGGGTGTGACCGCATTTTTATGCCGAAATAAGTCCGGATCGTGTCGCGACGTTTGATTTCCAGCTTGGGCGCAGCTATCACCATGCACGCAAAATGGATGAAACCCAACACCAGTGGAGATGCGCTCAACTGCTGGTTTGGCAGACAGCTTGCCCTGCATCATAAGTGTTTCGAAAGGCAAACGCGTGGCGGATTGCGCTTTCTGGTTTGCAGTTTCACTAGTTTCGCAAATCACTACTATCTTTTCACTACCGTAATTCTAGAAAACGGTATACCGCAAGAGGACGTGGTGGAAGAACACAAAGCTGCTCAACTTCCAGACGGAAAAAGTGAAAATTTCTTGAAAACGTTCTTGCTGTCTGTCTAATATGGAGTTTGTTGGTGGCATGGGCGCGCATAACTGGCCTTAAACTGTTATTTTTGTTGATGAAAAGAACATGGAATTTGTATTAGGTAAAACCGAGAAAGCAAAATTGCGAGCGAGTAAGCGGTATTTTGGTGCCATGTGAAAGAAATCAAATGCTTGAATCTCTGGATCCACTAAATTTTCTCTCATCACAGCGATGATGAGTACTTGTACAATTTTTGTAATTGATACTTTTAACTTGATTGTCAGAAACAACACAAAGAGGAAGTAGCAAGTTAATGAACGTGCTGTAAAAAGATCCATGGCTAAAGTGCAATAGTGGCACGAGAGTATGTAGCTATTCTACTTTTCGTTTCCAAGTTCTTCATTGAACCATTTAATTCTTGTTTCTCCAGATGGTTACATGGTTATTTATCCAATAAAAACATTATCCCCCTTGGAATACGTCGAATGGATTGCAGGTAGAAAAGGGAATTTGCCGGACAAGGGCAGGAAGGTCCGATATCCGGATATTGATAGAAACTGTACAATCCCGATCGCTCAAAACCATGAACCAGAAAAAAACCAAATAATTATCGATAAATACGGCAGGAAAAATGAATGTCCTCAAAGGTCACCTTCCGATTGTATGCCAGCGTACACATCACAACCAAAATCGTTCGGTCCATTTCTGTAACACAATATTAACAAAACAATTTATCGGTGGATGAAGAAAAACGTAACTGTACAATGTTTCACAACCGAATGCGATTAATCGTGAACTAATGTGGAGGTTTTAGATACTGTACCAACGTAGGCAACTGTCGGCACTGGTGATGATTACAACATCCTTAAGAAGCCGACGTTTTTTTACTGACTGAGTTACGGTTTAGTGATTTTAATGTTGTGCAGTTTCACACCAAGTTGTTATCGATCATTCAACGGAGTAATGCTTCAAAACGGTTCGGTGTTCGGCGAAGGTTTAAACGAAAGTGTCACAGATGATCGGATGTTGCCAATTTACACACTGGGTTAGAAGACTTAAAGAGAATTTACTGTTGATTTACTCAAGGTAAGACGCTGAGTTTTATTACTTCCTTAATTATCATACCGGTATGGTTCAACAGAACGTTCTGATGTTTCATAATGCTTCGAAACGGTCAAAAACTCAAAACATCACGAATGTAAAGAATAAAGAAGAAAAGCGTTGGGCTGGTAACTGTAGAAAACATAATTCCGATGGAAAGCACATCCTGTAACAAAACCAGAATTTCACAGATATGTGCGCTGTACGGACTGAATCAGTTAATCATAGTCGGTAGTCGATGCAGCAGTCGACGCCGGCAGCGCGCTCCGAGGGCAATACCGGCGGCCTTCGTAGTTAAAACACGGCGCCTCGTCACCGCTGGAATACAGTCCCAGGAATCCGCTGCGGACACAGCGGATACCGTGCCCCGTAAAGTGGCAGCGGGCACCGCCCGACGGTGTTCCGCGACCGCTGCACATCAGCCCCAGTCCCCGGCCCGGCATCCGCTGGCAGCTGCCGGTCGGCGCATTCGGCAGCACGACGACCACGGCGAGTCCGCCAGGACCGCATCCCACGGTACAACCGCCACCACAGTCAGGAGTCCCTGGGGCTGGGGAACCCGGGAATCCGCCAGGGTTGCCCCCGCTGGGTGGGGGTCCCGGGATTCCGGGGACACCACCCCCGGGTGCGGGTACCGGAGCGGCGGGGGGCGCTGGGCTGGTCCGTTGGCCGGGTTGTTGATCCAGTCGATGAAGTGGCTGACCTTGGTGAAGGCGTCCGCTGTGCGGAGAATGCATCTGCAAAATATTTGCTAGATTTTTTAACTTGGACGATATTTACTGGTGTGTCGGTATGGGTCCAACGGTTCAAAATAAACTTCAGAAGAAGTTTCAAATGCATTTTGACGATATAGAAAATAGAAAACTTTTGAAACTTTGGATCGGTGTTCGAGCGATCTCCGTACAAATGTGTGCCAGTGGACAAGATTCGAGATCAGTTCTCGAAGAGACTTTTGGTACACATGAATGCATTTAAACTTTTAGGAACTCTTTTGTCTTACGCGCAACTCCGCAACCCGATGTTGCGCCCATACTCTGTATAAAGGATTTCACGCCCATACTCTGTATAAAGCGCTCTGCCGGGTTTCGCATTCCGGACATTTTCACAATGTGGAGCCGCGTATTGGACACAGTGACACGGTATCGTCTTTGCTGGTCTACCTACATAGAAAACTTTACAATGTTTTACTAATCTCGTGTACGAGTTTGAATAAAATTAGTAATTACCACGTATTCAGCTTTTAGAAAGTTTTTGTTATGTGCAACAACGCAGAGAATATCGTGTCTCTAGGGTGTCCGGTATGCGGTTCCCTACTGCGAAAATGTCTGGAATGCGAAACACGTCAAAGTACATAAATCATTTGGCTATGAAATGTCGTAAACTATTAATTCTCGTGGAGATGCAAACATTTGATAGCTTGTACCATGTCGCCTCATTTTGATTACAATTAATACTGAAGTGGCCTAATTAGATCCGTGTTACCCGGTCCTTTACACGATCCTTGTCTTACCCTTCAGGTCCATAGCTGGTCAGTCCAACCAAATAGTCTCCTCCCGGTAGGCGGTTGATAAGGGGTCCACCACTATCACCCTGTGCACAGCAAAGTAATCACATACCATTGACTGCCGCGCCATACGGCCATCCAGGACTGATAACATACCTGGCAGGTGCCCGCTTGATCGTTCTCCGTACAGATCTGACTGGCGGGAATGGGATTGCGGGATGGCCGGCTCAGCTTTTGCGAGCAGACGGTGCGGTCGACGAGCTTCAGTGTGGCCTTCAGCAGGACGTCGGAGGAGGCGCGCTCATTGGGGCCCGGCGTGATGCGGCCCCAGCCGGCGGTCTCCAGCGGCCGCCCGACATCTGGTTCGCGGTCGACCGGCGGCAGTTTGACGGTGGTGACTCGGAGGGTGCTGCTGATGCTGCCAGCCAGACGCAGGACGGCAATGTCGTTGAGGATCGCGTTCTCGCTCCACTGCGGATGGACGAAGACCTGGCTGACCTGGATGATGTTGGCCGCGGTGACGGCCGACAGTTTATGCGTGCCCACGGCGACGCTGAGTATCGAAGCCGGGTAGATTACTCCACTGAAAAGCGTCGCGTTAGTCTTTAGACAAACGCCGGCACACGATTAGTGAACAAGCTAACACAACACAGTAAGGAACCATACTGATAGTTTTGTGAAATTTGGAAAGGTATTACAAATTTACGTCATGCGAGTTTGGATGCCGGTATGGGTGCACCACTGCAGAGCGTCGGCTCTTAGGGCGGGTCTCAAATTCAAAGCGGATCTAGCGTTGGTATTATAATAACCGCACGAGGCGACTAGACACAGTAGCCACGCCCACCGATACGGTCTGCGTAGCCACACCCGAGTTGGTGCTCTATCGTAACTAGATTTTTTTACTGTCGGTGCACGCAGTGCGCGGCGGTGATGATGGACTTGCGATCAAGAAGCACGTAGCCACCGCAGTTATGATGACCGTCTTTGCGCAGACTGACGATGAAGTTGAATTCATTCTCCGGCACCACGATGCCATCTGCAATCATTCATACCGTCACAACACGAAGCAGTCCACGTCTTAAACCGAATAACGGCAGCAAGTAGAACAGTACGGTATTTCCATCGGATTCGGACCACGCTGCCAGCAGCGGCACTCGGCGTATTCGATGGTATGGGCGTAATTGCATGGTTGACGACATACACCAAAATACAGGAAACGCCTTACTGTCCTACATTGCCAGATGCCACGTGTTCGCAATAAGCTCGGCGCATACTTATAATTTTCACAACGTTCTTGTTCTTGGAGTCGTCCACAACATCGACTTCGTCGCCGTACTGATCCGGGGCCTTAACTGGCGTGTCATAGTCACCGCCCGCTTTCACGGCACTCTGCGTCACATCTGGATAATCATCCGACGCGCCAGCCTGCAGCTGCGTGTTTCCGGGAGAGGGCGCAGGCTCGGGATAATCGGGGGCAGGAGCACCACTGCCGAAGACGGCCGGCGCCGGTGTATCGGGATAATCGGCTGCTGCTCCGTCCGTTGACATGGGGACGGCTGGGCCCACGTCCACAAACTCCATATCGCCGGTCGCCGACAAGACGGTATCATCGCTTCCAGGGCCGTAATCATCATCCGAGATCGCTCCGCCTAGTTTGATAAACAATCTTCTGTTGACGCTGCAATCGACAAATTAGAACGCATAGATTTTTCTAGTGCGCACTGTGATAAGTTCTGGCCGCGCTGAAAGGGTCTGAGCTTGACTACTATAATTTGCATTTGATCGTTATTGGTTGGAGTTTTTTGGGTCGCTCAGATTTCTTAAATTTTCTACGTCTAGACCAGAAATCAGCAAATTATTCTCATCGAGAAAAAGCGGCCGAAAAAGCCGCGGACACTGTACCGTTAACAAGCTGATGCTTACCAAAACAACTGACGAGCGCGTAACACCAAAGGACACACAATCCCGATTTCCGGAACATGTTAGCCTTTAAAATATCCGAAACACCACCAACTGACGTGCTGGTTTACTGCCGCAACATACAGCCTTTTATAATCGTTTTATAATAATATATGAACGTTACGCTCGTAACTTCCCTGAAGGATTTTGTGCGGTTGTGTGGAGAAGATGAATCTCACAACCGTTGCATACATGCAGCGCTTCCCGTCAGTCCACTCGCCGGCCTAACACCGCTCCCTCTGGACCTGTTGGACAGTGGGAAGTCGCGTCACACGGCTCGTCCCCTTCATCGAATCGAGGCACGTCATTTCCCGATATATACACGCGCTTTTCGTCGAACGTTGTCCACTGTGACGAGCGTCAGTAAAGGAATGATGGAGATCAGTTATAGCTGCGCGATTCTTATCGATGACTGTTAGACTCGCCTTCTGTACAATAGCGTTTTCATTAACCACGCAACGGCTGAGTAGCCATGATAATATTCCACCTGCATTGAAGTTACATCAGTCGTTTCAGTGTCCGAAGAAGACGTTAGATATTGGCAAACATGCTGCAAAACGTTAGGATAGTTTCCCTATTGGGACTGCTGTGTCTTGGTAATCAACACATTCCGCACGAATCCGCTGACGCGAACCGTTTACCACATAAATTTTTGTTATAGTCACTGCGAACGATTACGATTACCACTGGTTGCCACATAATACGCACGCCGTTTCGGCCAGCCAGGCCACCGGGCCACCGGCCACCGTGCCGCCGGCTGCCGCGTCGCCACCACCTGGGCCACCAACCAATACCGGCGCGCCACCAATAAAGGTCATTTTCATAGCGATTGTTAGAAATCTTAAGTTGTGCTTGCTAAATCTGCAGTTACACCATAATATTTGGTTTTGCGAAACAGAACCCGAGGATTACGTGGTGAAACCCGGGGAATTCCCATTTATGGTCAGCTTCCGCGGGGATTACGGACATTTCTGCGGTGGGATCCTCCTTACGCCGACGCACGTCCTGACCGCGGCCCGCTGCTTTACACAGTACCGTAATTTCTTTTTAAAAATCAAAAACCATTAAAAAATGGATTCCTGGTCGAAGGTTCGCAACTAAATGGAACAACCAGTTAACTGCGACGACCGGGATCATCTACCAACCGGAAGTCTCGTCGGCCAACACCGTCGGTATCCAGCGCGTCATCTACCACGCCGAGTTCAACGAGTACGACAACAACATCGCTATTGTCAAACTGGCCAACGCCACCACTGGCACACTGCCCGGCGCACCACGCTCCCTCGGGGCGGGCGGTCAAACGGCGGTCGGGCAGAAGTTGACCGCCGTCGGGTGGGGCGTCACCGGGCCCCAGGACTACCCGATGCCGACTGTGCCGTACCAGCTGTACAAGACCCAGCTGCGCCTGGCCAAACCGGAGGAATGCAGCAGCGCCGAGGGCTTCGGGCGCGGCACCGGAAAACTGTGCGCGGTCAGCCACAATCTCACCGTCTGCAAGGTGAGTTTCTTTAGGTTCTTTAGGTTTCAGGTTTCGTATGGAAACGGCTCTCTCAGTTTTTTCCAGAAATTAATCTCTATTACCATGATAGGTTTATCTCAAATAGGATATATAATTTTGTTATTATCTTTTCTAGTATTATTACTGCATCATCATCACTAATTTGTGTGAATTTTGATTTAGAATGATGTCGGCGGACCCCTGGTTGACGCGAGCCAGCCTAAGCCGAAGCTGATTGGCATAGTCAGCCACGCTATTCGCGGGTAAGAAAGCCACCAGTCACCTACTGGCGAACGGGGCGCTAATAAGCGTTTATTGCAGGTGTCCGGTTCCCGGTCCCGTGGTGCTGACGGACATACGCCACTTTGCCGACTGGATCAACGGCGCTGTGGAAGCGGCCAATACTCCGCAAAACCGTTTACACAAGGAAAATGTCTGGGCGACTGTGGGCCACCGGCGAAGATGCGCACGTACATGGTCGACTTCTAGCCAGCGAAGAGTTATTAATGTCTTTATTGTTCTTCGTTCCTCCTCTGTTATTCTGTGTGATCACTGTTTCTTCTATTGGTCTCACGATTTGTGCATGTATAGCGGAGGTTGGTAATGAGCATAATGACCTGCTTTGTATGCAAAGCACTAAGCATTCACGAGTCTTAAGCGTCATATTCGCCACCGAGGTTAAATTATAGAACACTGTGAGTAGCAGAACAAATTTTTGAATTATTGAGAATAACAATTTTCTCTCAGAGGTTTATCAATCAGAAAACAAGATAACTACAGTAGGTGTTTATATTGCTCGCCGTGCGATACTTGCTGATACTGCAGATACGCCCAGTGATTCAAGACTTCAGCTGACCTTTTGTACCACTTCATTATTTTCCCGTTGAACGATAAAATAATATTGGAAACGCTTTGAATATGTTAAAATCGTGCAATTCACGCAAAAATTACGGTCAACCGCACGCAGCACATCAGCGTACCATTCTGAGAAGGATTTACTGTCCCATAAAACAGCCGGCGATCTTTTTCCGCCAACGAATGCTCCAACAAATTAGTTTCCTGTCTCATTTTGACAACGGCAGCACGTACGTATGCCGATCGAGACGGCAGCAGATACCTAGATTAGGATTAGGATATAGGATATAGCTGACGTTTGCACGGTACGGGCTTGGCATCACTTTCCTTTCTTCAGTGAATCGATTTAATCTTATTTCCCGAACGACCCTGACGACAAAGGTAGTTTTTCTGCAATGCACGTCACATGAACCAAGATAAGTACGAGGATAGTATGTCGTATCATTTGCCAGGCTGGCCACGATCACGGGCTCGCACGCAGCGTGCAATACTTCCTGGTCACAGTTCACTCGCACATACGTCAACATACCGGGAATTGCCGACTTAGTTTCCGCATAAACAAAAATGCATGCCGATTTCATTTGGTGCCCATCGCGTTCAATGTGGAATAATTGAGGCCATCTTATTTTCACCCAGAAAAGATCGCTGCGTTCAGACTCTGTGAAACGCAGTCACCGTCAGACAAATATTCGTCCCAGAATGCGGTTGATATTGATGCTCGTGGTGTGCGGTTGCTGTATGTTGATTACAGCCGGTAGGTGTTGGTGTGAACGCGGTGAATAAATTATTTTTATCCTGGTCCCGAAAACTTAACAATAGCACTGAGGGAACTTATTGAATTATAGGCCGAAAGATCAAGATCCGGGAGGATTACCCGGACAGCGGCGAAGCGCCAGTTGGCAGCCGCCGGGCTGCTTCGTTCGCGGCCGATGATGATGACGGCGATACCGTCACCAGTCCCCCGGATTACGCCGATGAGACCACAAGAGGTTCCATGTCAGCACGAATTATAAGTACGTAGTGAGCAATGGGCGGTGCATGGCGGCGCGCTGTAGTTTTTCTCGCGGTTGAGATCACATGTTCAGATTTTTAAGGGCAAACGTCAGAGTGAATTCGTTTTGAAAATAATGAGCCCCGCGTGTTTAAAACGATTTGATACGGTAGAAATAAATCTTGAAAATTTGATAAACTGTGTTTAAAATAATAAGTTTAAGCGAAGAAAATTATGGAAATTAAAGAAGATTTACCAGAGAGCAGTCAGTCAAAATTATGTTATCTATCATCTTTTTCAGAGCTTTAACCCAAGAATTTAGGCCAGTATTTCTGCAAACGAGTATTGTAAAAACAGTATGCTTATTTCAGTTCATGAATCTTCAAATAAAATGTTATATTAAATAAATGCGTTGTTAAAGATATCTAGGTTTTCAATTATAAATAATTTTATCTAAATAGTTTCAAAAGTCAAGAGGTATTTGACTACTTCTATCTGTGCTGTCACATAGACGGATTTTACACTACCCTGAGTTTGCAAATGCTTCGGTTTCTAAACTTCGAAATCAAAATAAGGAAGATTTATTTTTAGATGGTAGAGTGGCCCGGGCCGACGAATTCAACTTTGTCGTCAGCATACGCCACAACGGTCGACATGTGTGCGGGGGATCGGTACTGCAGGATCTCAAGTCAGTCATCACAGCCGCGCACTGCATCTTTGATATTCAGTACGAGCAGAAAATTTATCAATGAATTATTTTGATTTATTGTTCACCACGGTGAGACGCGTGTGGGTTTCCTTCCAGCGATTATCCGGTGCCAGTGGAAGATCTCACGGTGGCTGTCGGTATTCGTCGGCGCACTGGCGTTCCCCGCTCCAACACTATTGCCGTACGCCAAGCCGTAGCGCATCCCAATTACGACAAACAGCGTATTCGTAATGATATTGCTATTCTGCGTTTGGCCAAGAGTGCCGCTGGTAAGGGCAACGTTTCCAGCGTCGAACTACCGCCAGCCAACCGGGAACCAGACGTGGGTACGGAGCTGCACACCGTTGGCTGGGGACTGACGGAGGAAGGACCGTATGCCTCACCATCCGAGCAGCTGCTGAAAACCACGCTCAAACTATTGGATCGCGCAACATGCCAGCGGAAACTGAAAACGGGGCCAATCCCCCAGAGTCAGATCTGTACCGAGAACGAGACATCCGGCACGTGCGAGGTACGCTGAACCCGGGGCGCGGCACCGCCGTTCCTCGAGGAAATTTTGTCGAACTATCTGACGGCGCTCGTTTGCCTAGGGCGACAGCGGTGGACCCTTGGTGAACCGGCGGAGTGGTGTGGATTATTTAGTCGGTCTGACGAGTTACGGCGTGAAAGGGTACGTTGATCCAGCAGCTTAAAGTACACCAAAAATGCCGAGTTGACGCCGCTTGCTCCTACCCACTCCTGGCGAGATAGCTCGCGTCCCTATCACACATGCCGATAATTTACCAGTGTTGTTAGGAAGCGTTGATAGCAACGCGCTGATTAACAGGAAATCATGCAATCGTTGGCAGTAAAACCGGTCATCCAAAAACATTCCGAAGAAACGGCTTTTATCTTTGGCCAAAACTTGTGTTGGCTTTTACCTTCCTACAATGGACTTCATAAATGTGTGGTTACACAGTTATGGTACAATGTACACTTAGCAATTCTAAAGCCGATAGCGCTATGCATAAGGATGGGTAACTACTTTTGCATAATGTGTAACTACTTTTGTGAAGTCCACTGTAATTTTGGCATTTACCATGCTTTTACCATGCTCTGATCGATTCGTCTCCGGGAGAAGATCCCGAAATCTTAACTTGTATGATGCGCTATTATGAGGCGTTGTTCCACGTTACGGAATTATGCGTGAACGATTCCAAAAACCGGTTTTCTCACGTCGTACATTTACATCGGAGCTTCCGTCGTACATTTATAGTGCAAACTGTATCGAATAATCCGTCTGGATTCACTCAAAATAAAAAGAAAGCACACTTATTACAGCGCAATACATCGCATCAATATTAAAAAGCACAGATATTTGACTGGTCAGGACTCAGGAACTTTGAACACCCGTACAGTACGTCACATTACGGGAGCTAACGTAATTAAACGTAAAAACCGGTTTGGATAAGTAGACCGTCGGTTGTGGGCGGGAGTCTGCGCCGTGAGAATATGTGAAATATAACGCTATGTATATAACGTTATGTATGTGCAGGTGTAATCTTGGCACAGCCGACGTCTTCACTAAGGTCAGCCACTACACGGACTGGATCCAGGGCGTGGCCAACGGGAAAGAACCAGCCGGCAGTAAAACTACCCCAGCCCCGCGGCGTACAACAACCCGAGAGTATCCTTCATGGGGTGTTGCGGAGGACGATAATCCCACTCCAGCGCCTTGGCGTCCACCGCCGCCCAAATACCCTTCCTGGGATTTTGACGACGACGATGATGATGACATGTTTGAAGGGTTCTTCCCAGACGGTTGTGCGGGTGGAGGATGTGGGGGGTCCCGAGGCTTCCGGCGCACTGCCAGGAAGTAGGAGCGATGGCGCTCTGCCAGACGCAGTACGGCGTATTACCCTGCCAGGTCTCCGGCAACACAGTCCGCTGTGATTCCAGCTTCGCGACATCGTCGTCCGATCGTTGGGGTTCTGCGGGCCCTGACAGTTGGGGCATTACTGGAAGTAGCGGTAGCATTAGCAGTGGAGTGCGGTGCGTTTATGACGCCTTTGGAAGGCACTGCACGAGCTGGTGAACCTCCGAATAATGGCGTTCGAATGGATGGATGTATTCCGTTTCCGTTTACGACGGTATTAGCGTTGCAGTCACTGAATCAACGTTTGAAAACGATGCTCGCCGATTTTACGACAAAGTAGAATTAACGGTGTAATACGAATTTCTGTTTTTATCCCCGTTAAGGGAACGTGCAGCGCAGGATGAAAACTTGGTCGGGAAGTCCGTTACTAAATAAGTTTCTGGGCTGCCACGTCTTGTTAAATCATGAGAAATGTTTGGCAATACAAAGCGAAGCGAGCTCGCATAGGCATTTTAGACGAACTGTCAGTCAGCAAAAATGAAAAACGTAATCACTTTTATGAAGTAGTTTGGCTGTCACGCTGCGGTTTCCAAGTATAGTAACCTTCTCGGAGAGGGTCTCGGTCGTTTTACAAGTCGTTTCTATCACTAACTGATACTTGAATTACACATGAACGTCCATGTAATTAGACAATAATGCAGATCACTATTAATTTTACTAGACGACAGAGCCATAGTTTGCATCATAAAAATATCATCTGCGTATGTCGTGTTGTGTCACAAATGCGCTGCAGTATATATGGCATGCACCAATATACAAACTGTGCTGTAAAACACATTGTCGGCTTTTTGACTACCACACCTTTTAACCTTTTCGTCAGCATTTTGATTAATTAGGATCTCATTCAAGTTCCGTCACGCTATACCAAGGATTCCTCCATCGGTTCAACATCCACTTATGCGAGAAATGCGCTTAAAATCGTGCAATTTATACGTGGTTATATACTGGACCGTGTAACCACCATCGGGTGGAGATTCTAATGATCTGGTAATCGCTGATTAACTGAATTTCGGAATTTTAATCATGCGGTGTTCAAATAAAAGTTTTTTTCAACTTTAGTATTTGTCTTACGACATTTAAATTGTTAAATTGGGTGTAATTAATGAAATAAATTGGGACCCTGCCGACAGTTTGTTTTAGCGACTGCTTGACCTTTCCTTATTCCTAAGCATCACAACCGCAGTACAGGCGTGGTGGCTTCGAGAGCAAATTAATAGCCAACCTCTGTGAGCTCCTTCTGACTAGAGCGTCGTAATTTGGCATTTACAAGCTGGAAAATCATATTCAAAGCCAGTAAACTTGAACCGTATTGTACAATGCTGGAAAAAAACTGAAGTAATCGCTGCTTTCTCTGCTTTACATCACAATCATGTAAACGCATCCGTAGCCTTAGACCGATAGCCGTAAATTCATAACGCAGCTCTTGTACAATATATTGTGCATTTTTTTGCGTATGAATGTTTTAATTGTTGTGTCGCAGGAAAGGTTACGTGAGAGTTGGAGTCGTAAAGGTAAGCTGGTACGATACATGTACAGTTTGACAAACCCCCCAGCTACATATTCAACTTGTTTTAAAGCTTTGAAGTTTCAAAAAGAGTTTTCCCCAGTGAACACGTTAATGGTAAATTTACTACACAGATATGCCAAGCACGGGTGGAATTTGACGCAGAAAATAAAATGATATCATGTCTTGAATGTACAAAAATTCTGCGCAGACATGGCAGTGACAGGCTTTTTAACTCAAATAACCAACAAATTCAGTTCTACAGTTACATTCATACGACACAATAGTATATTATACGGCTGCTGTTATAAACCAGCAATTTGATCAGCAAGCATAAATTAGACCGCACCGTTTGCCCGAATCAGCCACAAAAATCCAGCGAGCTAAGCGACGCGTCATGGGTGCAACATTCTCGCTGTATGATCCAGTATCTGCAATCAACGTCTATCAAATTTTGGCAAGATTAGGTTCAAAGCCGCTCTGACCCGTGCAGTGCTCTGTGTTGGCAGTACAACTGGCTCATGTACAGGTTGTGCTGTGTAGTACGCATTCCGCCACAGCCACTAGAATAGACCAACCGAAAGTACGAATTACTATGCTATTTGGACAGTTCACAGAATACACAGAGCAGAACAGTATTGCCTTTTCCTGTTTGACATCCGGCATGGGGCATTTCACTCGCTTTGTATGCTCCGTGCAGGATCTTATGATCTCGATCTACGCAATTTCTTTTGAAGGCTTACTCCCCTAATGGTCGCAACTTCGAACGGTTTTCGATTAACAGCCAATCTGTATTTGACAGTGTTCCGCTCCACAGTTGGTTTTCTGCAGCGATCTGCGCACTTTACTTAATTCCTATCGTGCATTTTGCCACGTAAATTTTATTCGAATGCCAGAAAATTGTTAATTTACTCTGCCATGGAAGCCCATACAGCGTATCCTTTTCGAGGCCTAGCACGCGGCCCACGCGAGATTAACTACGGGAATACGGTGTTAGTACAGCGTGAAAACGGGGAATGGTGGCTGGGATACGTGCAGGATATCGATGAGGAGCTCATGTTTGTGAATTTCGATTCCACAACGGCTCCCGCCGGCTGGATCCACTCACGCCACATCCGGGCTCAGCGCTTCCTCAGCGACAATCTGCGCTTCACCTTGGACAAAGAAGTGGCAGTAACCGGTAGTTGTGCTGTGCAGGTGGCGTTGCGCCGCGCAGAGAACGGACCACACGTTTTTCGCCCGGCCCGACTCATTACATCAACGACTCGCCTGGGTGTATTCGTTGTCAAGTTGGACCACGGGGCTACGCCACAACGGTTAGTAGTCCATCTATGGCAGATTGCCGTCGCGATTGATCCTGCTTTCGACGCGCCACCGCTATACGGGAAAACCACCGGACTATATTATCGGAGATTCACCGTGCCCTTCCCGAATGCGCGCAGGATTACGGTGTTAGATGCGGCAGCAATACGAACTTGCCTGGGAAAAGCAGCCCAAACCCGGTCCCCAGACCATCCTGGATGGGATTCCCCTGGCAATCATTACGTTTCAAACCGTGCCTATGTGGCTGTCAATGGCGATTCCCTCAAATTTATCTGCGCTCAGCTCCATGATGATCATCTCAACAGTCGTGCCGAATGGCATCTGGATACCTTAACGCACGCCTGCGCTACGTTGAATCCTGTTCCGGATCCCCCTGTGTTAACCGGTACTCCTATTGCGGTCCCTCAGCAAGAATTAATCTTCGGTAGGTTTATAGTCTGCACTCTGCACCCACCGTGTGGAATCCTAGGTATGATTTCTAAGGCAGCCAAGCAGCACTTTGAAGAAATGGTTGCGCGTTGGCTCGCCCTTTGAGACTGTTACATATTGCGGCTCTCTGAATGTAACGGTGTTTAACTGCAGTACTACAAGGTGAATGTTGCTACGCTTTCTATGATAAAGTGTAGTGTAGTGTTTGAATTGTAGATAATGACGGATGGATCGCTGATGTGGTTCACCCGATTATGGCTTATGTTCTCAGAAGTTTGGACATTTACTCTCAAGCAAAAGCAAGAAGGTAAAGACATGTCACCAAACAAACGGTTGCAACAACACAAATTTTTAGGTATTTCACTGTGAAATTGTGTGTGAAATTTTCACACACAATTGTTTCTTTGGCAGTGGTCTTTTTCGCAAATTTTCTTGAAGCACAGAAAGTGTATAATTACCTGAATAATTTTTACGTCTTTAATGGTAGTGACCCAGTACGTACAATCATAGAACCAAATTTTGTGTGCTTGCGTGAAAATTTTGGCTTTCGTGCAATTTATAACACTTTTTTGCATTATTTTATGACATTTTGCAGCCAAATGATTTGTAAACAGTTGCGTGAAAATCATTTTTGCGGCAAAGTCTGGTTATCAAGTTATGGATAAATTTATGAAAGAAAATTATCGGCTCAAACTTACAGCTAAATTATCGACTCGGACTTTTGGTACGCTTCCACTGGGTTAGAACTTTATGTAGTATTCCTTCACCCGAAATTTTCCAACCGGATATTGTGTGGACAAACGGTTTGCGTGCCAAATATTTTGCAAATGATTTGGCTGTAGTGTGCGAAAGCGAAAGTTCTCGCGCGTGCCACGAATGTGACACCAGCAGCCGGGCCACCTTAATCAAAACCTGTTTTTCCTTAAGGGTCTGCACATTGTGGCATCTGCTTTTATCCGATCGTCTCCTCAGCCGATACGTCTTCATCGACATCTCGATGCTGAAGCCGAACAAGCTATCTGAATACGCTCTTCGCTGCGAACATATGTATGACTTCAGCTGGGCCGCAAATCAGGCCTTAACAACCAACACCAGAACCCTTACCTTATTAAATGCCCCTCAGCTCACAGATTTGACCTGCTTCACCGTGGCGTTGGTAACGCTGTTGACCATCAAGGAGACTCAACTGCAGTACATCGTAATTAAAGATGGCTTTTCAAGTTACGGTATATCAAACTACCCGGAAATGTACGACATGCCAGAGACTGGTAATCATCAGGGCGATCGTAGTTGGAAGTGCGACAATTTGGCCAAACTCAAGACCGTTTGCCGGCGGCTTTTTCTTCAGAATTACCTGATCGATGATATTACCAAGGTTATTGAATGGCAAATGTTTCGTTTCGATGAGTTCCCACGACAGGAAGCTGATTTGACCAGGGCCTACCTAAAGGATAGATACCGGAGCGTCGCAGTTACATTCCCCTCTCTAATGCTGCATTCCGATGATGGAGATGCCGGTATGCTCCGCAAACTTTTATTAGCAGCGGAGCTGAACCATTGTCAGCTTGATGCAACAGTGTACAACAACGTCCGTTCCATCCAACGACGGTGGGTGGAGAACCTAGAATATCCCAATCAGTGGTGTTCCATTCGACGTCTCTTTCAGCTGTAAGTTTAAGCAGGATTTGTGCAACTGCATAATGCATTCGTAAATTTGAATTTGTTCTGGTTGTGTAGGTACAATGGTTTTCAACCCGATGGCAGTGAACGCAGTTGGGCGGAAGTTGATCTGAGGCAGGTGGACGTGGGCACTATTACTAAGTTAACACTTGCCGCAATTAATGCGATTTTTATTGTGCCGTGATGACTACGGCATGCTATTAGACATGTTTGTTTGATTAATTCTCTTACGAACAACCAAGTAAAATATTTGCTATTTACAGATAGATGCAGATTAGTTATTAACATTCTGTTGGCCGTTAGTTTTCTCAATACGCTTTGGGTCACAATAAATTGGGCGTACCACTAGAGGAAGCACGAAAAACGTTTCCATCGCGTTTCCGTTGTTTTATATCATGCGCAACAAAAGAAAGAAGAAGTTGGCCAAATCTTGCGCTTTTTATCCACATTCTATATACTGTCCATGAACAAAAGAAAGTGGATACACCAACGCACAAAAGTTAGGGCATCAAAGAATTTGTTTTTCAGTAAATTCTGGTATGTAACAAAAATAAATTCTGATATGCAACAAAAAAACTGCAGTCAGCGTTTTGATATCCTGATATTTTGTAAACGAGAAATTAGCTTCCGACTTTTGAGCAGTCGTGCGACTTTATGCTCATGGCGCACATATGTGACCGGCAAAAATGTCCCCCCTGTCCCCCCGGATATTTTTGCCGTGTCCCCCCTGCCACCATCTCCAAAACGGTAACCCTTTGGTCAGAATGGTGACGTGGGGGACCTACAACGGAAAGCTGATTTTCAGGGCGATCGGTGACCTTTGAAAAACTGCCACCAGCGTTACCACAGCGTTACCAGTCCAAAACAGCTGAGGGACATCAGTCACCGAAGGGACATTATTGCCGGAACGAAATTAGTGGTGTCGGGCATGGGGGACATTATTGCCGGAACGAAATTAGTGGTGTCGGGCATGGGGGACATTATTGCCGGAACTAATTTAGTGGTGTCCGGCATGGGGGACATTATTGCCGGAACGAAATTAGTGGTGTCGGGCATGGGGGACATTATGGCCGGAACGAAATTAGTGGTGTCGGGCATGGGGGACATTATTGCCGGAACGAAATTAGTGGTGTCGGGCATGGGGACATTATTGCCGGAACGAAATTAGTGGTGTCCGGTATGGGGGACATTATGGCCGGAACGAAATTAGTGGTGTCGGGCATGGGGGACATTATGGCCGGAACGAAATTAGTGGTGTCGGGCATGGGGACATTATTGCCGGAACGAAATTAGTGGTGTCGGGCATGGGGACATTATTGCCGGAACGAAATTAGTGGTGTCCGGTATGGGGGACATTATGGCCGGAACGAAATTAGTGGTGTCGGGCATGGGGACATTATTGCCGGAACGAAATTAGTGGTGTCGGGCATGGGGACATTATTGCCGGAACGAAATTAGTGGTGTCCGGTATGGGGGACATTATTGCCGGAACGAAATTAGTGGTGTCGGGCATGGGGGACATTATTGCCGGAACGAAATTAGTGGTGTCCGGTATGGGGGACATTATTGCCGGAACGAAATTAGTGGTGTCGGGCATGGGGACATTATTGCCGGAACGAAATTAGTGGGCATGGGGGACATTATTGCCGGAACGAAATTAGTGGTGTCCGGTATGGGGGACATTATTGCCGGAACGAAATTAGTGGTGTCGGGCATGGGGGACATTATGGCCGGAACGAAATTAGTGGTGTCGGGCATGGGGGACATTATTGCCGGAACGAAATTAGTGGTGTCGGGCATGGGGGACATTATTGCCGGAACGAAATTAGTGGTGTCCGGTATGGGGGACATTATGGCCGGAACGAAATTAGTGGTGTCGGGCATGGGGGACATTATTGCCGGAACGAAATTAGTGGTGTCCGGTATGGGGGACATTATTGCCGGAACGAAATTAGTGGTGTCGGGCATGGGGGACATTATGGCCGGAACGAAATTAGTGGTGTCGGGCATGGGGACATTATTGCCGGAACGAAATTAGTGGTGTCCGGTATGGGGGACATTATTGCCGGAACGAAATTAGTGGTGTCGGGCATGGGGGACATTATTGCCGGAACGAAATTAGTGGTGTCGGACATGGGGACATTATTGCCCGAACGAATTGAGTGGTGTCCGCCATGGGGGACATTATTGCCGGAACGAATTTAGTGGTGTCGGGCATGGGGGACATTATTGCCGGAACGAAATTAGTGGTGTCCGGTATGGGGGACATTATTGCCGGAACGAAATTAGTGGTGTCGGGCATGGGGGACATTATTGCCGGAACGAAATTAGTGGTGTCGGGCATGGGGGACATTATTGCCGGAACGAAATTAGTGGTGTCGGGCATGGGGGACATTATTGCCGGAACGAAATTAGTGGTGTCGGGCATGGGGGACATTATTGCCGGAACGAAATTAGTGGTGTCCGGTATGGGGGACATTATTGCCGGAACGAAATTAGTGGTGTCGGGCATGGGGGACATTATGGCCGGAACGAAATTAGTGGTGTCGGGCATGGGGGACATTATTGCCGGAACGAAATTAGTGGTGTCGGGCATGGGGACATTATTGCCGGAACGAAATTAGTGGTGTCCGGTATGGGGACATTATGGCCGGAACGAAATTAGTGGTGTCGGGCATGGGGACATTATTGCCGGAACGAAATTAGTGGTGTCGGGCATGGGGACATTATTGCCGGAACGAAATTAGTGGTGTCGGGCATGGGGGACATTATTGCCGGAACGAAATTAGTGGTGTCGGGCATGGGGGACATTATTGCCGGAACGAAATTAGTGGTGTCGGGCATGGGGGACATTATTGCCGGATTGAATAGTGATGAATTACTAGGTGTTCGGTAAGGGGGGCATTTTTGCCGGAGTGCATTACCAGGTGTCCGGTAAGGGGGACATTATTGCCGGAGTGACTTACTTGGTGTCCGGTAAGGGGACATTATTTACGGAACGAGATTAATGGTTTGAAGGTTAAGAATGGACTGGATTATATCAGGTTGAGTGTGATCACAGCTGTGTTATAATTCAGTTTGAGGAGCATTTCTGAATCATGCAGTCGTGCGATTAGTACTTCTATGTCATGTCAGTTGCTTAATGTTTAATGGCGCTTAAACATAAGTCGTCAAATTTTTTGCGGCAGCCATTGTCTTAAAATTTCGTATAACTAAGAAAAGTTCTGTAATAGAATAACCTATACGCTGGCTGTATTTTGGTCCACCAAAAGATAACTAAAAATTCAGAAGTGCTGAAATGTAATTAACGTTATTTCCGGTCAACTATAACATTATTTTAATCCGAAAAAGTCTGCAATTATCACGGTGTCGGTGGCGGTGCGTTTCGCTTTAAACTAGCCTATAAATCACTTAGGCAGCATACGAAGTTAACACAGCTTTGTTACAACCAAAGCAGTTCCTTCCGGCTTTCTGTTATTCTTCTTACCCCTTATAGGTGTGAAACTTTATTTCAAACCTAGCATTATTAGATCCGGATGTTTTGCTTGATCAGTAGGGAATAAAAGCGCAATTAACTGGATCAAGAATTGTGGCTCTGATGTGTTTATAACGGCCAATATTAGTCCATTTATTATAGAACTGGTAGTGACGTCGTTCGGTCGTTATCTTCTCTCTGCTATGCTGCCTATGCACACACTCCGCTGAACGCCTTGTAAGCTTTACGCTTCCGCAAGTCCCACTCTGAGATTCAACTCGTACGGGGGCTGCCGTAATTATGTGTGTGGTTTAATTTACGGTATATTTCGCGTGTTGAGCTTTGTCAGCTTAGTTTTATAAAATTTCGTGCAGTTTAGAACCTATTTATTTTACCTTTCTGCAACCATTTAACTGAACTGCAAGGCGGCTGCAACGAAAAGTGGTTAGTGTATCGTATTGTGTCAAATGCAGTTCCTGCGAACTTTTACACATGGAGCAAAATGTGTGCTCACATAAATGAAAATTGTTTGCTTAAAAATTCCCACTGCTGCACTCTTTTATTTGCTGTATTTTTACGAAATTATGGGTCAGTAAAGAGCACTTGGACCGCCCGCGCTGGCTGTTAGATCAACGTTAATGTTACAACAACAAAAAAAGCAACCTCAAACAATGTAGGAGGCAATTAAAATAGAAGTATAAATGTATTACTTAACTGTACCAGGGCAACCAGGAACGTGTATATGAGCACAATAAACAGACTATTGCCATTACAGCGCGTTTAATTGTTGCGCAAAACGGTCTACAGTGTCTCCTCCGGTGACACGTCATACTGCGTGGGCAGCGTCACCTTCGCGCCGTCGACACCCTCCTCCAACTGCCGGCGCCGCATTTCCTCGCAGGAAAAGAACCCTTGATATTTCGCCTGGAGTTCCTTAGCGTAGTTGTCCGCCGCGACAAAGTTATAGATAATAAAGATGGCTAGCACGATGAACCCCACGCCAAAGGCGATGAGGGGCCATTTGATGTCCTCTGCTTGACTGTGGCCGAGCTTAATATTCTTGGGGACCACTCCAGTTATGCCGCCGATCAGATTGCCGGCCAACACCAGCAACAAGCAGTAGTTGTAGCTGCGGAAGGCGCACGGGGTACAAACGGGGTACAAACGGGCAGTTAGTTCCGGTGGTCCAGGGGCTTTCACTGACCTTTAATTTTGTGTAAATACAGTATTTACGCAGCTGTTAGTTTCTGCTGCCAGTCGGTGCTAGATCCTTGTTTTTAATTTTTAAAAACCATGGAGTTGTATGACTCCAGTTTGTAATCACAAAAGTTTTCGCTACCTCCATAACTGAATATTGCAACGTCGAAATTTGTTGGTGCCTCCTGTTTTTGCTTGTGAGTAAAAACTGGAAACTGAACCACCCTTGTGTCTTTTGAAAAAATTTAATGTAAACGAATGCAAAAATATCCGCTTCGAAATTCATGCAGTGATTAAGTCATTGGTTTAATAATTTTGCTTAAAGTCGTTTCAGATTTTTACTTTAATGTTATCGGACTTCACTAGCAATGTTATTCATACGAGTATTTTCTTTCAAAAACTTTTTCTTTTATAGAGACCAGAACAAAATCTGCCGGCACAAAATTCGTCCACTTGTTTTACCACACCACAGCTTGCCCGGCATAAACTCGTGGCGGGCGTATTGACATTGGCCTAAAAGGACCTTGAAACTGTTCAATTTTTACCGGCAAAAAGTGCATTTGTTTCCTTACTATGATCTTACTGCAACCGAAACTTAAAGTTATGGCAATAGCGACCGGTTGTAGAATCTGGCTAGGTGTATCCGTAAAAGCTACGCTGTATCAGCATTTACATAAAGCTTAAGTGCATAATCCTAAATCTGAAAATCCTAAAACCTGTATCAAACAACCCTAAAGATAAAGCATGACGTATACTGTCACGGAGGAGGAAATAAATATAAATATCTATTGGAACGCGCGCGCTGCTCTCTGACTGAATATGTTTACATATCAGTATCCCATACCGGACACCTATGAGTAGTAATTCACTCCGGCAATAGTGTCCCCCATACCGGACACCTAGTTGTTCACTCCGGCAATAATGTCCCCCATACCGGACACCTAGTTATTCACTCCGGCAATAATGTCCCCCATACCGGACACCTAGTTGTTCACTCCGGCAATAATGTCCCCCATACCGGACACCTAGTTATTCACTCCGGCAATAATGTCCCCATGCCGGACACCTAGTAATTCACTCCGGCAATAATGTCCCCCATGCCGGACACCTAGTAATTCACTCCGGCAATAATGTCCCCCATGCCGGACACCTAGTAATTCACTCCGGCAATAATGTCCCCCATGCCGGACACCTAGTAATTCACTCCGGCAATAATGTCCCCATGCCGGACACCTAGTAATTCACTCCGGCAATAATGTCCCCTATACCGGACACCTAGTTGTTCACTCCGGCAATAATGTCCCCATACCGGACACCTAGTTATTCACTCCGGCAATAATGTCCCCATACCGGACACCTAGTTGTTCACTCCGGCAATAATGTCCCCATGCCGGACACCTATTAATTCACTCCGGCAATAATGTCCCCCATGCCGGACACCTATTAATTCACTCCGGCAATAATGTCCCCATGCCGGACACCTATTAATTCACTCCGGCAATAATGTCCCCCATACCGGACACCTAGTTATTCACTCCGGCAATAATGTCCCCCATACCGGACACCTAGTTGTTCACTCCGGCAATAATGTCCCCCATACCGGACACCTAGTTATTCACTCCGGCAATAATGTCCCCCATACCGGACACCTAGTTGTTCACTCCGGCAATAATGTCCCCCATACCGGACACCTAGTTATTCACTCCGGCAATAATGTCCCCATACCGGACACCTAGTTGTTCACTCCGGCAATAATGTCCCCATACCGGACACCTAGTTATTCACTCCGGCAATAATGTCCCCCATACCGGACACCTAGTTGTTCACTCCGGCAATAATGTCCCCCATACCGGACACCTAGTTATTCACTCCGGCAATAATGTCCCTCATACCGGACACCTAGTTGTTCACTCCGGCAATAGTGTCCCCCATACCGGACACCGCTGTCGCTTCAGTGGACAGCGTTTCCGGTTTTTTTGACTGGTAACGCTGTGGTAACGCTGGTGGTAGTTTGCCAGAGGTCACCGATTGACCTGAAAATCAGCTTTCCGTGGTAGGTCCCCCAAGTCACCATTCTGGCCAAAGGGTTACCATTTTGGCGATGGTGGCAGGGGGGACACGGCAAAAATGTCCGGGGGGACAGGGGGGACATTTTTGCCGGTCACAGGTGAGAGAGAATCGTCTTCGGTCTCTTCGTTTTCCTTTTAACTTTCAGTAAATACAAAAAACAGAATGACAGTTTTGTAGAGAATTTTTTTCTCTATACAATTCAAAAACCCAAGCAATTCAGAAACTCACGAAACGTTGAGAAGATAAGGAAAAGGAAAAATGCACGCTTGTGTTCCTCACCCACTTGAACATGCTGGACAGTCAGCGAGGGCCGGAGAGCACTCTGAGCACATCTTTGTAGTTTTGGAATCGGCCACGCTCTTAAAGCCAAACCCGGCCACCACTGATTGGAAAGCTTGTGAAAGTGTGTGAGGATCACTAGCGAGCATTTTTACTTTTCCCCATCTTTTCAACGTTTTCGTGGGTTTCTGAATTGTTTATTAGACTCATAATATAGAGAAAACATTTCTCTACAAAACTGTCGTTCTGTTTTTTGTATTTACTGAAATTTAAGGGAAAACGAAGAGAACGAAGACAATTTTCTCTCTGCTGTCCCTATCAATTTCGATAAACCCTCATACACTTTCTGACAATAGGGCGTGCAGTGCGCATGTGCAAGCTCATTCGTCGGGACTTTATTAATTCCGCCAGCGTTTCGCCATCGGTCTCGAAAAACGCGCTTTGCGAAATGTTTGGCCTGGAAAAAAAACGTCAAAGTTGATAGAATGAAATTATGGGATTTTTCTGGCTTTACCAAGACAAATCATCGAACTATTTGTGCTACGGTAACGCCAGTCATTGACCGCCAAGCCAGGAACCGGCACGTATCATGAAGACTCTAAATGGCTAAGCCGTTGCTACCATTCTCATTTTTAATTATGCCGCTGGCGTTCGCAGTACACAGATTTACTGTTGCGTCAACCGGTAAAGCACTGCCGTTATTCTCGTGCGCCAGGCAGGCAGTGGGCTGCACTTCCATACAACCGTCGTCGGTTGTCGGCAAAGACGTCAAAATCTTTCACCAGAGACCGGGCCTTTCTCTCTACGCGGAAACACTAGCAGGACTTTGATACTGGTTATGGTTGTGTCACGAGTACGACTGGTTGAAGTACATTTTGTATGGACAGTCATACTGTGATGTGGTTTGCAACGGAAGGAAGTGGCCAGAAAGTATTAGCCAATTAGTAAAGTGTTAAGTGTACTTTGATCTCTCATAAAACAATCAATAAAATGTTGTCTCATGGTTTGTCTATGAGTGCTTTTAAGTTGAAGGCGTGTTTTGTCATCTTTCATATTTTTGCATCAGAAATCACTGTTGAGTGCTTGAGGGAGAAGAACTCCTTGTGAATGAATTAGTATCATCTTGCATGGCTAGCAGCTCTGGAATATCCTGTCTAGAAAATGTTCTCTGGAATGTCTTCTTGTCTTTGATATTGTTGCACTGTTAGTCTGAGTTTATATAAAGGTCACCGTTAGCAGAACGATTGGGTTAACGTCGTGTCTGAGTTTAGCTATTTAGTAAAGGTCATTCACCACCATAAACCATCAGTAGTTTACTCTATCTGACATGGAGGGCATTTGGTGGTGAAAGTCATTCTATGTCTTTTTCCGCGCAGTTGTGTGGTTTATCGAGTCGACTAAATGCAATAGTCATTGTCACCTGTCCGATTTCACCTGTGCGATTTTACCTGTGGAACCCGGATCGCCTGCCTGTTACCGGTCTACAGTGGGATACCTTTGTGTTTGTTTTTGCGGATTGGATGCAGCTGGATGCCGGCGAGCACGGTGCCAACCGGATGACGCGGGCGAAGTTCGCGGTTGAAGAACCACACGGATGGTGTAAGTGGCAGATCGATAGCCGTGTCTAGTGCAGCATGCTGTTTAATTTTGTTGCGATGAGTCATTTCTCCCTACGTTAAGAAGATCGTTCCGTTTTGCACGATATTGCTTGGCTTGTTATTATAATGGTTGTTACTACATGAATTTTGATGGAACGCCAGCGTGAATGGTTCAGACTAACTTTTTTCCTTGATACCGGTTTACGATTAGATAAGATAGAAGTCAGCGTTAAATGTAATGGGATACAGCAGTTGGTGCACTACGTAGGTGATATTTGTTCTTACGTCCCTTGTGTACAAAGAATCGAAGTTGCTAATCCAGACCGAAGTGTGGGAACGATATACCCATTGAGATAGAAAGATGTACAAGGTCAACGAACAGTACTTATTATGCTAATCATAACTTTCGTTCAACTACAATAGCTGTGCTAGTCTGTGTAACCCGCCGACATACCACGCGTTTGTCAGCTGTTGTTTATCGGCTTGTACCGTAGATGTGATGAAACTCTTGTGGCCTCGTTGTTCTTTCGTGACGTTCACGGCCGGTATTTTATTTGGGCGTGACCGGCAATTTCAGTTGCCGGTAACCTGATGTAGTTAGCAGCATGCAAGTACACGTTTCAGCATTGTTAGCGTTTTGTTTATTGCATCAACTTTATAGTGTCAGTCACCGGCACTTGCTTATGTTAGTGATAACTTTTGCTGAGCAAAAAAAAAAGCTGAGTTTACTCTGTATTTCTGTTCACTGTGTAAGTCTGTACTGCTGTGTTCATCCCGGCTTGTGCACATGTGCTTACACGCGCGGCGCAATCTCGTAGCTGTTGTTGGTACATAAATACCGGTACAACGGGTACATACATTTTGTTGTGTACTCTGTACATGTGATTTATTAACACGCACGGCAGTGCCAATTTATACCGGTATGTTACTAATAAGCAGGCATGATCATATACTCGTACCAGTTGTAATGATAATGTAGCTCTGCTCTAAGTAACAATTCTAATCATAATTGTAACTGTTAACCTTGAATTACAATGGCTAATAATAATAAACTATGCCTGATACAGGAAGCACCTTACCGTTAACACATGTAAGTGAAAGGGAGCTGGTTGATAAAGCGAAAAACCTATACAAAGTAGGAGTAGCAAAGTGAAGGCGATTACCAGTAAAGAGCCGGTTGCAGTTACGAGTAAGGATAAAGCGAAAGATTTGAATAGTACTTACGTTCACTGACGATTCTCAGGTTAAAATTACTAGCCCGGTAAATGCAGATGTAGATCTTTTGCAGAATAAAAATAATAACGGCTGAAGAAATAGCTGAGAAAACCAAAATGAATGCAGCTGCAGTAAACAAATTAGCTGAGGCTTTAAATAAATTAAATCCTGCCAAAGTCGACCGGAAGGTTAACCTTGCAGATTTGCCATCATTTTCTGGGCAAGACTCAGAATCGGCGGCAGAGTTTCTGATAAAATTCAAACTTTTTGGTGAATATTTTGAATGGGATAACGAAAAACTAAAAGAAATGTTTCCGATGCGCTTAAACAAAGACGCTTTAAAATGGTTTATTACGAATAAAACGAAGCTACCAGATTGGGACGAAACTGAGAAAGAGTTTCTTAAAATGTTTGGCAAAAGTGCGTATGACATTGATCTGCAGACACTAAGCTTATCTAACAATCCATTACAAAATCCCTTGGGTTACGTTTTCGAGATTCTCGATTACGTTCGCATAACAAACCCTCTTGCAACAGAGCAGGAAAAAGTACGAGTGATTTTTGAGCACATGCCACCTGAACTGAAAGCAGCGGTTATCGAAGACAGACCAGATACTGTTGATAGGTTTGTTGAGAGGCTTAAAGACATTAAACGAAAACAACAGTACTTGTCGGTTGTCGGTAAAAATGATACATCGATAAAAAAACTAACGTGGCAATAAGTCCGAAATTTAATGAGAAAGTACGGTATACAAAGTAGCGCAGGTGTAAAACTAAAGAAAATAATAATATAATAATTAATGATCGTCGATCAATTTTTTGCTTGTTAGTTCAAAGCCTTTAAAAATAAAAACCATGACAGTAAGCCAACAGGCGGACAGCATCCAGTATAGTAATTAGCTGTGTGTTGAAAATAAAATTTTTGTGAGTGAAAAAAGTTTTATTATGAATTTTAGCCATGGACAGTCAGGGCCCTGGTCTGTAAATGGTGCATACGTAAAAATGTACAAAAAAATTGTGTATGATGATGATATAAGAAATGAGATTTTCGAGAGGAATTTAGAGTTGATATTGTTAAATTATTGATTTACTTTGCCGTCTGTTGTGCATAAATTTTTATCTGTCAGTAATGATTTTGCAGTCTAGAGATCAGCTAATTAAGAAAGGTTGCTACAAATTTTTAAAAAACTGATAAATTACCCTGCTACTTTCAGTGAAAGTAAATTACAACTAAGTTCCTGTTTTGTTACTCAAATCGCCTTTAGCCGGCTTTGAGGGACGCCTCAATGATCGGTTACTTCAGTGTGCCCCTGCTCCAACGAATTGTAGATTGGAACAGGCGCCTACGGTTTGCAAGTTATCAAGCAAAGTGGAACAATTATTTGGTTACTTAGTGCTTACTGTCATTCAAACTGGAATTTATTAACAGAAAAGCAAACGAATGTGCCAAAATTTGTGATCATTGTAAATGTATGATGAGAAATTTACGTACAGTACGACTCTTCGGCTATACTTTTTAATGGTGTAAACTGGAAATGGTTTCAATGGTGTTTTAATGGTTTGTGTAAACCGATTTAGTTTATTTTTCACTCTTCCAACAGGCAGAAATATTATCTGCATGTATCATGTACCTAAAACTGTGCGTGTGACGTCTGTAAACAGAAAAAATACAGTCTCGTGCGAATATCAAAGCGGCGGAAGTGCGTGCGATGGCGTGGTTTGTTATCAAATGCCCGCTGACTCAGACATTATAGAGTGCGTAAGTTAGCCCACTGTACAGTGTACAACCAAGTTGCCGCACGGTAAACAGTGCATAAATGCCGAGTTTGTTGCAAAGCGTCAATGAATGCCTGCAAGTTGTCAGGCGAAAACTGCAAGACGTGGTCTGTGGCATGCAAATTGTGAGTTATGATGATTTTGTTTCTTATGTGCTCTTCAATTAGTTGTTCTAAATAAATTCGTTTTTCTCAGTTTGCATTTTTTTTGGGTAAACCGCAAAACGTTTTGCAAGCAACACGCATTTTATTTTATGTTCGTTTTAAGTTTCTTTGTTTTGGTATTATGCATTTGAATTGGGTTATCTTTATTAATTTTGCATGCCCGGCTATCGATCGGTGTTTTTTGTGAGCGCCTTGTGCGGGTCGAAGCGCCAAGGTCGGGTGGATTTGTTTGTAGGCACACCACATAACCCAGTAAAAGAACCGACTGCAGAGCAAAAAAGCGACTTACATTAATATTCCTCGTTGAATCGGTTTGTCGATAATGTACTGAAGAAAAATGTGCCAGATCACGTGCACTGAACAGCAATGCAGCATAATTATGCAGCTTTATCCGCTACAGAAGCGTGCTTTTCCGACCGTGAATGGATCGATAAGGGATGATTTTGTCGAATAATTTAGCGCAGATTGGTCCAGCGTCTGCGGATACACTGACATTGGCCCCAGCGGCATATCCAAAGCCTAAGAAGGAGCGTTAAAGATTTCCATTGGATACCGAGTGGAATGCCGGATGTGGATACGGAGTGACAGCTGATGCTGATTGCGAAGCGGGATTGGATTTGGATAACGGGTTGGTCGATAGCGCCCGTAGTTTGGAAACGGGTTGGTCATTAGCGCCCATGTTGGAGTGCGTATATGTTTTGGGAGAGATATCAGGTTGGCTGTCGGCGCCTGGTATTTTGTGAGTGCGCTGCGGCATATCATGTGTGCCGCGGAAGTTCTCTCATCAGTTATTGTTATCGCTTTTACACCTATGGATGGTCCGAGTCTGTACCGCTACCTGTTGTGGTACTACCTGACCTTATTTTTCGTGACCTTTCCTGATGTTAATTGTCGTGACATCAATGGACGTTACCTGTCCTAATCTTATTTCAAATTCCAATACATCGTATTATGTTCCTGACCTGACCACGTGCCACCACCTGTCAGCTGTATTACGCCAGAAGTTTTACCCGGGGCCTCCATGTAGCCAACGGTTCTCGTGGTTGTAAGTCAGCTGTCTTAAGTTTCGTCAGCAATGGATGTTCGGATGGATCCTGTGGACGTTCGTGTCGAGGACGTCACGGTCCAAAGAAGGAGCGTGTCACGAGTACGACTGGTTGAAGTACATTTTGTATGGACAGTCATACTGTGATGTGGTTTGCAACGGAAGGAAGTGGCCAGAAAGTATTAGCCAATTAGTAAAGTGTTAAGTGTACTTTGATCTCTCATAAAACAATCAATAAAATGTTGTCTCATGGTTTGTCTATGAGTGCATTTAAGTTGAAGGCGTGTTTTGTCATCTTTCATATTTTTGCATCAGAAATCACTGTTGAGTGCTTGAGGGAGAAGAACTCCTTGTGAATGAATTAGTATCATCTTGCATGGCTAGCAGCTCTGGAATATCCTGTCTAGAAAATGTTCTCTGGAATGTCTTCTTGTCTTTGATATTGTTGCACTGTTAGTCTGAGTTTATATAAAGGTCACCGTTAGCAGAACGATTGGGTTAACGTCGTGTCTGAGTTTAGCTATTTAGTAAAGGTCATTCACCACCATAAACCATCAGTAGTTTACTCTATCTGACAGTTGTTAACGGTGCGGTTTTTTACCAGTGCACCGGTGCAATTTGAAAAAATTGCGGTGCGATTTTGAAAATAAATTGGTATGGGCGGTGCGGTTTTCGAGAAAAACCGCACCGGCGCACACCGGTGCGTTTGGGAAACCGCGTTGACGTTCACCGGTTAACCACCGGTTAACCGAAGATACTCTTAAATTCATAATTATCATAAATAAAATTTTTGCGACGACGCTGCACGCTGAGCTCACGCCCACAAAAAGCACGGGTTGTGGCGATCGTAGTTCTATAACGTATGACAAAGTACTCAGTGCTCATTCAAAGTCTGTAGTTTCAACTTGTAGCTGCTGCAGCAACTGGGTTGCCTTGAGAAAGAAAGTGTATTATAGCATTGCTCCCCAAGAATATAATATGACAGCTTGATTTTCCACGCTCTACATTGAGTTTGTTCTCGTCACAAAAATTGTTACAGAAACTGTTTTCGATATTTTAAGTTTTTGTAAGTAACAGTTTTGCTACCTACGACTGGATACATGCTGCTAGTTATGCCCTTAGAAGGCTCAACGCTAGCAGTGTCAAGAATTTTCTGGAGATTGATAAGGAAAAGAGTCGACAATTTGTTGCTTTTTCGGCAACTAAAGTGCGCTACACCGGTGTACACCGGTGCGGTGCGGTGTGAAAAATTGCGGTGCGATTTTTATTTTTCACCGCACCGACCGGTGCGGTTTTTGCTCTACACCGGTAAGGTTGGTGCGATTTCTTGCAAAAATCGCACCGACGGCACACCGGTGTACACCGCACCGCACCGTTAACAACCCTAATACTGGTCGTCACTGTAACAAGGCTGACTATTATGGGCTATGATGCTTGTATGATCATAAGACGCGTATGATAAGGATCATCAGCATTTCACACTTGCTAGCACACTGTAGCACAAAATAGCGTGTTAATATACACAGTACTTTAGACGCCTTCTTCAGTTTTCGAGCGCTTTTCGGTTCAAAGCCCATTCTGGCAATGTCTGTGCATTGGATATGATCCTGTAACTTCCTGTTACACAATTCTTCATTTTTCTGTATAAGTTTTCTTGAACCGCGAACCGACTGGCCGATTTCCACATCTTTAATCTTACATTAATTTTTCACGGCCCGACCTTTGTTCATTAACGAAAATGCTCTTTTTACCGTTAACTACTATGTACGGCTGGTGTTTAGGGTTTGTGTTGGGTACGGTAACTTATCTGCGCACGGTCTGTTGGTTGCTACAGCGGGTATGATGACGGTTAATTGGCGGATGAGGATTTTTGTAGGCAGTCTAGTTTAGAGAAGCGTTCCATATAGTCAACACCCCGCCGCAGTGACCTCGGCGGGCCGTTGCATGGATTTCTTCTTCCCGGACGAGGACATCGACGACAGCGCCACCACCTTTCCTCCCAGTCACTTGGCTGAGAAGGCGACAGTATCTTCCGCTACAGCCCGCCTACAGGTACAGTGCATGGATCACGCATCAAAAAAGTACACCTAGTGTATTCAAAGATTTCCTGCCGGTAGCGTCCAAAATGGGAAAGAAATTTCCTTTAAATTTGAATAAGTACATACTGAAAACAATCGTAGTGATTACAGGACGCGCGTTAGGTGTACCCGGGACCAGGAGTCAGGACAGCCGCTCAGTTTCCACCCCTAAACTTGTGGCTTGTCTAAAGAAGGCCGTAGATTAAGAAGGCCGTAGATCAAGGTTCTCCAGTAGCTTCACGGGTTTTCCCGGTCGATAAAACGGGTCAATTCGGCGAAGCCTCTATAAACACTGTTATAAAATTCTTCTTATTTTCTTCGTCATATCTCACAGGTAAAATGCCTGATTTTCCTAACATTTCCGACAAACAACTTACAGTAGCCCCCATTAAGATGTTGCAGTCGGTCCGCGACCGACAAGTTTCGAAGTGGCTATTTTGCAACAGTATTTGCGTTAAAATAACCTCTAGCTATTTTGCCGCGCTATGGCCGGCAAAATAGCCATTCGTTATTTTGCCGCACACTGCGTTACAATAGCCTTAAGCTGTTTTGCCGTAGTAAGGGCGGCAAAATTGCCTTTTACTATTTTGCCGCAGTTTGCTAATAATATGGAGAAAATTGACGTATTTATAATGTGATTGAGTATCCACTTGGTTTCTTATCATTATTCACACCAACTGTGCAGGGTAGCAAAAGCATTCAGAGAGTTATTGTAATACAAAAAAAACAACAGAAACTCGGTGGAAAGGTAAAACTCATAAAACGATAAAACAATTCTGACGGCGTGTCTTGTCTGGTGTCAGACAAGGGAGATAATAGAGACGGTGTGCTTATTTGGTGCCAGGCAGGACATCCTCATCTGAGCTAATAGTCTCACCATGAATCGGTGTCCAACGGCTGGTCGTCCGATTCGGTCGATGGCGAGTCGTTTGTGTCCGAGCTGCGAGTCCATCGGCAGGTCGGTTTCCGAACTCGAGCGAGCGCTTTTCGGCAACGGGCGGGGGCATCTAGCAGCCAGCTGATCCCACTCCCACTCGGCTAGTGGTAACTGTGCCGGGATCAGTCGAAAGTTCGGGTCAAGTCTCTGCGCCCGTACACTTCTCTATTCTTGAGGTGGCAGCAGCGAGGGCATTGGGGCTGATTTTTCTCCCTGTTCGTCGTTTCCCGCGCACTAGCCTGCTCGCCAACCTAACTTGCCCGATAAAGCGGCGGGGTCCTGACAATCGTCGAATCCGAGATAGTCGTCGACGAATTCTGGGTTGTTCAGTGTAGGAAGCTCTTCGAGAGAGAACGGTACTCGTAACGCCGTGTGATTCGGTCCGCACGGTTGTTCGACCGGAATGGTTAATGCCGACATTCTGTAGTCGTAATCCTGCCAGAACCCCAGCCGGCAACATGTTTTCGCTCAGGAACTTCAACAGGTTCTCGGCCAGATTGGCCCACGGCAAACAGAGCTTCCGATAATCGACATGGTGATATGTCGCCTGCGGAATTCGAGGTACATTTGGACGCACTTGATCGTCCCACAAAGTCTTTTCTTCCGACAAGTTCTTCGCTCGGTTAGCATCCGCTCGAAGGCGGCTTTGGTAGATTACGACAACAGTCGGCTGGCGAGTGACGGCGCTGCTCTCTAAGCATTTCCGGATGAGTCCCGTCCGACAGGCATCCCTTCGTACCAGGTCTAGTAAAACCGGAGCAAAGCTTCAACTTCAGTGTCCACCGTTGCTTCTGGTATTGGAACAGCCTTTAGAATTCATTTTTTCCGGCCGATCTCTCCGTTTGTTCTTCGGCGCTGATGTTCATGGTTGGCATTATGCATTATCCGGTTCCTGATAGCCTGTCGGCAGACGGCACAAGTTACTGGATTCTACGATTCCGTTGGGGCAAAACGAACGCCTTTTCTGCCCGATGTCTTTGGTATCGGAATAGCCGTTATCCTGTCGTTCATTTCTGCTACCTTATACCCTATACTGAGGGACGCAAAGTCCAGGATGAACCTCGATTGGAGGTGGTCGCATCCGAGTAGCAAGAAAAACCTGTCCGGTGTCGCCTGTACGCAGAACGTGTGCGGTCCTGCCTTGTATTGTAACGAGTGTGGTGGGACAGTGAGTGATGACGAACGCCATTTTTCCACCGACTCCGACGATCATCTTGTAGTATCTGAGTGGTTCCGTTTTAATGATGTTCTCTTCGCAGTACTGTAACAGATAGGCGAGGTCGTGACTTCAAGATCGAGCATTGCCGTTATCATTGTCGTCCGATCGCAATGCACGGTAGGGCTCGACAGACCCGTTTTTAGGCCCGTATAGACATTGGTCGCGTGACCGTCTTCGACATATAAGCAACATTGGGCAAGGGATCATTAGACTCTAGCGGCGGGTCCATTAAATTCGTCAGTCCCGGCTGTCGTCGCCGCTATTCGACCGATGCGAGTTTCTTCCATTCGTCGCAAGGCCACTGTCGCTATCAATCGCTTGGTCGGGTATCGCCATTGTTCCACCTTGCAATCCCTTGCCTTGCAATCTCGAGCGTAGCATACCTTCCGGCCTGCAACATCCCAGCTAGCTGAGTATCGAGCAGTCGGGAATCTCGGTTTGGCCGTACAAGTGCTCCGCTTGCATGTGCTGTCCGACTGTCGATACTGTCTCCGTGCGGTTGGATTCCCTAGGAAGTACGGCGGCTTAGGTTAAATCCAAGTCGGAGAAAGCCTATATTTCCGTCCGGTCAGGCAGCTGAAGTCCGATTCGGTCGAAGTCCATATTTCCGCTGGGTGTCGCTGCTCGGCCGCCACTCTGTTGCCTGGCGCCGTAAGCCCATGCATGGTGATAATCCTTTCGGAAAGCGCTGGTTTTAGGTACACTAGAGCACCCCGGCCTTCCGGCGCAAACGGTCGTTCCTCGAGCGCATTCTCGCCACCTGGTGCTTTATCAGTTCATCCAGCTCCGTTTAAGTCCGGCAGCTTTGCTGGAGGTCTTCGGCCGAGTAAGCCGCCCGAACTTACTGACAGTTTGCTGTGGCCTTTCCGCCTTTTGTATGCGGCTCGCCCGGTCGTGTCGTGTCACGAAGTTGGAAATGAATAGTATAACGTTAGGTCAACTAACTCAAACTGGGGTGGCGATGTGCCGCTCCAGTAAGCTAATTGGTTGACGTTAAGATGGTGGTTGTTATAGAACAAGAGGAAAGGTCACGGACGTTTCGTAGGTAATTCATTAGCACAGCTCGTAAGTAATTAGAATAGCTCGTAAGTAGCGTTAGCTCGTACAGTCGACAGCTCGTAAGTCGTTAGCTCGTTGAACGTTGGTTTACAATAACGTAACACAGATTTTTATACGAGTACATGAATCATAAGTAAATCAGATAATTAGTTAGTTATTTGTCATCCACGGGAGTAGACGGGAGTGATTCATCCGTTCTATCTCCCTCGTTAGGCGGAAGATATACTTGTCTTCCAGGACGGTGGGAGGTAAGGATGTTCCTGGTAGGTGGTCTTCCGATGTTGGATGCTTGTACGCGAGCTTTCTAATTAGGCAGAGTATTAGAGTTGAGCGGGTAATAATGACAAATCGTATTAAGAACATTATTTGGGATTGGAGCATAGGAGAAAAATGCATACGGGCAAGGATAATGCGGGGAAGTTAACTGTAATTAATTTACAGTTACTTTTTCGATGTCAGCTCCGCCAACTGCGCTTTGAGACGTGCAATTTCATCATCTTTTTCGCGCAGTAATTGAGCATGCGGAAAGGAGCGATTCAACTCATCCTTAGTGTAAGCAGAAACGTGATTGTCATTCAGGAATTTTGGGATGTCACGAACAATTCGCACATCATCCAAACATTCACTAACTTCGATTAGTGGATATTTGCGAATGGCATTGTTGAACCTTTCGTACAAGTACATTTCTTCGTCAAGTCGTGCGTTCCACATATAGTCACGTATTCTGCATCAAACTGACCATTCCAGACATTCTGACCAGGCCAAAATGGTTGGTCGATAGCGAAAAACTGACTTGCATCAAAATATGCAGGCGATTCATCGACTCTCATCATCTTGTTACGGTAATTCCCGTATACAAAACCGGTACGATGTTTCCATCGTTGTCTCTTATCCCGGCTCTTATATGCAATCCACTGGAAGTTGGCAAACTTATTGTGCCAAGTCTGCTGTGTGTACTGGGGACTCAGGGAGGTTGGCACAGGATGTGGAATCGTAATAGTAGTATTCTTCTGTACCACTCGGGAAATACCTGGGGCGTTGGTATCGTTCAAGAACATCAACTGCTCACGTAAATCTTGCATACGCCGACCGATAATTCGGTTAACGTTTCGGTCATGGTCATTATCGACATTTGTTTCATTTTGGCGAGCAATTTCAACACCACGTCCTAAGTCAGCTATATACCGAATGATGTCTCGTTTTTCACGATTCTGGTAGGCTTTCAAAAATTCGTTGAACGGCAGTTTAAGAGGGTCGTGCGCCTTATGGCGTTGGTTGTCATCAGAATTCTGCTGAGTGGTCACCGTAGTGCTAGTAGTATCGGTAACCGATGCATGGTAGTATGTGGTACGATGTACTGGCGCTTTGGGCACAGTGTCATCCAATATGACACGACGGCTGTCAGAAGTACTAGCCGTCACAGCAAGAGCATAATCTCCGGGCGGTGGCGCTGGTGACATTCGTTCGGGAAAGCAGCCATCGTCGTAGCTGGTAACGGACATTCGTCATCGGCTTTCTCGTTTGCACCGACGGGCATGGTGACAACAGGCGCAATGTCGGGCTTCGGTTTCGGCGCACGTTTTTTCGGCATCGTGTCTACAATGCACACAGTCAATACTTCTATGTAATAATAATAGTAGGATACACGTCTTTGTTCTATTTTAACTTAGTGTAATTGAGTATACGACCTGACCGTCTCAGCTGAACAGGAGTCACGGATTTTGAGCAAGCATTGCTTTTTATTTGTACTGACGATGATTTGGATTTCGATAAGTCGCCATTTTACATTTCAGTAGTGTGCATGTCATTAGTACGAGTATTGTTGGTTTTGAAGGGTATTATTTCTGAAATATGCACCACATCAGTATTTTTCCCTTTGGATTGTGCACGAAGTAGTTTTAAGGTAACATTTCCATCTGCTTGAATGTGTGTGATCTCGTATGGACCTTTATACCTGTACTGACGTTTTTGTGTTTTACCCACAATTCGTTGCTCATCTTTACAAGCACCTGCTGGCAAATTACATAGCTATTATCACATTTTGAAGGCATCATAATAAGTAGCATTTCTTTCGTGCGCTGGCTTAAGGCCCCCACAGACTTCGGTTTGTCGCACGTTTGAAGCGAGTGTCAAGCAATGTTTGACGCAAGTATGTGTAGAAACCATAATTCAATGAGTGTAACTCATGTCAAACAATGTATGTAGGGAATCGAAAACTGTGTGACAAACAGGTGTTTGTCACACAAAAAATCGGTGTTTGAAGGGGGAGGGGAAATCGTTCCTCTTCAAGCATGTTTGAAGGCCTCTGGCCAATGCGGGCGTGCTGACCACAGTGACGCAACCGAAGTCCAGTCAGTGAACAAGCGATAGCATTGTAATAACAGCACATCTCCTTTCAAAAATTGTTAAATAATAAGCAAAACTTCGAAACAAGTTCCAAGAACGTATCCACTCGGTGCGATAAAACTCGCTGGAACGTGGCCTGTCCAAATTCATTGGGCGCATATACAGGGCACGATTTATAAAAACGCGATTCAAATATGCTGAGCACTGCACCAATGCCAAACCACACAGCGCAATGCGCGTTTTACTGGTTTTTTTACGCACACCTTCCATATTTTATGCACAATTAATTTTATTAAAAAGGAATGTAATTGTTGTGCGGACTTTTGTGAAATGCGAACATACATACAATATAATAATAATAGAATTGTACGTCCAGCGCCTTTTGTGCCGGTCTTGAACTGCAGTATCTGCCCATCGACCGCCTACTTTTAGGGCTTGCTTCATGTTTGCCATGAAGTATATGGGATTGAGTACTTCCAAACAAATCGTCTCACATTCAGTTGTCTCACAATCATTTGCTTGAAACGCTTCACCGTGCAGCAAGCAGTTCTGCTCTACACTCACTGGAGTGCCGCGTCGTGTTGTACGCGTAAATGATGTATTTCGCATAAATATCCCAGTTATTCTGATGGTCATTTATGTAATGTGTTAGTTTCACGCCTAGGAAGCACATTATGCGTTCCGCAAGCACATTGGCTTGTGGACGATAAGCCGTGGTAAAACGGTGTTTTACCTGTAGTAATTCGCTAAGTTTCGTTATAATGTGGCTTTTAAAGCCGGTACCTCTGTCGGAGGTAAGGTACTTTGGAGGGCCGAATTTGAGCACAATCTCATCGAGAACAGCACTTACAACCTATATTGCATTATTAGTTTTAACTGGTTTGACTACAACATAACGAGAAAAATTTTCGACTGCTAGTGACGGGAGTCTGCTACCACCAAGTATCGGAAACGATTTTCACTTTCGTGCAATGGACCTAGATGGTCCAACGACCAACATTCCAGCAGAGAGTATGACTTCAACTGTTGTAAATATCCTGTAGGCGTAATATTAGTGGCATTGCGTTTTTGACATAACTCACACTGGGCCACGTAATTCCTGATTACTGTATTCATTTTAGGGAAATAGTAACGTTCACGCATAATTTCAAATGTTCGTTGAAAACCGACATGTCCAGCTAATGGACTGTCATGACATGCATACAGTATGTCAGCCTGCATTTCATACGGTAGCACGATTAACAGTTTGTGTCTGCCTTTGATCGATTGAATGCGGTATAGAACGTCATCAGTTATGCGAAATGTATCCACGTGCCTTTGTTTTATTTTTGAAAGTAGGACGTATGCGTCGGCATTCAGCAGTGAATTCCGTATGCTGGCACAATAAGTATCCCGCTTTTGTGCCTCAATTAATTTTTGAGTGTTAAGGTCAACAGGAGTATTACGGTTCATTTGTACAGTAAAAACATGTATTTCACAGTCATTGTTATCTGTATTATGAGTCGGTAACGGAGACCGGCTGAACAAATCCACATCATTGTGCAGTCGGCCTTTACGATATTCATTTGTATAGTCATACTGCTGTAAGGATAGAGCCCATCTGTTCAATCGTCCCTCAATCGTAATGCATTTTGGTCAGTAATGACCTTGTATTTAATTCCTTCAAGATAATGGCGGTATTTCTTAATGGCCCACACAACAGCATAAAACTCTTTTTCACTCATAGAGTAATTCTGCTGGTGTTTGTCTAACTTTTAAGAACCATACGATACTACGTGCCATCCATCACCATAATGTTGCTCTAAAATGCAGCCGATTCCAATTCCAGAAGAATCAGTCTTCAACTGTGTTGGTAAATCTGGATTAAAAGGCTTTATGATTGGGCCAGTAATTAAACCTGCTTTAATCAACAAAACGCGTCGTCACACTTTTTTGTCCATAAAATCGGCATTCATTCGCGTTAGCTCAATAAGCGGTGCGGCGATATCGAAAAAATTTGCAGTGAAGTTTCTGTGGTATGCTAAAGCTCCTATAAAAGGCTTCTTAACCTTCCGTGGTGTATCTGTTATAAGAAAAGCGGATACAGAAGCAATTTTATCAGGATTCAGCTTAATGCCGCTTTTAGTTAGAATATGTCCTAAAATTTGACTTCATACGAAGCAATTCTGCATTTTTTTGGGTTGTTTGTAAACCCTGCTGCTTCTACAGCTGCTAGAACTTTCTCCAGGAATTTCAAATGATCGGCGAACGTTTTCCCGCCAACTGGGACATCGTCTATATCACATACAACGCCCTGCCAGTTCAGGTAGCCAAGGACAGAGTCAATAGCCCGCTGAAGCGTTGCTGTGGCTACATTGAGCCCAAACGGCATTCTCGTAAATTCAAATTAACCGTCATTGGTCACAAATAAACATTTTTCGACAGCATCTTTAGCTCGCGGTATTTGCCAAAAACCGCTGTTGAAGTCTAAAGAGGTATAGTAGGTAGCGTCAACAAAGGAGTTAATCGCGTCATCATTCTCGGTAAGGCCCACATTGGTCTACTTGTTATTGTATTGAGAGCACGAAAGTCCACCCAAAATCTAGGTTTATCGGTGGGGTTTTTTCTCTTCACTAGCACGACCGGGAAAGACCAGGGTGATTTGGACTCTAATTATGCCCTCCGACTTCATTTCATTCACTTCATTCACTTGTTGAACAATTATGAGCCTCTGTGCGTATGATTTTCGCCATGGCAGCTTTTTAATGGGAGGGTGCGACCACGTATGAACCTCATGCATTATGTTACCGCATTGGCCTAATTTACGACTCTTTGATGAAAAAATAGTTCAATATTTAGTAAATAACGACAATAACTGCGCTTTTTGTGCATTTGTCAAGGTAGCATTAACACGCATTTTAGCAAAATGCTGTTGCACTTCTGTATCTGTTATGTCTGTATTGTTTTCGAGTACTCGTACACTTGAATTAGTTTTATCCATTTCGATTTCAGCAGCACAAATTTCAGCAGTGCATTCAAGCGATTCACATTTGCAAATCTCAATACACTTTCTAAGCTTAACTTTTTGTAAAGAAAAGTTAGTAATCAACATTTCTGTAGAACCATTATCGGCAGTCACAACAGAGTTTCCTACTGAAAGTAAATGTTTCAGAAATAAATTTCGGCTCGGGGTTACTGATAACCTGCCCGAACAATTATCAGGGACCGTAATGTGCAATTTAATACCACAATTCTTAAGTATTATTAATGGCACTTTTAATTAATTTGATGGATAATTTATTTTGTATAAGGTCAAACGTATCCGGTGTGCTGCAAACAGCATCTACAGCATGTATCTCAGGTTCCAATAAACATGTAGGTAATGCATTGACCAAAATATCTGGCTCATGCGTAGGACAGGTACCGGTATATCCTAGGGTACTGGACTCGGTAGCGGTACAATCTCCTGTTTCGGTCACTGGTAATACAAAACTACTTTCTGTGAGTACAATAGTTAGCGTATTACGTTCGACTGGTATTGTAGACTCGAAGCATACTCGACCAGTCCGGTGATGTAGCCACATTCCCGATCACTGACAGAAATCATTTCCCAAAATTAAAAATTCTTTGGCAACATGACATAGTATGTAAACATTATGGGCAAATGTCTTGTCAGCAACTGTCACATTTATATCGGACTGATACACCGAGGCATTGCGTACGCTTTTTGCTATAGCATTAAAATTAACTTTAGGTGCATTATCAGGACACGGCTTGAATATCAGACTGAGACGTTAGCCACTCCTTCAGTAAGTACCAAGCAAGTTGCCCCTGTATCGAGACAGAAAATAATTGCCAAATTGACAAATGAAGCAACAAATTGACAGCGGTAGACAAATTGATACTTCCGTGACAAAAAGAAGTAATAGTTGCCAGCCGTTGACAAATTGAATAAGGGAGGCCACATCAACCAAATAAATGCAAAATCGTTAAGCATGATACCAAATTGACTGGCTGATGACAGACTAAACACTAAGACCAAAACGACCGAATAAATGCCAAATCGACAAATGGGGTGCCAAATCGACAGGCTAATGAGAAACTTATCACTATGGCAAAAACGACAGAAAAATGCCAAATTGAAAAACGAAGAACCAAATTGACAGCAAAAGTAAAAAAATTGATACTTCCGTGGCAAAACGCAGAATAAATGCTAATTGACAAATGAAAAACTAATTAGACAGCGGCTGATAAATTTATACTTTGGTGCCAAAATGAGAGTTTTTATGCCAAATTGCAAATAAAGTTTAAACTGACTGCCATTGGCAAGTTGATTAATAGAGGCCAAATCAACCACATAAATATCAAATCGACAAACGATATGCCAAATTGACAAGCTGAAAACAGACGATCACTAAGGCCAAACCGACCGAATAAATGCCAAATCGTTAAGTTAGATACCAAATTGACAGGCTGATGACAGACTGAACACTAAGACCAAAACGACCGAATAAATGCCAAATCGACAAATGAAGTGCCAAAGTTACAGCAGTTGACAAATTGATATTTCCGTGCCAAAATGCAGAATAAATGCAAAATGACAAATCAAAAACCATTTTGACAGCGGTTGACAGATTGATACTTTGGTGCCAAAATGACAGAATAAATGCCAGATTGACAAATGAAGTAATAGTTGACTGCTGTTGACAAAATGAATAAGGGAGGCCAAATCAACCGAATAAATGCCAAATCGACAACCGAGATGCCAAATTGACAGGCTACTGACAGACTGATCACTGTGGTCGAAACGACCGAATAAATGCCAAATCGACAAATGGGGTGCCAAATCGGTGCCATTTTGTAATGAAAGTATCAATTTCTCTACCGCTGTCAGTTTAAAACTTCATTTGTCAATTTGGCAATTATTTTCTGTCGTTTTGGCCATCGCGATCAGTCTGTCATCAGCCTGCCAATTTAGTTTCTTGCTTATCGATTTACCATTTATTTGGCTGATTTGGCCTCCCTTATTCAATTTGTCAACGGCTGTCAGCTATTACTTCGTTTGTCAATTTGGCATGTATTCTGTCGTTTTGGCCACAGTGATCAGTCTGTCAGTAGTTTGTTGATTTGGCGATTATTCGGTCGTTTTGGCAACTGTGATCAGTCTGTCATAAGTCTGTTGCTTATCGATTTGGAATTTATTTGGCTGAATCGGCCTCCCTTATTCAATATGTCAACGGCTGTCAGCTATTACTTCGTTTGTCAATTTTTGGCATTTATTCTGTCATTTTGGCAACAAAATATCAATTTGTCAAGCGCTATCAAATTGGTACTTCTTTTTTTAATTTGGCTATCATGCTCTGTCGTTTTGGCCACAGTGTTCAGTCTGTCATTAGCTTGTTGATTTGGCACCCCATTTGTCGATATGGCATTTATTTGGTCGTTTTAACCATAGTGATCAGTCTGTCACCAGCCTGTCAATTTGGTCTCTTGCTTATCGATTTGGCATTTATTTGGCCGAATCAGCCTCCCTTATTCAATTTGTCAACGGCTGTCAACTATTACTTCATTTGTCAATTTGGCATTTATTCTGTCATTTTGGCACCAAAATATCAGTTTGTCGACCGCTATCAAATTGATACTTCTTTTGTCAATTTGGCTGATATTCTCTGTCGTTTTGGCCACAGTGATCAGTCTGTCATTAGCCTGTAGATTGGGCACCCCATTTGTCAATTTTGCATTTATTCGGTCGTTTTGGCCATAGTAATCAGTCTGTCATCAGCCTCTCAATTTGGTATCTTGCTTATCGTTTTGGAATTTATTTGGTTGATTTAGTCTCCCTTATTCAATTTGTCGACGGCTGTCAACTATTACTTCATTTGTCATACGGTTATTCATTCTCACCGGTACGTATACCGGGTGTACTATTTTAGGCATATCGAGCTTATTACTAAAATCATAATTTTATATTTTATTCTACTTGTGCATATCTGTCCTTGAGCGTAATCGAAAAGTCGTATATATTAACCGGTACTGTAATGTCCGGAAATCGGTGGCATCGTGGTTGGTTGCTGCTATTTTTGCCGTACCAACCTCTTTTGTGGTAGGGTTTTATGCTTTTCCCTGTTGGGAATTTCAAAAATCTTCACCAAAATGCTCTTTAACGAAGCCATCATGATCGCTTTACACCTTATCAAACACATGTCTCGGGCACTTAGGTTCAATGCGGTGAATATTGTATTTATTAACCCGACGACACTGGCGAAAAGAGTTTCTAAAATCATGGCATAATGGACAAAACAGTTTGCCGGAGCGCAGTCTGTATGTGTCGAATTGATTTGTTCCCTAGGTATATGCCATTCGGTCACTGGAACATCACGATTGTCGCGGGAGCGTGATCGGCTGAAATGCCGGTCGCATTTCTGGCTTTGTGATCGGTGCCGGTGCCGGTCACCACTCCGGTCACCACCACGATCACGGTTGCGAGTGCGTTCACGATCGCCGTAGCGATCCCGTTCCCGATCATCATTGCGACTCCTTTCGCGGCTACCGTAGCGACGCCCTTCACGATCACAACTTTCACGGCGGTCGTATAACCATTTTGTATTGCAGCGGCTGCGTTCGCGGTATGTACGAGTATCACCGGTGTCTCTGAATGACACGCTATTTCGGTGCTGTCGAAACTTCTGCTTGCGTGAATTACTGCGAGACCTTGCAAATCGTGCAGATCTGTCAATTTTGACAAAGTTAACTTCGGAGTCAACGGTAGCGACTGCATTCGCGACAGGTTGGGCCTTATCGATGAGCGCAAATTTGCACAAAAGAATTCTCATGTCATCAACGTTGCTGCATTTCGAGACAGCAAGCAGTTTACGATAGTCTGGAGCGTTCATAAACGCCCTCGTCAGTTCGGCAATTTTCTCAGTTTCATCCATATGAGAATTCACTTCGTGACACAACATTTGAAATTCATCGAAAAAAGATTCAATATCCTGACCAGGTTAATACGATTTTTGCGATAGTTCAATGAGCTTATTTAGCTTATAGTCATCTGGTAAGTAGTGTTTAGTCAGAATATTCTTCTGTCTTGATATGCTTTTGCATTATCGATCGCCAACTGTGTTTCGAAAAGATTTCTTCTGATCCCTAAAGGTAATTCGGCAGCTTTTGCGCCTTGCGCGCATCGTCCCAAGACAAAGCAGCTGCCGCTCGCTCGAATTGAAAGAAGAATTGTGCGATTGTATGAGCCGCCATATTGCAAAATTTTTGCACCGCGTAATCTTTCACAGTAACTTTATTGTTACTTGATTTATTTCCCAATGCGATATTTTTTAGTGCTCTCGCTAAACCATTAACCTGTAACGTATCGTTAGGGCGACTGCGACCAGAATTTGGTATCACCAGATCATGGGCTTCCAGTTCATTAATGCGGTCCAATAGTTGAGCCCGTTCTTCGGCAATATCCTGTCGAATTGCATGTTCTAAATGTATTCGGTCTCGATCAAATGAGTCACGCAGAAAATTGCGGACAATCATCTTATTAGCCGGCGTCAATGTCTCCAACACTTTGTCAATTGGTGCCATATCAGTAATTTTTATTCACAAAATCATCTTGCAGGTCAACACTCAAAATGTCATCATCCGTACCTTTGATTTGCAAATCCAAACCATCACTGCTTGTACGTGGTACAAATTCATGTTTATTATTCTCTTCAGGCAAATATTGTTTTAGCTGCAGATTTCCAGATGCTTCAGCTAGATTGCATTTGATTCAAGATGCTTCGCAAGCGCAGCGCACAAGTCTGGCTTGCGCGAACGTGAATCATAGTGTATGCTCAAGTGATCACACATCGCTTTCTGATCATCGTTTCGATAGTTATTCAATTTCTCAGTGATTGCATCTGTCATTTTCAGGCTTGGTGATTTGTAAGAAACAACAGAAATTGTTGCTTAATGAGTGCACTAAATAATAGGCGCAGGCACGATCAGTATATGCGATAGTACTGGGAGCAGTGGTAACAGTAACTAGCCATATGATCGATATGACTAAGCGAATGCCGTAGAAGTTTTGTGGGATATACGGCTAACAGACAGCGCGGTAAGTCGGTGCGCGGTGGCAAGATGTTGGCTACACCCAGGATATAACGTAACATAGGTTTTTATACGAGTACATGAATCATAAGTAAACCAGATACTGTATTTAGTTAGTTATTTGTCATCCACGGGAGCAGACGGGAGTTATTCATCCGTTATAATAGTGATATTTATTTGGTACGCGCGCGCTGCCCTACTGACTGAATCGATCAACAATATCTCACAGCATAGCAGCCGTTGCTAGGTAAAAGGTCATGTATTACTGCACGGCACCACATGTCGATTTGGCGATTGTTCTTCAGTCTCGGTCAATTCTCACGATAATGTCTTTCTGCCGTCTCGGCGAGGTCCCGTCGATTTATGTCGGTGGCGAAGATTGTTCTCGATATCGGTCGTGGCAATCCTGACCATCGTTGTTGGGGTGTCACTTTCCGGCAATCGATCCCGTTGGTGTCGGTCCAGTGTCCACTCCGGGCCTGCACTGGCATGGGCCGCCGCACCTTCGTCCGTGACGCGAGGGTACATCCTCGGGTTATCGTGTGACCGCGGCCGACCGCTGTTTTCCGACCGTTATCCGATATGCCGGGTCGAGTCGTCCTCCAACTAAGACGGGCTGCTGTCTGGTTACCCGATTTGGTAACAATCCACCGCGAAAGCAATATGGCGGCCTGCCAGGACAGTAACAAAAGCCAAGCCGCCGCTCCAGGTGGGTTTCCTCCGCTGCGACATCCGATGTTGTCTTTCCATCCGCCCGGTCTATGCTATGATCTTTCCCGGCTTTACGTCCGGATTCTTGGATTTCTTCGTATCGTCAGTCCGGGTTGCAGCGTCGTTTGTTCCCACTAAACCGTCGCATCGTTGAAGGCCGCACTCTGTGCTGCCTTCAACGAATCAATGGATGTCTGCGGTTTTGTGGTTTGGTCGACTAAAACTTCGGTCGGTTGTAACTTCCCCTGCATCTTGCCGACGATAAATTTCGCCACCGGGTTCAGGAAAAATTGGTCCAGATAAGGTCGGTTTTTCCATTCCGACCCGTCATATCTCATCGAGCTTATGGCGTTGCGGTTGTAGTAGTACGGGTTCGAGTGGGTGTGGCAGGATAGTGGGGCGTCTCCCACGACTGCCGACAGAGACATCAGGCAGGGCGGCCATGCATCCGGCGAGTTAGTTTCAATCCGCATCTCTATACGGAGGGCTTCTCAGCCGAGGCACGAGGTTTTCCGCCTCCGCCCGGTCTTCAGCTTCATGGTCGCGTTCCGCCGACATCTGCGTTTCCAACCCGGCTGCTGTCTGAGGGGTTACTAATAGGCCCGTGTTCAAGCCGGCTACTCTTTTCTTCAGCGGTTCCGCCTAGTGCATCGCCGCTTTTAGTATGTATCCAGGCCGACGTGGCTAAGCGCAGGCCGGACAACTCCCGTGCTGGCGCGACATCCAGTGTTGCGAATCAGGCCGACTCGAACGACATCATATCGTTCTTTTCTTTGTACTCACCCCGTTTAAACGTCACCGTCTGGAGCTGTCGTCCGCCCTGTTATCGCGGTTCCGTTGTGGCACGCCTGCATAAGGTTGATGTTCTTAGTCGCCACTATATCCAACCGCTTCTGGAGTCGGTCGGTGGCTTTTACCAGGTCCGCATTCTAAGTAATCTAGGTAACAATGGTCGTTTCCTTGTCGTCCAGGGTTTGATTCATCCGGTCAGTCTCATTTCAGGCGATTGCTAGCTGTACTCCCTCTGCGGTTATGGTGCCCCATTCAGTTAAGAGCCGGTTAACCACTTGCTGCAGGTCTGCCCCTTCGGTTTCCAACTGCTCAACTGTTGCGTAAACCTCGGCAAGCGCTTTCTCCAGTCAGGCGTTACGCTCGCTAAGGGCCATCCACTGCGCTTCACGGTTGCCGACATGTTCGACCATTTCAATCAGGTCGTGAAGGTACAACTGGGCTCGCAGCTGGTTCTCCATCGTTCCCGGTTCAGTTGCTGCGAACCGTTTCTTCAAGCCGGCGACTTCATCCATACCATCCATCCACAAGTTTTCGTTGGCTTTGGTCTGATCGCCTCCCGCCTCCAATTCATGATGCAGTGCAGACGTCCGGTAACACTATTGCACGACATTATTGATCTGGTCCAGTTGCGTTCGGGAAAAGAGTCGAGATATTCCAGTATACTCCTACTACGGTATTGACATCATGCTACGCGGAAGTCGCACCGCGACAACCGCACTAGATGACCAAACCTACTTAATCGCTAGAGTGGGAACATACTCTGGACTCCGTAAGTGGTACTACTGCTTACTCCCGCTAGGTACGAGCGGAGTGCTGTGCCTAACGAAGTTACCGAAACCCAAACACTCAGGAACTTCCTAAATGTTTAATCACCAAACTGAACGAACGAACAAACAGAACAGAACAGAACAGAACGAGATATGAACTTCCTTCTAACCTAGAGTCACATGACCTTTCAGCTAGAAACAAACTCACAGATTTAGGTTAGAAACTTCAGACTGATTAGTTCAACCAGAATCGTGGATCGCATTAGCGATCAAATCCGTTAGAAAAGAACAGCAAATCGTACGCAACAGAACAGACAACACGTACGTCATAACACGTACGTACGTAATACGCGCAATCTATGCACAGCGCGTTAGTATACTTCGATATACTCCTGCAACGTTACCGGAGACTGCAGTTTTATCGGTGCCTGAAACACCGCGTTGGTCGGATCGGGTCGACTTCCGTACGTCTCAGGTGTCGAGTCAGGAATGCCGCTGATCAGCGATGCCGGAGCAATCCCTGCCCGAACGGTGCCGACCGCCGCCTGTGGTCGAGTCGTCCGTCTCTTTGTTTTGTTCTGCCGAGAGTTCGTTGGCGTAGGCAGATCCGCTCCATCGATGCCGGGAGACCCGGCAGCCGAGCAGGGTTGCGGTATCCCCTCCGCTAATTCCTTTACCCGTTTACCGGGCTGTGAGTTTACCGCTTCGGGCTGGCCCGCTTCGCCTACTGCGGCGCCGGGTTGTCGACCGACCACATAGACTATTTCCCGGTACGTACCGGCCGGGTGTTGCGATCAGGCGACTTTGAATCGACCACCATATCAGATGGGTTTGCCTTGCCTAGGTTTGCCTAGGTCGTCCTCATTAACGTGGAAATCCGGCGAGAGTGTCGACTGGTAACGTCGCTCCCGCATCTCACTCGACCATGCCGAGGAATTCGACAATGCGGATGGCGGTGACTCTTCTTGATCTGGGCGCCTCGGAGTGCAGTTTTGGAAGATTCAAGCGCAAAAACGTCCACCGGATGACTTACACGTCCAGACGTTTTGGACGGTTACTCGAGCCACCTCTACTGTTCCACATAAAGGAAACTATGTTTCGCTCGAGAACGATGTTGTATTCTACGCGGCGGCGGTTTCCAAAATGTCGCGGGCTTATAATCAGCATTCCCCTGTTGGTCCCAGATGACACCTCTTTGCCGAAAAGGATACCCTTAAGGGTAACCTTTTTTCCGTAAAGAGATTACCCTTAAGGATAAAAGCTTGTACCGACTGTTGCAGAAAAACACTACAAAAATGTTCAATTTTTGAATGCTATCGAGAGCATGAGTTCTCAATCACTGGCTTTCACTGCCGATACGGCACAACGTTTTAGGTATTTTGAAACATATCAGATCTGCCGTTTGTCGTTTCCTTGAGTGCGGCCGTAATTTCCGTCTAAAGCAAATTGCTGTACAAAATAAGGATAGCAGCTAGTGTCCCATGGCTTCATCTTACAAATAATATTTACGTGCGATTTGGGGGAACAATTTTTTACTGCTTTATGCAAACAAATTTAACAGGAATGCGGATTCATTAATTCCAACCAATCGCTTATGTCAATAAAACATAACGGCTTGTGTTTGCCAGACGAAAACTGCTTGAAAGGTCACAGGAGTTCAATCAATTAACATATTAAATCATCTAATCAGAAACGGCTACTGCGGCGATCTAACCCTCACTCCGATAGTCTTCGCTGAAGGTTTTTACTTAAGTAGGACATAGATGGCGGTCGCAGCATAGCACGTCAGCTATCAAAACGAACCACAGCACGGATTACACTGCGGCAAAACAGCAAAGGGCTATTGTAACGCAGGGTGCGGTAAAACAGCAAAAAGCTATTATGCCGCGCATACTGCGGCAAAATAGCGAAAGGCTATTGTAGCGCAGTGTGCGGCAAAACAGCAAAAGGCTATTTTGACGCGCTGTAGAAAACTGCGGCAAAATAGCCTTAGCCGACAAGTTTTATGGCCAGGACATAATGACAAACAAATCATGAAAAACGCAACTGCGCTCAGACTTGAAGAATTCAAAAACTTGCACCGCGCATACCTGTTTTCCAACGGAAACCACCAAACGATATCTCAAAAGAATGAGAAAAAAATAAATAAATTTGTGGTACCAAAAAAATGGTCGCGGAAAAAAAACTAGCACCAAGCTCGAGCCATTTAAGCTGTTCGAAGACTGAGGACTTGAATCCACGATCTGATTCCAGTTTCCATGCAGACACGCTATGCTTTCGCTGCGACAAACTTAAATGGCTCGATCTCATATTTTACTTCATAAGTGACAGCCTGTTTGATATCAAAATTCTTGGCCTTTGTTTCTCATCTCTTTGAGTTATCGGTTGATGGTTTCCATTCGGAAAAGTGCGAGGTATGGGTGTTAATATCATCAGGCCGATGGCGAGCTGGAAGTGGCTGTTTGAGTACAGATACCGGTAAGTGGTTAGTTTAATAGTTTCATCACAGTAGCACGTAACCCATAAACCTGCTGTGTTTTACTTACCTGGCCGAAAACAGCACACGCTCATTGCCAAACTCAGCTACAGAAGGCATATGCTACTACACAGCTCAGAACTGCAAGCACTATTAGATCTTCTGTCTTTTGGAATTTCGTCAGTCTTGTTTATCATGTTTTTAGGGGTGGTAGATTTGCTTGTGTGCGGAATTAGTTTTGAAACATGTAATCTTTTAAACCTGTCGTGTACGTTGCTTTCCTAGCAACTACTGTTTTACTTCTTACTTCTTTCTGCTGTACTTTCTGTCATTCTACCTGCTGCCCAGTTGCTGTACATATCATTAATTATGTAGTATTAATTAACTATTAAAGTATTACTTATACAATACTTCACATTGGCGTGAAGAATTCGAATTCATGCTTACTAATGCCTCCTACGACTACACTCTACGGTCATAATCTGCCATGGGAGGGATCCGATGCCGATTCCGCGTGCACTTGCCTGGCAGACTGCCACCGCCTCACACCTGTTCGGCAGCGGATGCTCTGCCACCCTTTTCCCCACGATGCTGGTGGATATTATATACTGCTGGTACCGCCCTGCCAGTACCATAGCGCTGCCAACGGATCTTCGTTCCGTTCCGTTCTTCTGGTAACAGATCCGGTCCCAAATTCAGGGATTTCTGGAATTCCTCAATGGAATCCTCCATTTCCGTAAATTTCTTCGAGTCTCCCAGTAAATCTTTTGGATCCAATTGTCCATCAACTTCATCGTACGCATCTTTATCTTCAGTTATGTTTACTTCACTTGTATTGTCTTTGATTTTAACTTCCGGTACCGGTACTTGAACTGTTGTCCGAAATCCAGGGTGCGCAGTCCCGGATTGCTTAGCGGTCCGTTCTTGTCCGACCAGCGGCCAAGATGCGGTGCTCCTTTTATGCAGTTCGTGACGCTGCATAGAAGGAGTGCTAAAGGATGGTAGAGGAACGACAGTCCTCAGTTTTGTGGATCTTTGGGTGTCCACATTCAATAACCTAAATTCTCGAAAATCTGTCACAAATGGCGTACGTCTCAAATAATCTGTGCCCAATAGCAAATCAAACGGAAAATTTTCCAATACAGCTGCTTTTACAAAAATTCTTGTCCCCAATACTTCCACAGGAAATGTACATGAACTGACAATTTTCAACATGTCACCTGATGCAGAGCTTGCCGGTGTACCTGTCCAAGTACGAGTTGGCAAATCCATTTTCATGAGAAATCGTTTATTCACCAGAGAAATACCTGATCCTGTGTCCAAAATTGCTTGAAAATGCTCATTATAAATTCGCACATAACAAGAAATAGCACCTGAAGATATGTTACATACGATTTTCGAATATTCCGCGACATGAAGAGCCGGTCCTGCCGCGGCCTTCAGTTTAACTGATTAACTTCTTCTTCCCAGTCTGCATTTTCGCATTGATTATCATAATAATTTAAAGTAAGACGGTCGATGACTTTGGAATCTGTTCCCTCGACCACGCGTGTTTTGTCCACCGCGATAATTTGGGCGTCCTTTGCCACACGCGAGAGTACCGTGATTCGACATATTACAGTTTCGGCACTTTTCGAAACATCGAGCTGCGATATGACCTTGACCACCACATCTGTAACATCCTCTAACACGGCTATTGCCGTTAAAACGATTAGGGTAACGACCTCGTCCGTTGCTGTACCCTCGGCCTCGGCGATTGTTTATGGCTAGGCAAAGTTCTTCGACCTTCTTAGAAAGCTGTGCAAACTCGTTGTTCTGTGTAACGGTATACACCGTTTTAGTGCGAGCTGACTCATCTGCTTCTTTCTCAGCTTTCTCCTTAAACATAAGCTTTTTCAACTCAGTCATAAGCTTCTCCAGGAAACCTTGGACGGTGACTGGACGTTGAGAGATGAAACTTGACTTCATTCTCGTTGGCAGTTCACGAAACAGTTCGTTGGCTTTCTCCTGTTCACTGGCAGTTGGGTTAAGGACTTCATACATTTTCAATACCTTTGTTACGAAAGAAATGGGATTGGACTTCGCAAGATTCTGGTATTCTTCCTTTTTCAAATCGTAGTCAAGATCGGTTGGCCCGAAGGTCTTAAGTAGTGCGGTGCGTAACCTACTCCAGCGCGTATGTTTCGTCTGTTTTCCTTCGTACCATTTTAGAGCGTTATTAACGAAGCAAAGATTCAGGTTCGTTAACACAGTGGCGTCATCCCAATTATATACGCGTGTAAAACTTTCAAGTTGAGCGAGGAAGTCACGTACATCTTCGTGGTATTGTCCTCCGTAGTGTGGAAAATCTTTTGGACTTATATTCATTGTTACAGTTGCAGTTTGCCGAGGTGCAGGTGGGACGAATGGCGAGCGGCTTGAAGTCGACGTCTGAGTTTGAGTGACAGGCGTACTTCCGCTGTTTGGCTGTGTACTTCCGTTAGCTGGCTGGATTTGCTTCGAGCTGTCAAGTATTCTGATATAGGCGGCATCTTTACTTAGGTTGAATAACTGCTGTAGCTCGTCCTCGTTAAATTTCAACGGAATATACTTATTCTTAAGTGCGTCTTTCGCGGCGTCAAAAGTTCGGCATGTCATAAGAATGTTCATAGATTTCGTAAAAGGGTCATATTGCTCTCTGACAATGTTGAGTAAAATAGGATATGCGTCACTTAGCTCGGCGTTCAGCTTTGTGAAGAGTAGATCGTAATTCATTACGGTCATTTTTGCAGCTGACTCGGTTGGTGTCGGAAGAATTGCGGGTAGCTTTTTCTGGGCAGCTTTCAGATCGTCCTCCAATTGTTGTGGAGTTTTGGTCGGTAAGGTTGTATTGGATCGGGTTGGACGTTCGGATCCTGGCTCAGAGCGTGGAGCGGGCTTGGACATCGGTCTAGCACTTCATCGGGCTGGTGAAAGGTCAATCGGCGTAAAAAAAAACGAAATGTCTAAACCGAATTTAGACAGCCCCTGGAGCCACCAAATGTAACGGGGCTTTTCGTAGGCTTTATTATGAACACATGTTAACGCGGATGTATCGTAGTTAGAACGATAGATAATGTAGCGAATACAAGAGCACATTATATATGCATATGAGAACGACACATAATGTAGCACAGTGATCAGACAGACAAGTTCATGAGCGTAGAATATGTTATGATGAACGGCCACATTACAGCTGACGATGATGGACCGCGTCAAATGCCAGCGGGATTTTAGCCGGGCATCGAGTAGCTCGGCGACGATTCTCAGCAGTCAGATTTGCACTCAGAGCGCGATATCCGGCGTTTGTAATGTACGCTGCAGTCGACTGCCAACAAAATTAATTCTTCGCCGTTAGTCCCACTTGTTTAATTTACACTCTGCTACCGGCGTTTTCATCACTACAATGGAATTCAAAAAGGTGTTACAAAACCCACCCACCCACGAAACGCGCGCAACCAGGAAGTTACCTGTACTCAAACAGCCCAATTCCGTGCTGGCCATCGGCCTGCTGATATTCCGGGCTTTGCGGTGCTACTTGTATGCTACACAACTAAGACCCATCAATACAAGTTACGCCATGGCCGAACCCACAATGCGGCGATTCGCTGCCGCGCAAATTAGATGTGTGCTTGTGTGAGGGCGGTGCCAAAAATGCATACTCGTAAGAGCCTTACGCGTATGTATGTAACTCCACCCCCTAGCATGCATACATACACGAAACTGATCGAACTGCCAGTGGATCTCGAAATTTCAAACGCTCGTCTTTCGTTTATTTCTCAACAGAACTTCCCAATCGATATATCAAAAGATAGAGAACTAATTTTCAAACTTTTTGGTATATAGCAAGTGGAAATCTATGGCAAATGAAGAAAGTTATGGCTGTTTTGGTTTCTCGTAAACAAAGCATAGGCCCGTGCGAGGAGGCGTTGCTTGCATCCTATGCTAAGTCTATGAGAAACTAAAACAGCCATAACTTTCTTCATTTGCCATAGATTTTCACTTGCTATATACCAAAAAGTTTGAAAATTAATTCTCTATCTTTCGATATATCGATTGGGAAGTTCTGTTGAGAGGCAAACGAAAGAATCGTGCTGCAAGTTTTGGGGATTGACTGGCAGTCAGGTCGGCTACTTGTATGTTTATGAGCGAGCTGGTCACATCTACACGCGTACCGCACACCAGCTCGTTCGAAGCCATACGCATAAACCAATTTCGACGGCCGGAAGTCTTACTTATATAGATGGGTGCTAACTTATGTGACATACAAGTTGCAGCGCAAAGCCCCTATTATCACTTGTAACTTGCACATTTCCCAACGAAAACTATTTACCGATATTTCAAACGAAAGATAAAAAAATTACAAGAATTTTGATACCAAGCAATTTGTTTTTTATGGGATCTAAAAGAAAATCGAGGCACCTAAAGTTTCTCGTAGACAAAGCATACTATTTCATCGTGAAAACTGAAACTAAACCGTGGATTCAAATTCCATGCTTTGTCTACGAGAAACTTTAGGTGCCTGGATTTTCTTTTAGATCCCATAGAAAACAACTTGCTTGGTATCAAAATTCTTGTCATATTTTTCTCTTTCGTTTGAGATATCGGTTGATGGTTTCCGTTCGGTGCATGTGTTTGAATTCAGCATGAGTCTGTGCTCAGTTGCATGTTTACAGTTTATTGGTCATTTGGTCTTGACTAATAAATTGTCGGTCGCGGACCGAATGTAAAACCCTTTTGAAGTCCATTGTAGAAGCACTCACCTTCCTTCGTGCGGGTGAAACGCAAAACACTACTTAGATGTTTTTCGCATTCTGTGCACTATCACAGCATGGAATCGCGTAGGGGACACCTGAGACACGGTAACATCCGCGTTCGTAGGCGCTGTCTTCAGTTAGCAAATCGATATAAAGCTTCGCTCCTGCGTGCCAATGGCCCGTTCGGTGCATTTAATGTTTAATACAGTGTCTCCGGTTTTTCCTGCGCGAATTCATATTGTAAAAATGTCCGGAATGCGAAAAACTTCGAAGTAGTGTTTCGCATTTCGGATAGACAAATTGTTTCTGGGGATGAAAACGCCGGTAGTAGAGTGTAAAAGATTCAATACAAAAAAGTCAAAGTGTGTAAATAATTAAATATACGTCCAAAAAGCTAAATTTCTTACGGTTAGTTTTGCATCGCATAGGGAGATGGCGGAGGCCCTTTGATGTTTCGACTTTATGGTGTGGATTATCTGGTGGGAATAACCAGCTACGGCGTCCGAGGGTAAAAACTCTTACTGTTTCTACTGTAATTTAACGACGTACCAGTACAAACTACGTTGTGCTAAGCGAAATCCAAGCAGCGAAGCGAACAATTTTCAGTACTTCGTCTCTGAATTCTCGCCCATAGCGGGGTTACTGGTTAATGTGCAGGTGTCATCGGGGCACACCGAACGTCTTTACCAAGGTTACCCATTACCTGGACTGGATCCAGCGTGTGGCCAACAGTGAAACACCCGGCTCCAGCACGCCCGCTTCCGGGTGGCGGCGAGGAGCCACACCAAGGTTGCCGGGAGATATGGATGGCCGTACCGATGGTGTAGAGGACGAAAATGGTGATACGCCACGACCCGGAGATCATTCTGGCGGTGGACGGCGCGGCGGGGGTGAAGATAGCGGTGGATAAAAAAAAAACGGACGGGACCTGCGAGACGGTGGGCTCGACCCTCGTCTGCCCGACGCCGGACGGCGAACTGCGCTGTTGGGATCGCGGCGGTGAGCTCCTGTGTTCCGGAAGTTTCTTGTTTCCTCCTTTTATCAGCGGTGGGCGACGCTGCTTTAACTACGGTGGCGCGAGATACTGTTCTACAATCCGTAGTGCCGAATAGTAGAGGCGGAAGATTGTTGACTAGCCGCCGTATAGACAGTTTTTGCGCTATGATTAAATAACTACTACAAGTAACTAGTGCAGCCTCCGCGTGAAAGATTGTACGTGTGGACCACCATGAAATAAATTACTGTGTATCACTGTGCTTTACATAAATTACAGTATATCCCTGGACTTCTTGGTGAAAAGCGACTAAAAGCTGCGCTCTTATTAGTTATTACCGTATAGTCTTCGTGTTGCTCGCACATTCTTTATCCGCCGAGCGTCGAATTTTCTTTAGCGTGACCGTCTGCTCATTTTTATTGAAATAAAAAGTTTCGAGGCACATGTACATGCATATTTACGCCACGAAGCAGGATTTCAAAAAAAATTATTTGTCGGCTTTTAACTACAACTGTATCAGACTTTCTCACAGGAATTTTATATCTACCACAAGTTTCGTAAGCCAAGCATGCCGCCATGGCGGCCTTTACGAGAAATATGATTAAATTATGACAGTTTCAAACACTGCGACAAACTCTAACTTGGGAAAACTCAAAACCGTAAGACAAAATTTTTAGGCAATCTGAATCGTACAGTGTAGGACAAAATGACGCAGATCTGCTGGTAAAGCGTACTATGGAAGCAAGCGCTTATCCATTCGAACCCATTGTTGGCGATTGATGCCCACTAGCTGCATTCCTTTTGTAAACTGTTTGTTGATTATTGGAAACTAGTTTTCGATCTTTGGAGTGACTGGCCCATTCTTTTTTTTGTTTCCTCCGCGAGCAGTAAGCGAACTGATTCATACTGTCGTCAATCAGCAAATCGTTGCGTGTTGTGATTTCTTATCGCATCAAGCGGGCTTTTTGGATTCGATACAATCGCCGTTGTTGAGCGTCGGTCGTCAGTGACCAAAGGAAACTATAACGCGGGGCCGTATGGGCGCCACGCGTATCCTCGACAGCGAACAGCGGTGAACCCGGATGAGGCTTTAATGCCGAATCTAATGCGCACCGTGGCGCAGCAACACCAGACTAATGAGGAAGGATCCTGCAGCCAGTGCAACTGTGCTGCAGGTCCGTCAAAACAGCGCAGCAATGTGCGGGGTGGAAATCCCCAGAAACAGCGAATAGCTACTCAGGAGGGCGGGGCGTCCCGCCCTTACACCCCTTTTGCAAGCATCGCTACGTCCTCGGAGCGAAATCTCCCAGGATTCGGAGGATCCGCACCCCCCGCCGGTCCGGTTCGGGCGGTTAATCCGGTCGGCTCGGTTCCAGTTTGGTCGGCTCAAATCCGGTTCGGCTCAGGTTGGGTTCCGGGTCAGGTCGTCTCCGGTTCGGTCCGAGTCAACCGTCTGGGTCATCGCACTGTCGCGCCAGATCCAGGGTCCAACCCGGAAACGGGTAAATTCCGTTGTTTCTTCAGCAAGGGAAAGGTCACGTTCTGGGGAAATTTGGGCAGGGGTTGGGGTCTATGTGGCCCGTGACCCCTGCAAAAAAAACAAAGCACGCAAATCCGCGGTGAAATCCACTGCTCCGTCCGGGGGGAGGTCGCCGTCCCAGGAAGTTCGGGTAGTGTTATGGTGGGGGAATTCTTCGGCGTGATGCTGGTGGTCGATCCGTGCCGTTGGGATCGGAGTTGGTGCTGCTGTTGGCGGTGTATCCGTTCTGGTTTCCCGCTGGTCCGGGTCGCGTTCGCCGTCGGCATCGCAGGAGGCAATTCTCGCTCCACGGCATCGCAGGAGGCGTTTCTCGCTCCGCGGCATCTCCGTCCAGTTTGGGAGGCATCCGGCGCGGGGAGGCGTCCATCTCCGTCAGTTGGGAGAGGAATCCATCACGTTCCGCGGGAATGGGGGGCATTTGTAGCTCCACACATGGGGGTTAAACTGGCTCAAATAATCAGAGGAGCCGTGCGCGCGGGCAGCGCGCACGGCCTGGCTCGCAACCATGATCTGCGACCATATAACGCGGGGCCGTATGGGCGCCACGCGTATCCTCGACAGCGAACAGCGGTGAACCCGGATGAGGCTTTAATGCCGAATCTAATGCGCACCGTGGCGCAGCAACACCAGACTAATGAGGAAGGATCCTGCAGCCAGTGCAACTGTGCTGCAGGTCCGTCAAAACAGCGCAGCAATGTGCGGGGGGGAAATCCCCAGAAACAGCGAATAGCTACTCAGGAGGGCGGGGCGTCCCGCCCTTACAAAACCGTGCCAGTTTTCTTCGTAAAACTGATTTAATCTGCATTAACGTTAAGTCTTCGGTAATCACGCATGCTATGCGCTGCATTGTTGGTTTGGTATTAACGACTTTAAAATAATCTACGGGAAGCCGAGCCCAACATTTCTATGCAAAGAAGTGATGCCGGTCGCCTTCGTAAAAAGGCTGTAACACGCGACTACCGTGATCTTTCGATTAAACGCATAATTTCTAACGTGTTGAATAATCATTTTCCAATAGAAAAATTTCCAGTCTACCTCTGTATTGTAGAAGGTTGTCGGATCGCCAAGGGAAAATGCGCTTCGTACTGCTTATCGTTGTGAGCGGCTGCTGCCTAACAGTTATTAACGGTATGTTGCTATTATGTGCACGTTCGTTGAATGCTGCGAGTACAACTAATATTCTGACGAATTGGACCGCTTCTAGGCGACCCAGTGCCGAGATCCATCCCCGTGGACGGCCCGCATCCTGCCGCAGCGTCCTCGGCTGCCCGTCGCATGGATTCCGCCCTCAATGACGAGGACGTCAGAGACGACTCAGCGGAGCTCACTACGGCAGTTTCCGTTGCGGGGCGCAATACATGTAAGCTGGAGTAGGCACATCGGTGCGGGAACCGTTAACAGTTTTCGCTGAACGTTCCGCAGTTTATTTTATTTGTTACCTGATTATTTTTGTTTCCGATATATTGTCTGACAAGTCTGTTGGCGGATTGTTTCGACAATTAGGAAAATCGCGAAATAGTGGTCTTTGGTGAAACACAAAATTCAGAATTAGAAATTCAGAATACGAGTATACCATCTTTAGTCGCGCATGATGGTTTTAACTAAAAAAAAAGCTTTATGTTCAGATGCAGACGGCACAGTTGTCCCAGAAGACGAGCTCCAGTTTATGGTCAGCTTACGCCGCAACGGTCAGCACGTGTGTGGTGGATCGTTACTGCCGGATCTCCGGTCTGTCATCACCACCGCTCACTGCGTCCATGATGCTCAGTAAGATCGCAACCGCCTTTGAATAGCTGTCACGATGTACATCATAGGTACTGTGGTGCCAAGTAAATTACACACCATTTCGTATGGCGTGATACTCTAGAGCTGTATATGGGGTTCAGCGTTCGCTGAACGCGCTGAACAGCGTCAGGCTGCCAGTAGTAAAGGGCCGAGCGTTGCTCACTCCTGAAAAATCGTTTCTGCTTCAAAACGGCTCTCTATCAAGATTTATAGACTTGAATCTAGTCAAAATATATTTTTGCAATTTATGTTTACAAAACATGCCAACTGTATTACGTATTGTCTAGCTGCTGATTCGAATTGTTTTGCCGTACCCGCACATACTACTAAATATGAATTATTTCGAATTGCTTGTTCAGCCAGTTCGTAAGCCTGTAGACAGTGAACCCACTGAACGCTAAAGCCGTCCATACAGCGCTTGCCTAGCATGCTGTACGAAAAAGTGCGGAATTCACTTGGACATACAAATATACAGTACACTTATACTTTACAATAATAATACTTATGGCTCGTGCAGTCATGGTACGTACATTGTCATGTATCGTATCTGCACCCACGGTACAGCGTTACAGTACTTCGAATATTTATTTAGAAATAAAATTTCTGCTAGCTATTTTAAACTATTTTAAACAAAAGTTTTCATAAACCGAACCCCGAAACCGGCTGACACCCAGGCCCGCCAGAAAGGGGGGGGGGGCGCACCGGCGGTCACCCCCCTTTCCCGGGTTTTTGACCCCCCCGGCCCGGCGCGCCGTCCTGACGGCCGAGAAGGGCTCCGCCGCCCCGGCGCCGGTTTTACTGCCCTGGTTCCGTACGTTTTTTTAATTTTTTAATACGGAAATTAATGAAATTTGAAATTTTTGGTTCGAATTTAGTAATCTGCGTGTTCACAAAGCTTCAAAAACATTTTAAAACCAGACACAGGATAATACCATGTAGCGATCGACGGTTTTTGTCGGGCCAAAATACGGTTCGAAAATAAAAATAAATTAAAAATAATTTTTTTTTATTGAGCGCCCCCCGGCGGCGGCCAAAAAATGGTGCGCCCCCCCCGGCGCGTTTTTGGCAAAACTGCGCCGGAGGGCGCGCAAGCGCCCCCCCCCTTCCAAAAACCTTGTGGCGGGCCTGCTGACACCTCTTATTAATTTTCTCTTTTTTGGTAATTGGTTTGCTGTTTTGTCTAGTTTGCGTATACCGTATGTTTCAAAACTGTCCACTGACTACAGTTACCTGAAATTAAAGATATTACAAACAGGAAATACCTTACGATTTCTGAAAAATTCGTTTGGTTTGGAATTTACATGTTTAATATGAGTGGCCGAAACAGGAGAGAATTCAATGCAAAATACCTACAATATCGGACGCTGAAAGATAACCGTTAATAAGTATCGTAACACAAGTACACACTTAATACCAAAACAGAGCGTTCATTTATAACAGAAAAACTTCCTCTATGCTATACTGAGAGGGGAGCGTACCCATTACACAAATCGCGTTTCCCAATTGTATTTGCATAGATACTCGCTGCTTAAAAAACTCTTTCGCCCGCTTTTGGCCAGTGGAAGCCGCTATACCGTTTCCAACCTCCTCCACTAGCTTTTTAGTTCCGCCTCCCAAACGTCCGTAAATTTCGAAGGCTTCAGCCACAAAACGTTGAGAAGAACAATATGTTTCTTTGCAAGCCCTTCTCGGTTCGGTAGTACTGCCGATTTATGCGCGGTACCTTTTTATTGATTCTTTTCTAAAAATTTTTACCAACGACCGACTGGCTGACGTCTCAGTCAACCTACATTGTATAACGGCAGCACGCACAATTACCAGTGTGAAGCTTACAGTGGGAATCGCGTTCCTGTGGAGCACCTCAGCGTCGCCGTGGGAATTCGTCAGCGCACCCACATCCTACGCTCTCACATTTTTGCCGTACACCAGGTCGTGGTGCATCCCAGTTACGACAAACTGCGCATCGGGAACGATATCGCCGTTCTACGCTTAACCGGCAGCGCCGCCGGCATTGATAACGTGGCCGGCGTAAGACTGTCCTCTGTTGGCGTAGAACCACCCGTCGATGCGCCGCTACTGACGGCCGGCTGGGGACGCACGGAGCAAAGACCGTTCGCATCTTCGTCCAAAGTGTTGCTCCAAACCACGCTTCGGATGATGGATCGCGAAAAGTGTCGGCGAACTCTCGGTTTGAATACGATTCCGAAAAGTCAGATCTGTGCCGCGAGCTCGACATCCGCAACGTGCGAGGTACCCTTTAATTATCAGTATGACCGCGTTAAGCCGTTGTTGTCATGATGGCGTTTTGCTGATGTCTCGGCTTATATAGGGCGACGGTGGCGGTCTATTGGTTGACCGGCGGAACGGAGCGGATTATTTGGTTGGCTTAATCAGCTATGGCGCTTCCGGGTAAATTGCCTAATTTATGTAATCCGCGGTCGCGCACTGTGGTTAAAGATTTTCCTAAAAATTAATTAATGACCAATCAGTCACTTATATCAATTATTTATCGGTAGTAAAATATAAATACAGTCCATTAGCTAATTTCTGGTTCTAATACGCAGCCTTACAGAGACAGAGCATGCTTCGGTTCAGCATGTAGGTTCACATACATCCACTAAGACTAAAAATCAGTGTGCCGCGGTAGTACAGCAAGCACAGCCACATTCACTACAGTAAGCTTGCACCAATTAGGACGTGGACTATACAGATAGTATGTCCCCGGAAAGCGGTCAGGAAACTGGCTATAGCCAAAGTAAACAAGCTGCGGTACTGTGAGGTGTATAGTACCCCGTTACCATACCGTGAATTGTTTCAACCGTTCAGCGGAAATCTGATTGAACTTCTGTTAACGTATAATTTTGCACAGATGTCAGCGGGGCATGCCGACCGTCTTTACTAAGGTTAGCCACTACGCCGACTGGATCGAGCACGTCAGTAACGGCCATACTGGTGAGTTGAATTTGTCGCCGATCGATTTCCCTGTAGTTGACCGACCGTCTTGCACTTTGAACGTCGGTAAACGTTTCGCGCCTATTTTCGTTAAAAAAATCCGGTGACAGTTTATATATCCATGCATGGTCAGGAAAGGCGGTATACGGATGCCGCTGATGCATAAAATAACGATGTGAAGAAAGTTATAATAATATGTGGAGAGGAGAAGCATCGTACAACCGTACCCGAATCCATACTAAGTGTAGTGAAGATGTCCGGAATGCGAAAAACGTCGAAGAATACATTTGCAGAGGACCAAGCTACCGCTACCGCGGGTAATGGATTCCCGTTTTTCGTCGTTCTACGCCACAATGGTGTGCATGTATGCGGTGGATCATTGTTGCCGGATCTCCAGTCCGTCATCACCACCGCGCACTGCGTCCATGATAAACAGTACGTGAGCTACAATTTCTAAATAAGGATCTGGATGGGCAACTAAGGGTCCAAAGCGTGATGTGTCCGCCGTCCGGCACAATCGTGGTTGGGCTGTCCTGGTGACCCATGACGTTGAATTAGTAATTAGACCCTCGACCAGCTGTATATATGTATGTCTGTAATTGTCGCAAAATCAGTTAATAAGTATGCGACCGAGAGAACACAACAGTGGTGCACCTTTTACAGGAGAAATAGCGCACCAATGGGGGACCTCAGCGTCGTCGTGGGTACCACCCCGGCGTACCAATGTGCCGCGCTCCAACATCATCGCCGTACACCAGGTGGTGGTGCATCCCGATTACGACAAACTCGCATTCGCAACGACATCGCCATCCTGCGCTTGACGAGAAGTGTCGCCGGCATCGATCACGTGGCCGGCGTCAAAGTACCGCCTCTGAATCAGGAACCGCCTATTGGTGCAGTGCTGCAGACCGTTGTATGGAGCCGGACGCAGGAAGAGGTCGTGGAGCCGTTGCGCACCATTCCACTCAAGATAATGAACCGCGAAAAGTGCCGTCGAGCGCTGGGTAGTCAAACGATTCCCTCCAGCCAGATCTGCACCGAGAACGATGATGGCGGCCCTTGCAGTGTATGCTGTTGTCAATAGCCTATCATTACCCGATTTCATTTAGTCGGTTTTGTTACCTCATGTTTTCTTCTGTTTTCTTTAGTTTTCTAATGTTTTCTAACAGGGTGACGGCGGCGGTCCGTTGGTATTGCGGCGGATTAATGGGGATTATTTGGTCGGCTTGTCCAGCTACGGCACCAAAGGGTACTGTCGCTTGTGATTCATCATTACACCTTTAAATTGTCGGCGGCGTATTCTACTGTTGCCGTTTTTAACAGATGCCATCCCGGCACCGCGGACGTCTTTACAAAGGTCAGTCACTACTTGGACTGGATCCTACGGACGGTGGACAGCGCAAGTCCGGCTAGCAGTGGGTCCGCTTCCGGGTCGCAGCGACGGACTACGCCCTCCCCGTCGATCGGTTCTTGAGAAATTGACGATGAGGCAGAGTGGGAGCAGGACGCGCAGTTGCCGCGCCGAAATTAGTTGCTCGGCCAGTTGCTGCATGGCCTCGTTTTAAACTATGGTCAGTTTTGTGGCACGATGCTTCACTTTTAGGTTACAACAACCATAAGACAACCATAACCATAAGACCACCCAGTTATGATTCATCATTGCGTTATGAATTTCTGTCCATTTTACCGGCTAGCTGTTCTTCTTCACAATTTCTAGAATTCAATCTTGCCTTCGCTTGTTACAGCTTGCACTAGCTTGATCAGCTTGTTCCGCTTGTTAAACCCTTGTCTAAACCTTGCTCCTTGTGTTGCATTGTTCTTGTCATTAAACATGCCGTGAACTTCCGTTGTTACGTTCAGTAATTGTGTTACGTCAGTAAGAGCAGTCCCGGTCAGCATCGTTGCCGGCCGTGCCAACCTTTCATCCCAACAGCCCACACTACATCGTGGTACGGTCAACACGCCAACCCACTAGAACAGCAGCCAGATCGGCTACTGTTACAATACTGTCACGCTGTGTGTTCAGTGTTGGATGGCAGATACGTCAGCATTGTGAGACGTAATGCGTGCACGACGATTGGGAATTCATTCTTGTTAATTGGTGTGTCTACGGATAACGCAATCTGTTGGCAGTGGCTACTTCATCGTTTTGTTTACGCATAGGATGACAGCCACCAGTACGAGTACTGGAGGGGATTAATGAGAATACCAATATTACAAGCGTAAAACAACTAGGGAAAATCAACTATTAACCATCTTTGAATATCACTATCAGATCTGAAAACCTGTATAAGTACAGAGTATATCAAGAATGTTCAATTAATTTTATTTTATTTCTCAATATGTACAAGGCGAGCTTCGCTCAACAAATATGATCAAATGAAGAATTTGTCCCAATTAACATGAGAAGGGACCGTGCACAATACACTCATAGCATTACCACGCATAATCTCCAAACTTAAACGTTGAAACAGAAAACATGTAGAGCGACTCTCGCCCGTCCTTAAAAACAACTTCTTACCAATCTCCTTTAACGTAACAATGCCGGTCTCACACCAAGTGCCAAAAGTCTCACATGCAAAAGCGACAAAATTACAGCGATCAGTAAGCGACTTGTATTTTCCAACCTTCTCCCGGCAAGCCAGTTCGGCGGCAGCGCCAGCACACTTTGAGGTCGCGTCGATGTATGAATCCGCCATCGTGTCTCTGCAAGTAACGTCCCATACTAACGGCTGTCCGCGGTACCACTTCCAACGCGTGGCTCCATCCGGGCGCTTTCCGTTTTCACGCAAAAAACCAATGGGCTCCGGATATGATTCAATGCCAGCATTACACAGCGCTCGCAATCTAATATCGTTGATGCCGTTATGGCGTTCCCTTCTCCCGATGCACTTCTTGCAGGCTAGCCCATGGTATCCGTTTTCTGCAACCTCTTTACCACATCTCGCACATGAATGCTGTTCTACGATCTTAGCGCCAAGCCATAGGCCAACAGAAATGCGGAAATTTTGATCATCCAGGAAGTTTCCGAATACTTCCGCGGGAAGGGCGTTAAGCCAGGCCCCTGCGTGCTGACTGCTCTCAGACGTGCTTCGGCTCTTTTGTCATCACCAACATTATTCCACAAGGTGTCAACATCTTTTTGTATTACCGCGTTATCCCATACGCATTGGCGAACGCGTGCTAGATCCAACGGCAACTCTTCACCCGCAGACTCCAACTTCCAATTCTCGCACGCAGCGCTGACCAACTGTTCGCTGTTACCTTTGAAGATCTGAAGTGCTAGCTGACGAGTCGAATACATGGAAGCCAAAAAGGCCGAAGGAGCCAATGCTTTCGCTCGACGCATACCCAAACCTCCTTTGGCAACAGGGAGCGTTGCTTGTGTGTATACAAGTCCGTCCAACTTGGTATTAGTGATTTCTTCTAGGGCATCCTTGACGTGGCTATCGAACTCATCCAACCGGTCTGGCGCTTTCCAGCACGGACTGCAACGCAGCGTATACATGAGCTTCGGAATGGACAGACAGTTCCGCAAGAGGTAAAATCCGTGGTGGGCGTTAAGTAATTTCAATTAATTAATGCAACATTGAATTAAGGTTGCACTGGGGGAAAAACACAACTCTAGAGAGGTTCGACTTTAAATCAAAACTCTTCGCAACTGATTTTGCAGTAATCTTCAGGCGCTCTGCAAACGCGCCTTTTTAGCAGCACATCAAAGCAAATTCAAAAATGCAAAATACACAATCACAAAACCACAACAAGATTAGGCAAGCAAAACACAATTATGCAATCATCAAGACTAGGTTATATAAGCGTCCGACATCATCGGAATGATGTCATAGCATTAAGCGCGGTTTATTTTTGCACCTTTACAGAATTTTTTGCAGCTTTTCGCACGCACACGGTCTTTTTTTATTATGGACAAGTAACTTACACAGATACACGGATCTGTGGATCGGGCCTGAGTGCCGGACTAACATCCTTAACCCGTTGACGGGCATTGGCGTCAGGACGCAACATGGTGTTCGGAATTTTTTTTCCAATGATTGGGAACAGTTATTGAATATCAATTAGCATAATTAGCAATAAAGACTTTAAAGCAGCAGTAAAAACATAATTCAAACTTATATCTCAAGTTATTTACAAATGACCGTTGCTCAAAAATGGCTAATTTCGGACTTTTCAGGCTCTCGTAGATCTTGCTAATTAACTAATTAGTGGATGAATAGTTAAACCAGAGATAAATCAACAAAGGACAACTAACAACGCTCTATCCAAAATCGATTAATACGGGTCTCGTAAGTTGAACTGTAGAAGACCACAGTCCGTCAAAAATTTGTGTTGCGTGCCAACACCATTGCCCATGTAGGGTCTCGAATACACGGGCGGGTGCAATTTCGACTGTTTCTCTTTATCACATAAGCAGATCAAGTTGCTGTCGTTTCGTACGCAAAACATGCGCCACGCGGTTTTGTTGGTCAGAAGCTGGCAAAAAACGCTTTTGCGTATCAAAATCCCGGGCGGTCGGCGAAAAGACAAAATCATCTCTAAACTTTTCGGCTTAGAGGGACCGAACATGATAGTCCTAATTGTAATTCAACCGTCGTTGCAAAAACACTGTGAAAGGCGGCACACCACCACGCGCTTCGCACAGTTTCCACATACTCGTATTGATGCATTGCTTGGGCAAACTAGGCAAGAGCACTGCCTTTCAGAAACATGAGTTTTGTTCGATCAGTCTCGGGCGGTTGAAAACTACAGTAACTGCACACTGTACGCGTGCACATTGGGGATCTTGACCTTTGCGGCAGCCTAGCTAGTTTCTTCCGGTCGCTAATGCGTTCCAGAAGGTGCTAGTGACAACTGACCAGTGACCGCTAATATCTCATTTTGCGCCAATGACCATTGCAGCTGGACCACCGCGCCGCCTTTTTGGACAGTGGCACTTGCGGCCATACCAAGGAAAAATGCAAACGCGCACAATGCGGGCAGTATAAAGGCGGCTAGGCGTGCCAGACATTCAAGAAATGCAATGTTAAATTTAAAACATAATGCTTCGTGCAGTCTCGTATGAGAGCATGATGAAAGTTATGGAAGATAAAAATCGTTAGCATCGTTTATTTTCTGTATTCCGTCTGTAAATAGTGGTCAAAATACATGGCAACGGGATATGGTAGTTTTTAGTTTTTTGCTGACCAGTGGTCAACTTCTTTACCATTGCTATGCTCTTGTTTGGAAGTGCTTTTTTATACTATTTAATGGAATCATTGCTTTTATGTAATTCCCGTTCGTCTAATTATCACAAAATTAAACGTTTTTATGCTGTAGACTGTCCATGGGCATTGGCGTTGGCAAACACCCTAGTCACCACGGCTGACCTATGGTTGGCACAAGCTTACAAAAAATCCCCATTCTTAATTGATTTTTTTCATCGGGAAATCCCGATTTTCAAAAGGAAACTCGCATTCCTTCGGGTACCGCCCGCTGGAGGGTTAAAACCGTAAGTGGCAGGTTTTTGCTGACAGCGACCCTTTCGAAAGCGTTTTGTTCGAAATTATTTCAAGTGTGAACGTTTCAAGGTAGCAAACACTTGAAGAATCCGACACTTTTCCAGAGAAGATGAATAATTTTGATTATAAATCCAAGTACTGTTTATCGTGCCGCAGCACTTATGTTTTCCCCAGCCACGCAATTGTTCTACGGCCGTTGTCAGATGCAACGCTGAAAAGTAGGAAGACAAAGTGCCACACGGCTGTTTGTCGGCTTCTTGTCGTCGCTTTTCAAGTGTCTTGGCTGAAGGACTTTAGGCACAGACAGGCACCCACATTACATATATAAACAAAGCGCAAAGGCGCTACAAATTGTACTTTTTGCTACCTTCGATTTATTAATCCTGATTGCAAAACCTCCTATTGACAGTATCCCAGCCTTGTCCAAGGTCACCTGTGCGCTTGACAATGCCATCCTTTTGCGTTTTGATTGTTTGTGCGGTAAGTCAGGCATCTAGCTGTCGTCGTCCAGCATCAGTCATTCATTTTTCTCAATAGTGCATTGCCGGAATCCTTGCTGACCGCACCGCACTACCGTATTCGAAAGAGAACCACCGTGACATGGACAATTTGGATGTCCAGCAGGGTGATTCTGCGGCGCTGTCAAGAGTGCGACGCCACCAACAATCTGGACAGGCTCAGGGCGGATGGACTAACCGTGCAACCACTCCACCACCCCCCAAAGGTTGCCATCGCTTCGACTACCCACCAAATTGCTGGTTTAACGGATTTTACTACGTCCATTCCGATACGGGGCGCCTTTTCGAATAAACGACGGCTTCTCTCAGTGTCTTGGATCGTGTTCGCCCGAATTGGACTGTTAAGGTTATAGAAAATTGTCAGTTGCAACTGCTTCTTCTGCTATAGAGTAAAAATATTAGCTCTTCGCCCGGGAGCAAAGCGTTCTGCTTTGCTGTGAAAATAAAACATGCAATCTTTAAACAATAAACTTGATACCGTGAGAAAACAAGCTACCAGTGCAAAAAAAGGCCTGATGCCTACTCAGTAGTGGAAGATAATATTGCCGCCCTGCAAGAAATGTTCAGTGCACACCACAGCTAATTAGGCTAGGTGCTTATCCAGTTAATACGAGTACGGTTACAGTCTGTTGCAGGTTGAACTGACTTAAACAACAAATAATGATTGCATGCGCTACAGATATACAGTACAGTAAATGTCACGACAGCTGCTGATGGGCGTTGACAATGATTTTTTCGTTAATCGTTAGCTGGAGCAGTATGTCCTGCCTCCTGTAGAGAAACAGTGCCGCCGTCTGCTGCCTGTACTACTCGGGTGCCACGAGGACGCAGACTGCCAGTGGCAGGCGATTCGATTCCTAAACTGTTCGCAGGGCATTTCCGCGGAACCCATGTGGCAGATTAACCGGGCCGGAACCAAATTTCCGAAAGTCACAACGGCATGGGACCATCCGGCGAGCAACGCATGACTATTTACGCTACTGGACATGCGGACAAACAAGAATCTGCAGGACAAAAAGTGGCGGACAGACAGTTTCACAAGGATGTACTGAACAAAATGTGGCGGGCATACATATCAACAGGCTTGTGAAACCTGTTGATGTGTATGGCGCCACAGTTTGTCCTGCATATTCACAGCCGAAAGGCATTCTCGTCACGGTAGTCTGAACAGTATTTGTGCAGATCGTTGGTATCTGCCGGCATTCCTGCAAAAGCGGAGCCACGGAGTACATCCCTCACGTCAAATCGCCGACCAGACGAATACACCACCTTTGCGTGGAAACGCGGCATGTGTTTAGCATGGGACGTGACATGACGCCCCCAAATATACGGTCCGGCAAAACCGTCCGCATACCAATTTACAGCCCGGTAAAACCGTCCGCCCCCGAATTTACTGCCCGGATCGTTCACGAAATCGAGCAGAGCAGAAAAACCTGGGCGGGCAAAATTAGGGCGGACGTTTTCTTGGACCGCCGGGCGGTTCTGCCGGCATGCAGGCAAAAGTGTACACCAAATCGTCATCGGCGAAGTAGTTGCCGCAGCGGCCGCTTAGCGGTACCTCGTTGTCGTCTGGGTAGTCGTCCGGGGACCGGGGTAAGGCGTTCTGTGAGGTGATCTGCAAAGATGTGTCGAGTTTAGCATGTTTACCCAACAATTTAATGTGAAGTAATGCGTAGCGGAGACTGTCGTCACGCAGTAAAGGCACGCCAGCAAAATCCACTTGGAGATCATTCTCGAGACGTGGATTACACGGTACACTTTCTTGGCGGGAAATAATCAGTTTTCTTCATCATTTTACTGCAGTTGTTATCAGATGCGCTGGGTTCGTCGGATCCTCGTGGCGTACGACAATCGACCGCTCTGCCGGGGGCAATGCTGGCGGGTGTCGTAGCCGAGGTTGTGGAGGGTCCAGTGGACTGCCGGAAAACTGCCGTCAGACGCAGTCCAAGTTGTTCTGCCGAACGAGTGCGGGTGTATTGCCTTGTCAACAGTATGGCACGAGAATCACTTGCCGTTCTCGCGCCTCGCCGGCCTGGCAGCCCGGTGGCGGAGGCAGCCGTCGACGGCAGTGTTCTTCGACCGGAGCCAGAACTTATTGCTCCACCTTATTTTTTTATTCACGGAGCCATTGGCTGCTCTATACATCACGCAGACAGTATGACAGTAACCTTTTCTAATACTGGTGTAACAGAGATCTGGTGCAACATTAATGACCGTCTTTCAAACTGTCTTATGAATTAGCGAATAAATGCCGCTTTTTCACCATGAATATTCTGTGTTTTCTATTCCATGCTGATTAGCGTCACTTCTGAACGTCCACCTGAGCATGATACATATAAGCAAGTGTTGGTCACAGTTCACGAACAGTCACCCCGTCGCTGATTTGACGTCATTTACATACCACAAGGGCTTGTTCATCAGCTGTCTCGTCATCATCGTTCAGCTCAGCCGTGCGACAGTAGGAATTGTAAGATGTTGATCAGTGATCACAGTAGCTGATTATTTTCCTGCCTCGAAAAGGCGCCGTTAGAAAGCAACCGTAGCGCATTAATGCCGCATTCTGTCTTCTGTCTGTCGGATAAAATGATGTGCATGTGGATTATCCTTGTGGCTGCGAGCTTGTCAGCGGCACTGGGTAAGTACTGTGCTGTACTGTATTGTTATTACCTCGCATGACTATATAGACCGCCAACGATATGTTGCGGAATTCAAGCGGCTGGATTTTGAAGGTGGTTCTGGGGAAAGCATTATCCCTGGACGCATACCCGGACACCGTGACTGGCTCCAGTGTGGACAGCTTTGCCGGTAGCGAAGATTTTGACGAATCTTTCAGCGCCACGGTTATCCCGCCAAGTTATCCCGATGATGACGACCCTTCCGCTGCCACAACAAACACTTCAGTTGGTGGACGAATCATCAGTAAGCTTACATTACTATTACGCCGTTATTATATTGTATTATTTCGACTGAGCAGTCGTAACCGACTTGCTGTGATGTATCGACCTAGCGACTATAACTGTACTGTTATAATTTAATAACTGTTTAAGATTTTACTAAATCAGTTGCTATCATATTATGAGCATGTGGTATTTCGTATGATACCGTATTTCAACAAGTGACACGTAAAATAGAAAGAAATTAGGTACAACTCGGCGCATAATCTTAGGAAATCTAAGCGCAATGAAAATCTATAAACCAGATGATAAACATCGTTTGCAAACTGGTCCTAGAATGACACTACAATTACCACTAACTTTTACCAGAAAGCGGAAAGAAAGTTTGCATGGTTAAAACTCAGAAAAACAATTTCATGAGAGCAATTTTATATGAGGAAGCGATTTTGCATGGTTAAAACTCATGGTTAAACTCAACTCAACTCAACTCAACTCATTGCATGGTTAAAACTCAGAAAAACAATTTCATGAGAGCAATTTTATATGAGGAAGCGATTTTGCATGGTTAAAACTCATGGTTAAACTCAACTCAACTCAACTCATTGCATGGTTAAAACTCAGAAAAACAATTTCATGAGAGCAATTTTATATGAGGAAGCAATTTTATATGAGGATAAAGTGGTACAAAATTGTTCCTGTATGTTCGAAATTTGTTGTGGGTGCATAACGTTGTATGTAACTGATTCCCCTTCCTTTGCAGATGGAAAAGCTGCGCCGGTCAACGAGTTCCGCTTTATTGTTAGCATCCGTCGTGACGACAGCCATATCTGTGGTGGATCGCTCATGCCGGATCTGAAATCCGTCATCACCGCCGCTCATTGTGTGCATGAGGAGAAATCGTAAGCACCACATTGTGACTAAGAAATAACAGCAAGTGACGGTTTCCTTAACAGGGGCAGGCGCATTCCAGTACGGGAGCTTAGTATCGCGGTGGGCATCCGGCGCCTCATCAGCGTCCCATTTTCCAACATAATCACGGTGCGCGAAGCCGTTGTTCATCCCGACTACCATCATAAAAAGATCCTCAACGACATCGCCATTCTGCGCTTGGCTGGAAGTGCCGCTGGGAAACGGAACGTGTCCAGCGTGAAGCTGCCGCCGGCACATGCGGAGCCGGCTCCGGGTACCTCACTGCACACCGCCGGTTGGGGCCGGACGCAGGAAGGACAGGCTGGTGCGGCGTCGGTGCAGCTGCTAAAGACCACGCTGAAGGTCGTGGATCGCGAGCGGTGTCGTCGTTCCCTGGGTGGAAGAGGACGGAGTCATATTCCGCCCAGCCAGATCTGCACCGAGAACCAAGCGTCCGGCACGTGCAATGTACGTTGTACGACTTACTCGTACTTCCAAAGCTTTAATTTTGTAATGGGTCAATAGCCAGTTGCGGCATAACCGTAATTGGTAACCCTCCCGCTTTATAAAGAACTTACTGGATGGTCACTTTTAAGCCCAACGCAATGAAGGCCCTATCGAAAACCCTAACGACAAAAAGTCTGTAGGTTATTAATTGGTAAATGGTTTTTGATATCTGTTAACTTAGTCAGTACTTGTTTGCCTAGTACCATTTTATCTTCATACTCCCTATTTACCAGGAATCTGCGTTTATTGTAGGGTGACAGCGGCGGTCCACTTGTTAATCGGCGAAGTGGTGTGGATTTTTTGGTCGGTTTGACGAGCTACGGCCTCAGAGGGTACGTAAATTGAACGGTTGCCATAAGCGTAAATATAAAAGTTCCACTACCGCTATAACAACGTCGTTAGCCAGCGCGTTTTCGCCCCGTCTGGGATAACCGACCCATAAAAAATTTAGAAAAAGGAAAACAAAAAAAAACTAAGAATTAAGCTTGAGGTCTTCTGTAACCGTTGTATCCCTGCAGATGCACCCTCAACACGTTGGACGTCTTCACCAAAGTCAGCCATTTTACAGACTGGATCCAGCGTGTCGCCAGCGGGGAAAACCCTGCCGGTACCCAACCTACACCCGCACCGGGGCGTCGAACCACTCCGGATTACCCTCCATGGGATGCCGATGAAGATAACAATCCTACTCCAGAATCGTTGCTGCAGACGACGCGAGAATACCCTCCCTGGGACAGTTCTGAAGATAATGAACCCACTGAAGCACCCTGGCGGGCAACCACGCGAGAATATCCTCCATGGGAGGATTCTGACGATACTCCCACTCCAGCGTCCTGGCGACGGACAACCCGAGAATATCCGCTGCGGGAAACTGATGACGACGGCCGTAATAATGGCGTCCTCCAACCAGGCGGTTGTGTTGGAGGGATGTGTGGTGGGACCAATGAGCTGCTGCGGAACTGCCGTACGGTGGCAGGGAAGCTGTTGTGTCAGACAGAGTACGGTGAAATGCCGTGCCAGGTCTCCGGCAATACACTCCGCTGTAGTTCAAGCTCTGAGACGCGGTCGTCTGATCGTTGGGATAGTCCTGGCAACAGCTGGTTAAGACCTGTCATGGGCAGCTGGGGACCTTCAGGCACTAGCAGCAGCAGTAGTAGTGGACGGCGATGCTACTCCGACGGGCATTCGACACAGTGTACTAGCTGGTCATCTTCCGGGTAACACCGCTTTAGAGGAATCGTTGCTGCAGACGACGCGAGAATACCCTCCCTGGGACAGTTCTGAAGATAATGAACCCACTGAAGCACCCTGGCGGGCAACCACGCGAGAATATCCTCCATGGGAGGATTCTGACGATACTCCCACTCCAGCGTCCTGGCGACGGACAACCCGAGAATATCCGCTGCGGGAAACTGATGACGACGGCCGTAATAATGGCGTCCTCCAACCAGGCGGTTGTGTTGGAGGGATGTGTGGTGGGACCAATGAGCTGCTGCGGAACTGCCGTACGGTGGCAGGGAAGCTGTTGTGTCAGACAGAGTACGGTGAAATGCCGTGCCAGGTCTCCGGCAATACACTCCGCTGTAGTTCAAGCTCTGAGACGCGGTCGTCTGATCGTTGGGATAGTCCTGGCAACAGCTGGTTAAGACCTGTCATGGGCAGCTGGGGACCTTCAGGCACTAGCAGCAGCAGTAGTAGTGGACGGCGATGCTACTCCGACGGGCATTCGACACAGTGTACTAGCTGGTCATCTTCCGGGTAACACCGCTTTAGAGGATTGTTTGTATTCCACTCACGTTAATGCTGTTACGGTGATTTAAGCTTTAAGCCGTTGAGTCGCTGACGATACCACCCAACACTTACAAAGGTTACCTGGCAACTGTTACGACAGGAGGAAATCAATAAATGTTAGAGAATGCAGTGATTACTATCCCAACACGCCACAAAGTAACACCATGCAAGTTACGGTCTTGGTCAGCTATCCGTAACTTAAATTCGAATTTACGACTTTACGCTTTTTAAGGGATGTTCGTAACCGGAAAAACCATTCATATTTAAGTGCGCTAAGCGCTTTCAAGCTTACAGATATGAACTGTTAGGTATCTCACGAGAATCATCCGCGGACAACAATTTCCACTTATCGCTAGACCCCGCAACAGCAGCAGTGTTAGCCCGTTTTAAAAATTCGACTATCGGACCGTTACCGCCTCGTTAACCGCCCGTCTGCCGAAACATGCCCGTTTTCCGGCACAGTGTCCGAAAATAAAATTTTATAAAACTTTTAGATGAATGTCCCATAAAATAATATTTCATTATTATTCAGACCAGCAAATTTTTAGTCACTTAAGCAATTCTGTGTAAGTATACTCGTACGCAGCAGCCAACAGTTAGCTTGTATAAATTGAACATTACGTAAACTAAAATTCTTTTATGTAATATATTTTCTGTTACCAACTTACAACACTGTCTACAGGGCCAACTTGGTTCGGTAAATCCGTAAATGGGTAGTGTTGAACAACTTCAGGATTCAGCCACCAGCAAATTATAATGTGATTATGATCTTACAATTTTTTTTCTGTTAAATTTTTTTACCGAAATGATTTTCCCCTAAGCATTACCCTTCAGCCTTGATCTGATCCGTTCGTTGATCTGATCTACAGATAGTTAGTGTATATAAATCCGGTATTTAGCCAGAATAAACGGACGACGGCAGTAGCCGTAGCAGACAAGGTGAATTAGTGAGTGAGTCTTAACACAGGAGAGTCGGACACAAGATCCAAAACGAGCCATTGCAAGCAATAATTACCAAAAAAAGAAATTTCACGATGTCCTGATTAAATTACTAATCAAAATGCCGGTCACATGTAGCGCACATCCTACGTAATAAGTGCCAGAATTATCCGGAAGTGGAGCTTGAACAGTCCAGACAGACAAAACCCCGTTGACTCATGAAAGTTGCAATCGCAGGCCGTTTCATCGCCGGATCATCCTCTAATCGTCCTGTCGTTGGGCAAACGATTCTGCGACCGTTTTGGCGCGCGGCCTTTGTGTAGGATCTGGTTCAAGGCACTGTTTCAGGATGTCGCGGTATGCCGGTGGCACCTGTTCAAGTGTACCAGGGATGACCGAATGGCTTTTTACTTTCATTACAGTGATTATATCCGGGGCGTCCAAAATATGGGTGTCGATTAAAATCTCTACAAGGGTCATTGCCAATGCATAAACATCCGAAGCTCGATTATGCTGCGGAAACTTGGTTTTATCAGTGGGAGATGGAACCAACAGCTCGGGCGCCATATAGTAAAAAGATCCGCTCATATGTGACGTGAAGTGCTTCATAGAATGCTCTATAAGGTCGCCAGAAGAGTAGCCGCTCATTCGACTAATTCCAAAGTCCGTAATATGTGCTTGCTTCGTTAGCAAATCAACCTACACATCACAAGTTTCAAGTAGCAAAGTTGCTGATTTCGATAAAGCAACATTAGTCTGATAGGTATTTGGAACGGGAATGCTTACACCCGTTCTTAATCCGACATGCATAATGAGACTCACCAATACGTTGCTAGGCTTTATGTCTTGATGAACAACACCAGCGTCATCGTGAAAATATCTCATTACATCCGCGATCTGCAGGCACAGTGCTCGCCTTTCCTCGTTGTTCAGCTCCTACGAAAAATGATTAAACAGCCAAATGCCATCATGACTTAATACCACGCAGATTCGGAAATTACGCATAAGTGTCTCCTGGCTTTGCAGCTATGTAACCTGGATGGACGTGGAGAGAATAGAAAACATACAAACGCAAGCCTGGAAGATAGGGATAGCATAACTAATGGCGAAGCATTGGAACAACATTCAGGTAAAACAATAACTAGCAACTATCCAACGTTGCACATTACCGTGTTTAGTTAATAATTATCAACGGGTTTTATTGTATTTTGCTGTACCAAGGTCATCTGGTACGGCAAGGTGTACACGTATCCACTAATCCATTTTAATCCAATGTAATTTTTATCCACTGAGTTGTCTCATCATTTTTCCTCCAAAAAGTATCTGCTCTAGGTCGAAACCGTCAATAAACTTCATCACGAGCAAAATGTCCGTCTGTGCCAGTGCAATGCCAAGAAACTGGACCACGCAGGGATGTGTTAAGCGACTAGAAAATTGAAATCAGAGTCATTATCAAATATCGGAGTCAGTAAGATCAATTGCGTACGTACTTGTGGAGTGTGGCCTCGTCCAGAATGCGTTGCTCTTCGTACCCTTGAACAAGACCTCTTGCAGCAATTTTCTTTACTGCGCATTTGGTTGCTCCCCACTGAGCTAGGAAAACTTGTCCGAAATTTCCACTACCAAGCACTTTTTCCAGTTTTATGTCGCCCCATTTAATTTTCTGGAGTTCTGTAAGAACACACACACAATTTTGGGCCAGTTATGAATTTATTGCCGAGCGAAGCGAGGCATTCTATACTTCAGGCTAGTCGGAAGCTCTCGTTGTTTGTGTGTCTGTCTGTCTGTCTGTCACCAGGACTGCAGACGATCCCGAAGACCAATCGCTTTCAAACTTTTTATACTGAGTTTTTATCTTAATATCTCGGTTAAGTTCAAATTTGAGCTGGATCTGGCCACGGGATAAAAACTGGGATTTCCGTTAAAATCCCATACTTTTGAAGTACTGCTTATTGTACCAGCTACCAAGGCGCTCTGTGCGCAGCTTCAGGATACTGTGCATGTCATGTGCATGCAGTGTGCACATCTGCAACGCACGGCTTCTCTAATCAAAAATGTATTAATCATAACACGCTTTTCAAATCACGAATTAAAATCAAATCACGATTTTCATCGACTAGAATTTATCGGAATCCAACTAAAAAACCAAAGTTAACCTTACAGTCTGAATAATGAGGGAATATTGTAAACCATTGTGGGCCCGCCCTGAAGCTCCGAATTGGGCTTCTGAATTCGAAATTTCGAACTGTTCAACTTGGGCTTCTGACTGGGACTTTTCGACTTGGACTTCGACTTCTTAACTTCAATTTATTTAATTTCGAAGATTCCACTTGTTCCACTTGCGAAGTCCAAGTTAAGTATGGCTGTGTGCATTTGTTGTACGCCGGAAAAAAGCATAAGTATATCCGGTATTCCCGTTTTATGTTGTCCCACAACATGAAAGACGAGTTGTGCAACGAAAACTTCGATCTTACTGTTGCTCACACAAAAGAGCGGCTGTTTAATTTTAAAGATAGTCGAGCTTTGCTGGCTGCAGAAGGTTGGAAAAGTGAATCGTTAGTGTGTAATAATGCTTCTGTGGTCATCTTTTGGGCATTCACATTCGCGAGGCTACGCTGTGCACGACAGAGGAGTGTATTCATTTTATCTTGTACATACTCTGTAAATATCAGTACTAAAGCGGATGAATGCTGTCCGAGCGGTTCACCATCTTATGGGCATGGCTATCTGTTCTGACCAGCTTACCATGGGCGCAATATGGCTGCGCACAATCGGTAGCATCAGGTGGCGCTGCGGCGCTGCCCATTCTATTTTTGAACGTGATTTCAGTTTTCGTTTTCGTGCGTGCGGGACGTGCTGATAAATAAGACCTGCGATCCAGCCGCATAGTGAGCTGATGTTTTTATTTTTGTCATCGAAATCATAGCTGCTTCGTGACCTCGCATCCTTTTCCAACCTGAACAGTCGAATGTTTGCTCGCTGAGAGCGCTGTATACTGTACTGACACCCTGCACTTGGAGAAATTTTCAGCGGTGCAGCCACATGTACAAGCCTGTCCGGTAATTTCTGTCGTAAAGATACAGCTAGCGCGAAGTTTGCGCTTAAAACGATGGCCACTTCACAACGTTTGGCGTAACATGTAAATTTGTGTTTTTCGCTGTATAAAACCGGCAGAAATTACCGGACAGGCTTGCACGTTCTACGATGCCGATTACGATCGCGTTCAAGCTCACACAAAAGGCCTGCAACCACATGCAGACGGCTAAATATTAGCTGAACGCGGTCGGCTCTACTTTAACCTGGCTGCAGTACTGTACTGCTCGTACTGTATAAAATTTCTCCGAATGCAGGGTGCCAGACTGTCAGTACAGTAAGCATTTCCACTTAAAATGCTTAACAGCATTGTTTTGAAACTTGTAGCCATCAGAATGTACAAATGGCAACAATATTACTTATACCGTACATTTATTATGAAATTTTGGGGGTGACGGAAGCTGACCGCTGGTCGTTCCCAGTGAGGTAGTACGATGCTGGCTAACTCATTATAAGTACGCCATTTAATCAGTGTTTTAAGCTGAGATATTTCACGTGGGAATAGAAAACTTGTATGCACAGATAAATACCTCCGTGCTTAGGAGCAAAACCGGAAAGGGGCAGTAGATCCGGTACAGAAGATCTGCTGGAACCTGGTGATGCGGTGCCAACCGGTATCTCAGGAGTACGCAGCTCTTCGGAAGCGTGACCGGGATTTAAACCAACTGCCTGGGGATTTACACGGAACTTTCTGGAACTAGTGCCTTTAACTTCTAGGATGCATTTTGGATCGCTTTCAGTGGATGTATGGAATTTACAAACAGTCAGCGGTGTTCCGATAAGTTCCGACATTTCATCTGCCCAGCTTCCAAATTCATCGGTTTGCAGTTCTCGAAATTTCGATTTCGAGTGAATTATCGTAACCTCATCGCCAATCTTTACAGATGAATTGTCCCCACACGTAACTAAAACAAGGAGACTTAATGGCGATGCTGTGCTCCTGATCAAGCTACTGTTTTATCTGAGCAGAGATCGCTCTTCACTTTCAGAGCAATGCCACCCTTAACAGTTGGCACTAGTGTAGCCTCGATTTAGGGTTATATGAACTTATATCCAAATATATCGATCCTATATTAAATAACTGAAATACGCGAAAGTAGCGTGACACAGGAGCCATGTTTTACAGATACGAAAATAGCCGCAGAAACCGTCTCGTAATGACTGATGTGAATTGATTAAAATATAGGTAACTAGCACTAATTGGCTCCATTTCGGATGTGATTATGCTCCAGCAAAAGACATCAAAAGGCACTTCAAAATTTGTTGCCGACCATTTAATTTTAAAACCACTTAAAGCCATGCTGAAACGTGAATAAACAAAATCAACATTTTTATTTGAAAACCCCCAAATTTGACAGCCGGGAATAAAATGAAAACCAGCAGTTAATTTACCTGTGAAAATTTTCTTTAAGGCTAATGGATTGAAGACCATGGCGTTTTCTCCGACGCTGACATAAACGTCGCCGTCAACATCGAAAAATACCACATCGGCGAACTTTCCCAGAGAGGATCGGTATTTATCAGTTACGATACCACAAACCTTGTTGATAAGATCCACGTCGGTAGTGATTCGAACTATATCATGTCGTGCCAGTGGCTGCCCATCAGCATCCACACAATGATAACCATCTAAGTGAAAATTCAACCTGGTCTGCATGTGAAGTGTAAACCATAGTTCAGGGTTTCAGTGTTGCACACGCACGTCTGCTGTGTACGTATGGTAGCAGTTACCTCGCGAAACGACTTTAAGAATGTCAGGATGGCACAGGGCGACTTTTGGGGCAGTACTGGGTCCGTTGAACAAAGTGACCTCAGCGACTCCAGCCGCTGTCATGAACTCAATTATTCCGCTGCAACCGGATAGTTCCGGAAGCATTTTCAGATTATGCTCGCTTTGCTTCGTTTTGGCCAGCGATTCATTGCTGCGGACTGTAACGACGCTGCCCACGGTTGGCTTTCCCAAACGCAGCCGTTTAACAGTGCGTTTCAATGATTTTGCGGTTTCTTTGCATTCTTTCAGTAGCTGTCGCAGCCGTTCTTCTTCACCTGGTTCTACGAGTACCATGAAATAATGTGTATAAGATTTCGGACACGATTTCTTTCGTGTTTGAAAGTTTATTAGTTTTTAGAACACTACATAATGGGTATTATTTTGTTGACCCTAGCTGCCAGTACTTTATTTCTATGCTTAATGAAGATTTCGGAGGAGCACTAAGTGCTCCAGCTGTTATCTGACCTTCTTGTTGCTGGCTGCGCTCCAATCGATTTTGAATCTCTGCCTCACGAGCACCTTCAATTTCATTGTAAATACATTGTGCTACTTCACCGTGCCCCGATGCTAACGCCAGCTGCACACTACGCCAGATATCGTCCAGAGGATAACGGTTTACGCGCTCATTAGCCAGCAGACATTCCACGGCTTCTTGATGGCCAAATTTTGCCGCTAGAGCAAGTGCTGTAAGGCCATCGCTGTTCTTCAGGGTGACATCACACTGCGGTTGGAAAAGGATGGCACTGATTATAGCTGCACGCTGCGATTCCTCCGCGCAGCCGGTGGCAGAAGCAGCTAGCATTAAGGCAGTCGCTTGTTTGAACCCAGTGGACAGTATGTTGATGTCCGCATCGACAGCGCCAGCCAGAAGCTGGACGATTCCGGGATTACGCCCGTTGACGGCCAGCATAATCGGTGTTAACCCAGCTACTTTGGCGTTAACCATGGTGGGTTGGTTTTTTAGGAGCTCTTCAACTTCCTTTGCGTCCTCCTTCAAAGCTGCCTGGTGCAACAGGGTCAGATCGCTACGCATTTTTTCTAGTTCGATGGTGTCATCATCATCATCGTCATCCTCGTCGTCGCTATCTAGATTTTACACAGACGTAAAACCAGCTATCGTGTGCAAAGTTGGTATGCTTCTGACTGATAAGGCAATAGCGCAATAAAGCGTTGATAATGTCCCGGACATTATCTTAAAGACTTAGGGGAATAACCCGATAACGCTCAATTCGTGTACGTCCACGGGAATTGCGGCTTTCGCACACTTCCCATGTGCCAATATCTTTTCCGGATTGCATTTTGACATTGTGTAGCCAAATGATTTGCATAGGTAAGCGTAAAATGGTTGGCGTCCCTTTGCGCGCGAAGTTATAAGGCCTTGTCCCGAATTCGAAGCGAATCTCGCTATGGTACGGTTGCTCAACCGCACGAAGTGGCTGTATGCAGTGGCCACACCTACAGATACGGTCACCTCGCGAGGTGGAGTTGCTGTATCGCAACGAGATTCGCTTTGAATTCGGGACGAGGCCTAAGAGTAACTAAGTTCCATAAAAAAACATTAAACACATCCGGGTATGCAAAAAGTCTCATTATGGGCCGATTAATCTTAAATTTTGAATCTTAAAATTTGAAAAACATCATAGAGCTCGAAATCGGTGTAAGAAAGATTTTTACAGTTATGTTTATTGCAAAGAAGATCGGCTCATAATTAGACATTTGGTACACCTGAATGCAGGTAAAGTTTTTTGGATTTTGCTATCCAAAGGAGTTATAACTCCGCAACAGGATTTCGCGCGCTCAAACGGATTTCACGCTTACTTATGCAAATCATCTGGCTACGGGATGTTATGAAGCATTCACTTTCCAACACGTTCCTGCATTGCTTTTAAAAAGCTTTGAACTGCGCGGAAGCAAACGTTCCCCTGAATGTACATGAACGTCTTGCTATGTACTGGGTCTTTTCTCTTAAAGGTCTCGCATTTGATAAAACATGTGTAACCGACCAAAACGTCCGGACGACTAAGACGTCCGGCGGACGTTTTGGTCGTTAAACCGACCAAACCGTCCGGGGGCCAAAAAAACGTCCGCCGTAAATTTTGCCCACTCAAAAATTTTTGCATTCTCGATGTGACCTGAAGCTTCTGAGAGCGTCTCAGCCCGGACACTTTGGGCGGAGCACTATTTTGACCGGACACTTTGGTCGGAGCACTATATCAGCCCGGAAACTTGGGTCGGAGCACTATTTCAGCCCGGACACTTTGGTCGAAGCACTATTTCAGCCCGGACACTTTGGTCAGAGCACTATTTTGACCGGACACTTTGTTCGGAGCACTATTTCAGCCCGGACACTTTGGTCGGAGCACTATTTCAGCCCGGACACTTTGGTCGGAGCACTATTTCAGCCCGGACACTTTGGTCGGAGCACTATATCAGCCCGGACACTTTGGTCGGAGCACTATTTCAGCCCGGACACTTTGGTCGGAGCACTGTTTTAGCCCAGACACTTTGGTCGGAGCACTATTTCAGCCCGGGCACTATGGTCGGAGCACTATTTTGACCAGACACTTTGGTCGGAGCACTATTTAGAGCCGGACACTTTGGTCGGAGCACTATATCAGCCCGGACACTTTGGTCGGGGCACTATTTCAGCCCGGGCACTATGGTCGGAGCACTATTTTGACCGGACACTTTGGTCGGAGCACTATTTCAGCCCGGACACTTTGGTCGGAGCACTATTTTAGCCCAGACACTTTGGTCGGAGCACTATTTCAGCCCGGGCACTATGGTCGGAGCACTATTTAGAGCCGGACACTTTGGTCGGAGCACTATATCAGCCCGGACACTTTGGTCGGAGCACAATTTCAGCCCGGACACTTTGGTCGGAGCTCTATTTTAGCCCGGACACTTTGGTCGGAGCACTATTTTGACCAGACACTTTGGTCGGAGCACTATTTAGAGCCGGACTCTTTGGTCGGAGCACTATATCAGCCCGGACACTTTGGTCGGAGAACTATTTCAGCCCGGACACTTTGGTCGGAGCACTATTTAGAGCCGGACACTTTGGTCGGAGCACTATTTCAGCCCGGACACTTTGGTCGGAGCAACATTTTAGCCCAGACACTTTGGTCGGAGCTCTATTTCAGCCCGGGCTCTATGGTCGGAGCACTATTTAGAGCCGGACACTTTGGTCGGAGCACTATATCAGCCCGGACACTTTGGTCGGAGCACTATTTCAGCCCGGACAGTTTGGTCTGAGCACTGTTTTGACCGGACATTTTGGCCGGAGCACTATTTCAGCCCGGACACTTTGGTCGGAGCACTATTTTAGCCCGGACACTTTGGTCGGAGCACTATTTCAGCCCGGACACTTTGGTCGGAGCACTATTTTGACCGGACACTTTGGTCGGAGCACTATTTCAGCCCGGGCACTTGGGTCGGAGCACTATTTTGAGCCGGACACTTTGGTCGGAGCACTATTTCAGCCCGGACACTTTGGTCGGAGCACTATTTTGACCGGACACTTTGGTCGCAGCACTATTTCAGCCCGGACACTTTGGTCGGAGCACTATTTCAGCCTGGACACTTTGGTCAGAGCACTATTTTGACCGGACACTTTGGTCGGAGCACTATTTCAGCCCGGACACTTTGGTCAGAGCACTATTTCAGCCCGGACACTTTGGTCGGAGCACTATTCGGACCCGGAAATTTTCAAAAATTATTACAACAGCCACCGCGGTTTCGCTTGTTTCTCTGCGAAGCTTTAACAGTGATGTTGAAAAGTGCAAAAAACGCAAATTTAGTGATATCTGGATTGTAATTACAAAGTTTTTGACTGGTACTTTTTCTATTGAAATGATGGGCGACTTATGTAAGTGAAACTAAGTTCAAACGGAAATTGGTGTGTTAAAAGTTACATACGGCATTAAGCTTCCTCAGTCATCGTGTATTGTAATATGCTTCTGGTGGAATATAATGTACAAGCAAGTACTACATATTTTACGATTAGGAGTACGTCAAAATCAGTTCGGACATCTATGCTCGTAATCGGTACTAAACTTTACCACGATATTTGATTCGCCTGGCACGTTTACAGTAATAAACTTCTTTCCAAAACTGTTTAATTACGGTATTCATTATGTCAAATATCAAAAATCAATAATAAAGCAGAGAATGAAACATAAAAATTGAAGATACAATTATATCATTTCCATTTTCGCTAGACTGATGTTCCCATCCATTCGTATATACCACGCTAGTCCAAACCAGTGCACGTACTCCTAGACTTCTGGGTCAACCTGCTGGTGCCGCCCAGTAACGACCCTGGCGATGCGGTCTGACTGGCTGGCAGTGATGATATCAAGCAAAGGGGCGGCACAAGCATCAGTTCCCTTTCTTTCTGCAATGAAGTTCGTAATTAATTGATGTAATCTGTCTAAAATGACCAAATTGCAAGTCCAAAATAACAAGATTAAATCGGAAACCGAATCCACAGCAGGCTAGAATAATTCTTATATCGGACGAATTTTGTACTAGACACTTAGCTTTGCATTTAATGCACTGCCAGGCGTCGACTTTAGTTTGGTAAGGGTCGTGCGCTTTCTTGGTCGTAACGCAGGAACGATGGTACAACCTCCCGCAATTTGTACAAGTCATTATCGATTCAGCGTCAAACAAAATAGGCATCCTGCAGTCGCAAATTAATTTTACGGACACCTCTTTTGGGCCTCCATCAATCTTCCTGCTTCTACTCGGAAACGGTGTCATTTGCTGATTCTCAAGACATATGGCTAAATGCCGTCGCATTTCCTAATAAATATACGAATTTTAGTTGTAAAGAAGAATGATTGTAAAATATCCACAAACGATTACCTTTTTAGCGTATCGCTTTGCTGATGGTTCAAAGCCGTAGCACTTGTCTGTATAATAGGCAATAGCGTATACCGCAGAGAAGCAGAAATCGTTCTGAAGTAAAACGGATGGCCAGCGCAGACGCATAACATCGCTATCCCGAAACCGAAACAATGCCGCAATTTGGGACTCAGAAAATATGTCGGTATAGGGCGCCAGGCTGTCGTACACGAGGACGATATCCAAAGGCTCAGTGTGCTGGTTAGTGACAACTGCCCAGTGGTCATCTTTAATTCGCAACAAAACCAGTTTTCTTTTGTCACTACAGCTTTGTTCCTCGCTTTCTTGTCTGCGGAGCTTTCTCACAGCATCAACTTTCAAACCCTTTCCAGCTTCGCCTTCCTGATTAAAGCAAAGTGCATCCGGCAGATCAACAGTATCCGGGAATTGGCGATGCAAAAAGAGCTGTGCAGCTTGCATCACTGTGGAGGCGAGATGTTTTTCTTCGTCGGCTACGGTAACTAAGTCGGCACGGGATAAAGTGAGGCTGGGAACTTCTGGGAAAGGGCCGAGCAGTGCAGGTTGCTCCAACCGAGCAGTATTGCCGAGATTGTTTTCTGCTAAGCAAAAAGACAAAAGTTGTAACTGCGAATTATGTGCGCAGTTTGTACATAAACAATAACACAAAACAGGGAAGCTTTACCAAATTCGTATATTATGACTACGGGTAATAGCCGATTGTCGGCTGGTGACGAAGAACAAGTCCTGATCAGTTTGATTTCTCGGACGCACTCTGTGAGCATCGACGTACATATCCGTTTAAATTACGATTTACTTAAAATCGATGCTGCGTGCACGGGGAAACACGGATGCTGGCTGCGTGCACGGGTGTTGGCTGTGCGCACGGGTGACCTTTTAGGTCCGCACGAGTGTTGGCTGTGTGCACGGCCTTTTCAATTTTAGTTTTCTTATTATTTTCGAATTATGGTCGGAACAATTAGAGTTTTCCAGGTCTTATTCAACCATAACAGGTTTTTCAACCGGTTTCTGACATATTTTTTCAAGGCCCATAATCCAGTAATAGTAACAGATACTTTTTCTACGCGGCTTGATGCAAATGGGAATGGTGTTAGTTGCACAGTTTATAAGCGGCCACCAGGTGTATTCGCATCAGACCTTGCTCAAAGGTGGCCGTTTCAGGATCTGTCCCGAGAACGAACGCCAGGGCTATACTGCAAAACTTCTCACGTTTCGACTCTTCTTACTGTGACTCTGAAATACTACATGGTGCTGCACAAACAAGCATTAACCGGTAACATACAGATAGTACTTGCTATGTACAGCAAATTTCGTAGTAACTGTTTAGCCTGTTTAGCCTGTTTAGCCTGTAGGTAATGCACTGTAGTTACTGTTTTTCGTTGAAAAATTATGGGTTAAGTGAGCAAATGTCCATAAGTAGTAATTATGTAAAAACATTATAATTATAATCTACATTTAAGTTTAAATTAAACAATTTTAAATGATTTAAACGTGCACGCAGCCAACGCCCGTGCGAATCCCGTGCCCGCAGCGAACACCCGTTCCCAAACTCCGTGAACGCAGCCAACACCCGTGCGGACCCAAAAATATCACCCGTGCAAGCAGCCAACACCCGTGTTTACCCGTAATGTTTATTATTATGCAGACCGCCATAATTTTTATTTAATCGTACGTACCGTTTGTGCAACAGGTGTTACATCTCCACGTTCTTTTACGTATCGCGTCAATTGCACCCGGTGATTTCGACACGCAAGCCTCGTGATACGGTTTCGAACACTGGGCACACTTCACAACCGGTTCTAAAGAATGTGTTTTCGGCATTCTGCAAATACACATAATTGGGACATTCACGACAATCTTATCCGTTTTCAGTCTGGAAGTGGTGCTCGGGAATGGCGTAAATGTCTGATTCTCCAGGCAACCCAGAAAATGCGGACGCATTTCCTAAGAAAACGTTTAAAAATGGAGCACTGGAAAAACCATGTAAATAAATTTCATGCCGTTCTACAACTGTATCTACAAGACTACAACTATCAGTACGAACAACTATCAGTCTTAACTGCCTAAAACTATCACTACAACTACAACTACGACTATAACTATCAGTATTAATTGCCTAATATGTCGTACGAACACCTAAGTATTAATCGTAAACGTTGTTTTGCTCGTAATTCATGAATTTACGTAGTAAGAACTTTGTTGCTCTTTTATGTTGCTTCGATGGTTACTGCTGTGCTTAAAATGGTTTTTTAATTACCTTGTTGATATATTTTTTTGTGGCTGGATCGTTTCCAAAACATCTTTCGACTACATTGGCAATTAAATAAAGCCCGCAATCCGTAAAGTTAGGCTGCGACGGCATTTTTGGTATTTCGATCTCGAAACTGTCCGAATCGAATCGAAAAACTGCTGCCACTTGCGTTTGTACTACAATTCCACATCCTCTTGATGGTAAACTGTCGTTCAGTATGACGACTATTTCGGATCCAGGGTGGTCGTTTCGGGCGAGTATCCAGTGATTCTCGTTCACATGCAGAATCTGCAGCTTTCTTGTGGAACTGAATTGCTGCGGAAAAACGTCCGCCCCTGCGTCTCTGAGGACCTGTATCCGTTCATACAAGCCTTTTCCCGAGCTGGATATGCCGAATTTATGCGGAGGCTCCAGGCCCACCACATGCGGAAACTGCCTTTTCAAAATATACTGCGCTGCGCTCAACACTTCGCCGTAAATCCATTGTCCTTCTTCGCGCACGCATAAGAAATCAGTGAAAGTTAACGGCCAATTCCCAATCACCATCCAGGATATGAGGTCATGCACATTTGACGCTGAGAACAAGATAAAGACATCTCTGTCAATTAACAAGCTCTTTGTGATTTAAAACTTGGTGTTTTTCTAGGTAGAGCATAATGACCAAGGCTAGTATGCGTCTACGAGGTTTAAATCTGTTATGCCACAATCTTACCGGCATGGTTGGCTTGGCTTAAACGCGCACTACAGGTTCCGGTGTAAAAGGCGTTCGCTTGAAAGTTGCGTTTTAATTTGTTCGCAGGGAAGGTCGTTTGTAATTACAAACGTTACAGCTTTACACAGGTAGGGATTACAGCTTTGCTTGGCAAATAACAGAAGCGGATGGGAGTCGGTTTGGAGAATTTTTTTATTTATGATTGTTCAACCGAGCGGCCGTCAACAGCCAATCAAACGATCATAAGAATAGGCTTCTTATGCTGTCTCATGTGTTTTTGTCTTCTGATGTTTTATCGGATTTCCTTTTTGCTTTTTTACGTTTTATTCTCGGCTTCTTGAAAATTTTTACAAGCCAGTTAACTATCTGCATCCCGTAATGAATGGCGTTTTCTCGAAACAGCCTTGCGGCGAAATGTCTCGGCGTCTAAAGGACCGCGCGGCAAAATTTCTTGCGGCGTAAAGTTATGCTGCTAAAATTGCCGCAAGAAATTGCCTAACGGCCATATGACCTTATGGCGAAATGTCTGTTCCACATGCTCTGCACCTAGTTGTCCTCGGCTAAATGTCGCAGAGCTGAATTAAGGAGCGCAATTTTTTTTAAGAATATGATATCTTGTATTGTACGTAATATTACCTGTAAATTATGAAGCACACTTATTCTAGTTACCTGCTTTCCGCTCTTGTTCTGTGAGCTGGCGCTTCTTAAGGAATTCATGAATTTTTCCCAGGCAGTAAAGTGAATCCATCGCAGAATGGAAGCTGGAATTTTTTTTTCGAAATCTTTGTAAGTCACCTGACCGCTGATTTCCTGCAGTACATCCTGCTCCAGCAAGCAGCCACGAAGGTGTTCCGCAGTTAGTTTTTGCCCTGCCTTGCCCACTAACGGTTCCATCGCCGAGGGCAGGAAAACACGTCCAAGTGTGTGAAATGCTTTTTCCACGTTTGCTGCTGTTTGTTTCAGTTCTGCTTGCTTGGAAAAAGTTTGCGCGGCGTCATCTAACGTGGGCTGGATACCTGCCATCCAGTTCAGGGTTACTTATATTTTAAAATAGAGTGCCCAAACTTGCATCGTAAAATGTGCAGTCACATTATTCTAAAATCGGTATAGATTTTTGTTTTTGTTCACCACTTTGTGACTGTTGGACTGAGACTTCCAGAAAAACACTATTTCGCTCATTAGTTGTTACTAGAACTACGTAATATGTAAAAATAATAATTTATTCTGAACTAACTTACGATTAAATAATCCGACGCATATCGACTTAGCAGTAAGTAACACAACACTGTGGCTATTACTCACTGTTGTTTCTCACGGAATCCGCCTTCCCTTGGCCACTGTCCTTTTCAGCTCTTAAATCTTTCACGTTCACAATTTCTGTCGACTTGTCCACAGTGGACTCAATCACCGCCTTGTGACCTCTGTTCATCAGTTTCAAGACTTTGAATGGACCCAAAAACTTTGGGGTTTCAATATTCTTGCCTTTTAGTTTCCCACCACGTTTCCCTTTCATAAGGTTCTTATGGTGCACCAGCATGCCAACCGAAACGCTGCGCTTATTCTTTTGTTGCTTTTGATAAGCTTTATCCTGTTTCTGTTTTCCGATTGCAATGTTGTTCGAAATCATTTTGAACCAGAAATTTTCTCCATTTTCCTTGGCTGTATCAAGTGCACCTATGCCGTCGGGTAAAGGAGCAGCTAATTTTTCCTCTACTTGCGCAGACGACTTTTCCAGTAAATGTTCGTCAATCGGTTCTGGTGTCGCAGATTCCCCAGGATCTCGTTCAAGCTCGGGTATTTTAGTTGTCAGCGTGGGGAACTCGGAAATCGTAGCTTTTCTTTGGAACATAATCTCAAAAGGAATTTCTTTAGTCACACTATGCACTTTGTTATTCTGCCCCCAAATAACAGAATCAACATAATCGCTCCATTCTCCACCACCTTCCACAAATCTGCGATTCAAGTCTCTGCAAACATCGATTTCCCAATCTCAGACTAGTCATCACACAAGTGCTTCGTGCAACATTTAATGAATAATTACGTAACTATGCGTGAGAAGACAAGAAACATGTTCGGTCCGGGAAACAGGTAGCTAAGCTCCTTTTCCGCGACATCAGAAATTGACAAGGGAGTTATGCCATTTGTAAAGTAGAGCCGGCAGTCACCGTTTAGGTTTTGCTATGAGTAACGCCCTTCAAGTCTTATGTATGTAGACATGCGACTTTCGTTCTATAGCATGTCCTTTATAGCTTTACAGTGTTCATCAGATTTTCACTGTTTATCGGATTCAAGCAAAGCTTAAGACGAAACGCCAATATATTAAGCGGTGGTTGCGTTAGAAATTTAAAAATTAAGTTTTATTTCGCCTGTACATAAACCGACCCAAATTTGCAGGTGTTCGTTCATTATGAATAATCGTCACTTCTTTGTACCTACATATCTATAACAATCTTAAACAGCGCAAATAAAACTTACTCTTTGATCTGCCTGTTCAGGTTCTCAACTTGGCCGCAAGTGCGCGGGTGTCGAGGTTGGGCAAAGCGATGTTCCACTCCCAGCAGACGCTCCATCTCTTTATTATCAGCGTTTCTGAATTCGGTACCTGATTCATTAAGGAATGCTTTTATTCAATCATCGATTACGCAGCACTATTGTACCCAAAGCCCCAACCACTTTTGCATAAGAAATTAATTAACAAACATGACCAGTACCATTGTCGGAAATGATTGCTTCCGGAATACCAAACATGGAAAACGTATGATGTAACTTCTTCACCACTGTCTTTGCTTCTTTGTTCTTTAAAGCATAAGCAACGCGAAATTTGGAGAAGTAATCGATAATGGTCAACAGATATTTGTGTCCCTTCGAGGTTTCAGGGAGGATAATTAAATCGTATCCGATTAGTGCCCATGGTCTGCCTGGCACGTTTACTGACGCAAGCGGCTCTTTAACGACATCCAAGCCTTTCCCTTGGGATTTGCAAACGTCACATTTGTCAATCTACAATGATGAGTGGTGGCAGTGAACGTCTTAATCATAACTTCATCTAACTTTTTGGAAAACAGTAGCAACAGATTCCGAAGTCTCTTACCACGGACTGAACTGTGGATCGCATACCATCCCAAAAGTAGTCTCTTGCAAGTGTCTGCTCTAAACCCTCCCTCCGAGCATGCCCTAATTTACTGAAAGCAAAAGTAAGCAAAGGTTACAAGCCGATACTTTAAAAACGTAAAGTAGGCAGAAAACATTGTATATTTAGCAACATCGACTCTTATATTTTCCGCCAATTATCGAAATGACGCCGCTGAATACACATTCAAAGCTTGTGTACCAACCGCTGTAAAAAGCGCTTTAAGAAGGTGAGCGATGATCTAAACTGACAGGACTGCTATAAATTACAAGTCAAATACCCGTGATAATCAGCAGTGATCTGGATTTTCTCCGCATCCTCAAACACAACAATCGGATAACCACATCCACTGAGTCCTTTCCGTTGCGATGCAATGAAATACAGCTTTTCACCAATGACGGCAAATTTGTCTCGTCGCCGACGGATGGAACGTTTCTGGCTTTCGCTTAACCCTTTAGGATACTGCTTTGTACTTAGAAAAACGTATATGGATTTCAAATCACAGTGCATTTTTACGCTTCCGTGACAGTAAACCGAAGAAAGAAGCACAGATCTCCAAGAAACAGGACGTTCAGCCCATACTCAACCACATTTCAAAACGTCAGTCTGGATTATTGATTACATTTCGGGAATCACACAATCGGAAATTTGTTTCAACAACAAAAGTAGAACGAACACAAAGCTGCAGTAAAGTAGTTCATGAGAGAGACTACAAATCTCCACAGTGAACCAAACTCACAAACTAACTAAATTTATGGCAAAGCACGGAAAACAGTTAGGCAAAAACCTGACAGCGACGGCATAAGCACGCTATGAATAACGGTGGCACAAATACAAGGCTGCTTAGAGACTAAGTGCGAAAACCGAAGAAGCCGAAGACTTTCAAACTATGATTCTATTTAAAACAGTAAATTGGGCTGTTATTACTACAAACTTTTTTGATTTACACGTAACAACTGGCTACACCAAAAGAGAAATGAATTCTTAAATAACTGTGTGAAACCGGTTAACGGGCAGATTTAATATTTCGATCAAAAATACTCAACAGTTTCAGGCTCAGAAAAAAGCATCCTGAGTCTATTCAAAGGGTTCGAACCACGATTCAAACGGCCGGAAATGGTACTCCGACCGAAGTGTCCGGCTCCAAATAGTGCTCCGACCAAGGTGTCCGGGTCCGAATAGTGCTCCAACCAAAGTGTCCGGTCAAAATAGTGCTCCGACCAAAGTGTCCGGGCTAAAATAGTGCTCCGACCAAAGTGTCCGGGCTAAAATAGTGCTCCGACCAAAGTGTCCGGGCTAAAATAGTGCTCCGACTAAAGTGTCCGGCTCTAAATAGTGCTCCGACCATAGTGCCCGGGCTGAAATAGTGCTCCGACCAAAGTGTCCGGGCTGAAATAGTGCTCCGACCAAAGTGTCCGGGCTAAAATAGTGCTCCGACCAAAGTGTCAGGGCTGAAATAGTGCTCCGACCAAAGTGTCAGGGCTGAAATAGTGCTCCGACCAAAGTGTCCGGTCAAAATAGTGCTCTGACCAAAGTGTCCGGGCTAAAATAGTGCTCTGACCAAAGTGTCCGGGCTGAAATAGGGCTCCGACCAAAGTGTCCGGTCAAAATAGTGCTCCGACCAAAGTGTCCGGGCAGAAATAGTGCTCCGACCAAAGTGTACGGTCAAAATAGCGCTCTGACTAAAGTGTCCGGGCTGAAATAGTGCTCCGACCAAAGTGTGCGGTCAAAATAGTGCTCCGACCCAATTGTCCGGGCTAAAATAGTGCTCCGACCAAAGTGTCCGGTCAAAATAGTGCTCCGACCAAAGTGTCCGGGCTGAAATAGTGCTCCGACCAAAATGTCCGGTCAAAACAGTGCTCAGACCAAAGTGTCCGGGCTGAAATAGTGCTCCGACCAAAGTGTCCGGCTCTAAATAGTGCTCCGACCATAGTGCCCGGGCTGAAATGTTGCTCCGACCAAAGTGTCCGGGCTGAAATAGTGCTCCGACCAAAATGTCCGGTCAAAACAGTGCTCAGACCAAAGTGTCCGGGCTGAAATAGTGCTCCGACCAAAGTGTCCGGCTCTAAATAGTGCTCCGACCATAGTGTCCGGGCTGAAATAGTGCTCCGACCCAAGTGTCCGGGCTAAAATAGTGCTCCGACCAAAGTGTCCGGTCAAAATAGTGCTCTGACCAAAGTGTCCGGGCTGAAATAGTGCTCGACCAAAGTGTCCTGTCAAAATAGTGCTCCGACCCAAGTTTCCGGGCTGAAATAGTGCTCCGACCAAAGTGTCCGGTTAAAATAGTGCTCTGACCAAAGTGTCCGGGCTGAAATAGTGCTTCGACCAAAGTGTCCGGCCAAAATAGTGCTCCGACCCAAGTGTCCGGGCTAAAATAGTGCTCCGCCCAAAGTGTCCGGGCTGAGACGCTCTCAGACGCTCTCAGAAGCTATCAAGAATGCAAAAATTTTTGAGTGGGCAAAATTTACGGCGGACGTTTTTTTGGCCCCCGGACGGTTTGGTCGGTTTAACGACCAAAACGTCCGCCGGACGTCTTAGTCGTCCGGACGTTTTGGTCGGTTACAACAGAGTCTGTAGACCGACTATGTCTATCAAAATTACAAAAAAAATTACAAATTATGGCAGCGTAATTATGTACATCATATTACTGTCATCATATATTATTCCGGCACAGCCAGTTCCGACCGTGCAGGGCCTACATGAAAATACTGTACTGGAAATATATTACAGTTTTATGTTACGTATTTACCCAAGTGAGTGTCCCCATTGGTTGCCAAGACCTCGAAGACCCCGTTATCAATGGTCAAGAGCGACACGTCGAAGGTGCCACCGCCCAGATCAAACACCAGAATATTCTTTTCCCCCAACTTATCCAAACCATAGGCAATGGCTGCGGCGGTCGGCTCGTTGATGATCCGCATCACATTCAGTCCACTGATGGTGCCAGCATCCTTAGTGGCCGCCCGTTGCGCGTCGTTGAAGTAGGCCGGCACGGTGACGACAGCATGCGTCACGGGATGGCTGAGGTAGGCCTCCGCGGCCTCCTTCAACTTGCCCAGCACCATGGCGCTGATCTCTTCGGGCGTGAAGATCTTCTTTCTGCCTGCTACGGTCACCTGCACGTGGGGTTTCCCGTGGCGGTTGACCACTTTGAAGGGATAGTGCGGGATGTCGGCCTGCACGGAGGGATCCGCCCACTCACGCCCAATTAGACGCTTCACGTCGAAGACGGTGTTCTCCGGGTTGGACGTCAGCTGGTTCTTCGCGGCGTCACCCACGAGACGCTGGCCGTCGGAGGTGAAGGCCACATACGAGGGCGTAATGCGGTTGCCTTGATCGTTGGCGATGATCTGCACGTGGCCATTTCTAATCAGACAAAATAAATACGCCTCAGAGTACGTCTCAGTATTCTGTTCTAACCAATTTACTGATTATAAAGTACTACGTAGTAAACTTCACATCGCATTTGCCGAATGAACGGAATACATTTAGTTCTATTCGGATAACAACTCTACCTAGCTACACGGCGTCACCCATATTACGCGGCTTGCGCCACGTCAAAAACACAACAATGACAGGCTTCAGGAAATCTGTCCGTAAATTTCTCTTTTTACTAAGCTGTACATACCGGTGCGGCTTGTGCAGTTAAAACGGTAAATAATTAAATGTATTAATTATTTTGTAGATATGACCGTTCAATTAAACGTAGAAGGGATATTTAAGAAAAAGGTTAACGTTGTCGACGGCTACTTTGTTCTCTTAACTAATGCAAAAACCAAAGTCAAGCAAAAACAAAGTTTTTGGGACATAACGCTGTCCATCACGGTGCTTCACTGTTTCCGATGTCTAGCACAGAAAAACGCTTACTCACTTGTAAACTCCGACGCATGAGTAAGTTGTTCCGAGATCAATGCCAATCACGGTACCGACATTTTTGGCATCTTCTTCGGCTTTCTTCTCAGCAGCGAAAGCCGAAAGTAGAAAGGCGATGTATATAAAGAAGACGGCCGTCCTGCACATTGTAGAAGGAGGGATTCTAAACTGGTGAAAATTATCAATAGAAATCCGTGTAGATCCGAAACCGTTACAAAACTGTAATCGAAAATTCGGGAATAACTGTGTCAACTACCACAAGTGTCAAGTTAAGATAGTATTTCAAGTCAGTCGTTCGTTCTGCGATTCGTTCTGGAATTATTTGATCTACGAAATATCACAATAGTGAGCCAGCACACACATCAGGGCTATTTCTGTGGAGGGAAACCTGGCAAGTTGCCGGCGTGGTCCAATGAAACCGCAGCACGTTCAAAATGGGCGGAAGAAGCCGCGGAATCGTGGAATCATTCCGACGGGTCCATGAGATTATTGATCAGCAGTGCGATTAAACGTGGCGGTATCAACGTATCGTATCATTCTCTTGTGTAACAGTTTTCAACCGCAGTCCCACAACTGTTGCAGATATAAAGTTCGAGATAATCTGTGTATGGTACTTACAAATTTTAAATATATATTTTTAATCATTTTTTTCGTGGTTTTATGTTATTCGTCAGCTCTGAATACTGTATTCACACAAACATCAACAAAATTTCTTGCCTACACTGCTGCATCCTCGATTTTAAGCTGCTGAATGCTTGACAGACTACTGTTAACGGTTAACTGTAGTTGCTGCAAAATTAAAAGCAAAGGTATTTTCCTATCATGTCAATACCTTTTTTAGATCAAATTTACACTAAATATGTAACAGGTGGCTGAAAAACTGCCGGTCTGATTGATTAAAGTGCGGCTGGTTCGACGTTTGATTAACACCGTGCAAATTTTTTCAGTTAAAGCTGTTTGCATGTTCACAGTAATAACCGGATACTTAGTTTATTAATTATTATTTTTAAATTGAATAATTAAGGTGCGCGAGCCTGCATCACAAGTGTCTTGTGAGCCATGTATAGTATCGTATGTACAATGATTCACAAACGTGTTCACAAACAGACGCATGAATGCACACTGGCTTGTTGTCGTAAACAAGCCAAAGGTTGCCGCGCATGATAAAAATTTGCGACCTTGAATGCGATATCAGCTGGTCTTTTACAAATCCAGTTGGTCGATTTTTCGTCACAAAGGAACTGCGGGTTTCCTGTGCAATCGGCGGCAAACGTTGAATCATCGGCACATTCATCAACACCATACTTTCTACAATCACATGTGCACGTCGCGTGCTCACTGCTTAGTGTTCATAGTCCAAACAAGTCATGCAGTGGCTGAGTCGTCGGCATCTAACGATTCCAGCTTGTTCCGCGTCCACACGAGCGCTTACTTAACTCGTATAATTATTGTAACATCCTCGTTGCACCCAGCCGAGCGTCAGTACTGCTCTAATCAGGAATCAAAATCACGGATGATGTCCCGGACTTGAAAATGCGCGGTAATAAAATACTCGCAACGCTTATGCCTTATTCTGTCTTCGGGCAGTTGGACAATGATGTATACATGGATTGTCGTTATTGGAGCGTGCTGCTGGACAGCGGCATTGGGTATGTAAACATCTTGCACGATCACACAGACCGACATCCATATGGTGCTGAGTTCCGCTGGATGGATTTGTAGGTGGCCCAGTGGAAAGCATAATTCCTGCCGAATATCCAGATGTCGAGGGAGCGGTCGTGAATGGCTCACCTGAGGACGTCTTTGCAGGAAATGCAGATTTTGACGAATCAGACAGTGCCACCGTTATCCCGCCAAGTTATCCCGATGAAGAGACCTATCCACTGGCACAATAAAACCTCCCATCGGTGGACTAATCATTAGTAAGTGTGTGTCACTCATTTCGACAGCCTACGGTAACGTACGGTTTCGCGGTGATCCTATATCTCGCCTTAACTAAGGCTTGATTAGGTATCAGCACTTTAGCAACGACCAAGTAGTGTACTAGCAGAGCGTAGTAGCCGATTACAGGGAAGTAGGAACCGGAAAACCTATCGGTTTACTGCTATGTTACTCGTGCGGGAAACCTGATCAGTATGTAGCGCTTAGCCTTAAATCGGCGTTGGCTCCAGTTGTTACTGTATTGATAAATTAATTGTGCGTTTCGCCCATTTGGTTATCAGCTCACGCTGAATGTTTCTAGATGGTGAATCTGCACCGAACAACGAGTTCCACTTTATCGTCAGCATCCGCCGAGACGATAGCCATATCTGTGGTGGGTCGCTCATGCCGGATCTGAAATCCGTCATCACCGCCGCTCATTGTGTGCATGATGAAAAATCGTAAGCACCACATCATGTCTAAAAAATAGCAGCACCTGACGGATTCCTTAACAGGGGCAGGCGCATTCCAGTACGGGAGCTCAGCATCGCGGTGGGCATCCGCCGCCTCGTCAACGTCCCACCGTCCAACGTAATCACGGTGCGCGAAGCCGTTGTTCATCCCGACTACCATCATAAAAAGATCCTCAACGACATCACCATCCTGCGCTTAGCGACCACGGCCGCCGGAATACTGGGCGTATCCAGCGTGAAACTTCCGCCCGCCAATGCCGAGCCGGCTCCGGGTACAACACTGCACACCGCAGGCTGGGGGCGGACGCAAGAGGGAGAGGCGAGTGCGGCGTCAGAACAGCTGCTAAAGACCACGCTGAAGGTCGTGGATCGCGAGCGGTGTCGACGTTCCCTGGGTGCAACAAGACGGAGTCATATTCCTCCCAGCCAAATCTGTACCGAGAATCAGGCGTCCGGCACGTGCAATGTACGTTGTACCTCTGGCCATTTGTAACCGTGGCACAGCCTATTTTTTTACTGCAAATAATCATCAAGGAATTTGATTTCGTGGTATATTGAAGGATGTTAAAACAGCGTCAATAACCATGAAAATAATGCTGTTACTTACGTAATAATTGCGTTTGTGGTAGGGCGACAGCGGCGGTCCGCTGGTTAATCGGCGGAGTGGTGGGGATTATTTGGTTGGTTTGACCAGCTACGGCCTCAGAGGGTACGTTAACGGAACGGATAATTATATCTGAAAAGAAAGATATAGTGCAAGCTCAGCAACACCATTTAGCAATACCGTTAGAAAGTCTTCGATGCATTAGGGAAAACCGGTTCTGGTCATTCTACTAAATATTACAAACTAGGAAAGTGCACTCGCTTTTGGCGGGCACTGCATGACCGAAGCGTAGCAGGAATGCATTGTAAATAACTTGCATTTAGAATGTTGCCGGTACAGTAGCATTATACGACGTTTGCAATATTTTGTAGTTAGCACTGTTTAGTTAGCAAGTGACCCGGTACACATATTTACTCTTTGGCATTGGTTTTGGCCGCTAATTTGATTGGCTTGTTCTTCGGCTTGCCATCCTCCAACGTCTCTTCGAATGCCTAATCAAATTTTATAAAAAAGGGAGAGGTAGCTTTCAACAAATGTTCTTTCGGGTCCGCTGACATTGTGGTCGGTTCAACGACCAAAATCTCCGTCGGGCACCTTGACCATCCTGACGTTCTGCTGGGTTACTGTCATCTTTTTAAGTGATTCAGTTCACCTGTCGTTCATGTGGATCACTCGTCAAGGGACCGAGTCAGGATGTTGTCGTTATTTGTACGCCACTCTCGAACGCTGCTTAACTGTTTTGTGTCCGCAGATGCACTCTCAACACAGCGGACGTTTTCACCAAAGTCAGCCACTTTACAGAATGGATCCAACGTGTCACCAACGGGGATACCCCTTCCCACACCCAACCTATTCCAGCCCCCGCGCATCCTGCAAACCCTGAAAGCCCACCAGGGGATTTTCGAGAAGATAATCCCACTCCTGCTCCCGGGCCAAGTAATGGTGTCTTGCAACCAGGAGGTTGCGGAGGCGCAGGGACAAGAGGATGTGACGCAACCCGACTGCTGCCTAATTATAACTGTCGCACGGTGGGAGCAACATTGTGGTGCAAGACGAAACACGGTGAACTGCCGTGTACAGTCTCCGGAAATAGACCCATCTGTCGGTTAAGATCCGGTATCCCGTCGCCCGGTGGAGCCCGAAGACCACAGGGCGCTAACGTGCGTCATTGCTACTCTCAGGGACACAAGACCCATTGCACTATCCGGTCATCTTCCGGATAGTACCAGCTACCAAGGCCTGAAAATGATCCATTCGCGATGTTACGTTAGTATTAACTTTTAAACCGTTAGAAAACACTCAAAAATCAAGCCGATAGAGTAGTATTGCGGCAGGAGATGAGCGTTAAATGGACACAAAAACAAAATGGACTAATACAATTTTCATGTTTCTGGCATTTAATATGTGTGTGTTAGCACTTTATTAGCATTTCTCAATAAAGGACGTCTGGCATGTTATCAAACGCAGTGTGACCATGTCCGTGTACAGTCCGTTTTGTATTTGTTGGTCCAGAGGTTTAAAAGAAGAGGTGCGGCTAAAACACAGCGTTAGAGAGAAGGACAATGCGTCGGCTCTTTGCGTTCACCGACATCCATTCAGATTCAAAATCAGTGTGCCGCGGTAGTGCAGCAAGCACAGTGCGCATGCAACCCCACTCACCGCGGTGCGCCTGAACCAAACACTACTGAAGCGGACTGTAGGTTAACGCAGTCGGTAAAGGTTGCTTGCTTGTTATGGAAAGTACTCGCAAAAAGTCCCTGACTTGTGAGCGTTTTCCCTTTAGCCGTTATTATTGGTGACCGAAGCCATCAATGAAGTACTGACGCCGTCACAGCGGTTGGAAACCGTGCAAAAAGCCGCTAAAGAACTTTAATATTTATCTTTTTTATGCTTGAGTTTTTTGCACAAGTGGAAAAGAACAGAAGGAGTAAAACCAGATGCTTGCCACCGTTTCTCTGCATTGCTGCCGTCATCCGCCTGGAGTGTAACCTAACGGCATCACATATGGTTAATTCTGACGCGTTACGTAGCTCCATGTTCAGCCATAACGTCACACTCCAGCCGGGCGACGGCATCAATACCTGGGAACGGTGGAAGTCATCTACTTTTGCGTCGTCTGTTCGCACACTGCTCACGAGCTCAGGAACGCCAAGAACGGTGGCCGGTTATTAAAGATGATCCGCATATCCTTAGAAAACGATTTGATTCGCCCAATCGGAAATTTAAGTTACATCGTTTTCAAGTTTTACTACGTAACACTGTAACAGTAATGTCAATGTGTACCCAATATGAACGACATTATGACGATGATCAGTCTTAATTACTCGTACAATCTTTACTAAGCGGCAAACAACCTAGCAGGTAATAGCTATGATACTCGTCGGACGCAGTCACTACGAGTACGCACAATGCCGGTACCTGCTGTTCCGGATAATATATGAGTCGTCACACGTATAACCATAAACACAAGCAGAACGCTGAGGTACTAACAGGTACTAGCAGTCTAACAGCCGAGGAGGGCTAACAACGATGGTCTTTAAGTTTCTTCCTTATCTAAAACCGTGGTTTCCTTTTGCAGAGATATTTTAGCACTTTCGGTCGCTTCAACGCCCTCCGGACCCGTTATCAAATCTCCTGTCGCTTTCACTGTTGTCGTCCCTTTTACCCGACCCATCAACGGACGTCGTGTCTCTCGGTCCAGCCGTGGTTGTAGTCTCGCAAATGTCCGTCTCAGCACCTGCAACCGATGTCGTGGCAACATAGTGAATGTACCATAATTACGTTCCGCTGGACGCGTAAATAGAATAATTCTTACCTTTCCGCGTTACGATATCGTCGATTGCAATAGATTGACCTCTGGTCGTACACTGGTTGCTGTGATGTGCGACAAAGTTGATAGTGAAACTATCGTTCTCCGCAATGGCAAACGCGGTCGTAACAGTGTAGGTGTAATTTCCCATGTTAATATTGTCTTTTGCGTAATCCGCTGTGCTGCCCCAGATTACGCGATCCGGAATTCGAGATTCACTGCCGTTCCCGATACGGACATCCAAAAAATAGCTCTCTAATTCGTTGTCGCTAATGACCGGCGCGTGTGAGAACTGTATAATGAATGTGAGGTTATAATGCACACATGCAGCGACGGTAACAACTGGAGTGCGCAACACAGCTTTCCCCACAACACGGGCAGAAGAAGTCCCCACCGAGCACTGGGACACTGCTTGCATATTTTTGGACGCTGCAAACAGATACAATCATTTTTGCAGATGGCCAAAATTCACAGCAAACGGAAAGTCTTCTCATTCAGAATTTTGTTTACATTTACCTCGTTGGGCCACATCAAAGCGGTGACGAAGCCAAGTGAACTTTGGATCCCAGTTTCGGCAATACCAAACTCCCTGGTACGGACCAAAACTACATACCAATTTTGAACTCTCCGATTGTGGCAACGCAATCCAGGACGCGCACATTAGGTCGGCACATAATTTTGGGGACGGTGTTGTGGTCCAGGGTGTTGTAGGCGGCGGGGTGGTTGGGCACGCCTTTTCTTTCGCTGTCATGTTTAAGAAGGGATGAAAGCGTCCGGGTTAAAGAGACCAAATGTAAGTCTAGAACTACCGTTTAGAAAGCTCAAGTTAGAGTAGCCCAAGTCTTTAAGTTGGGCGGACTCTGCTGTTAACACATTTCTGGAAGAAACAATATTACTAGGAAAAATGCACGTTGGCGTGCATTTGTCAGACCGGAGCGCAGCATCTCCTTTGAGTAAGTATTTGTATAATACATTTTAATACTACAAACTTTAGTTTGAAGCACTTAATAATTTGATCTGTCAGAGCACTTTACTATATGCATATGTAGAATAATAAATTTTTATATCATTTTTCAAAACAACTTAGCAACATAAGCATGCACTTCCAATTACTTTTTGGAAATGGATTTCGTAATAACCTTTCGTAACGGACAGAAATCAACGAAAGTATTAGTCTTGAATATAGAGGACCTTCGCTACGCTCCGGTCGATAATTCAATTACAATGTATGTACCTTGCTTGGTTACAATGTCATCGATGGAAATTGTCGCTCGGTTTATCCGGCAGCCGTCATTGTGGTGTGCAATAAAATGAACATTGAAGGACCCGTTTGCTCCGACTGTGTAAGTGGTCGAGTTATAGAGAAACTGATTGGTCAAATTTGCGAAGTCTGTCGGATAATCTGTTGGCTTCCCCCAGATGATGCTGCTTTCTGATGGAATCGCTGCTTCGTTTGGCCTGCCAATTCTTACGTCGAAAAAATACTTGCTGTCGAAATCAGGCGGTGCGGAAAGCATGTAGCGGAAGCTGATGTTATACATCACACTTTCGCTGACTTGTACAGGCGGTGTGATAATTGCTGCAACGGCTTCTGGCCTTACTACAGATACGCCACTTCTTCGGGAGCACCGTGAGACAGCAAAATTTTTAGTCTCTGAAAAAACAAAACCGTAAAAAAATTAACTGATGGATCAATATCGTGGTGTGTTGGCGCTCTGTATACCTGTGGGCGATGTGACAATATCAAATACGAAGTTCAACCAGGGAATCGTCCTGTTCCAACTGCGGCACATCACGATATTCAGCTCGTCAGGCCTCTGCTGCCGAATCCCGAAACCGCAGTTTAATTTATTTACGGTACTCGAACCAAGCGGCATCCAATCCACACAGGGAGAATTTTGAATTGGGCAAGCGGTAACAGCAGAATCCGTCGATGAAGAGTAATCGTATGAAATGGCTGTAGAGTTGGAAGTTGTCTCCTCTAACGTTGTATCTAAGGTCACACTGGTTTCAGTTGAATCGAGACTCGTTCCACTAACACCATCTGTCGTGGTTTCTTTCGTTGTGGTCGTATCGGCTGTCATCGGCGTAGTTGACTCAATGGCCGATGTAGGTGTGCTTTCATCTGACTCAGATATAGTTTCCTCCGATGTAGTTTCCTCCGATGGTGTAGGCACAGTTTCAGTCGGTTTGGGCGTGGTGGAGCTTGGCTCTTGAGTGATTTCCGTTAGCGAGGGTGTTGTGTCTTCCGGTATAGGAGTGGTCTCCTCTGGTCCAGGTGTGGTTTCCTCTGGGATGGATATGGTTTCTTCTGATACAGACGTAGTTTCATTTGGTTCATGTGCTTCCGTGCCTGGTTTGACAGGGACAGTCGTTGTACTTGTTGTTGTTAAACCAGTATCTGAAGTGCCCGTTGCAGTACTGGGCGTTGTCTCCGATGTAGTGGTGTCGGTTTCAACGAGTGGCGTCGATGTGGATATTGTGGTGTCAGTGGAGGGGGTGCTCGAATGTTGTTCAGGATACACTGTGGTTGTGCCGGACGTTGTGGCAGTGTCTGCAATATCTGTCGGAGATGACGATACTGAGGTGGTCGGAGACGGCTCTGCAGTGGTTATGAAGGGAGTTGTGGGAGGTGTTGTGTCGGGTACGACTGGTGTCGGTGTTGATGGTGGAGTCGTTTCAGGGGAAGCTTCGGTGGTTGTTGGACAGATGCCGGACGCGGGCGTAGCCGTTGTGGCTGAAACACGGCACGCAAGGTCGGCTTGCTTTTTACTTTAACACTGCTGAATTTTTAAGGCCAAACGGCACTGAATAGGGCTGACTACTTCTGTAAAGCGGACGTTCGCCTGGAGCTTTTTAATCGGCTTCATATCACAATAACGTAAAAGTGAAAGGGTACCATTACTACGATAAATGCGCCAACGCAGGCAGGGGATAAAAGGTGGCAGTGGCACCTGCCACTGGCAATTGCCACCGGCAGTGGCAGTTGCCACTACGCGTTATGGCAAGCGATGAAACGTGGCAACTGCCAGAATATCGTCCTATTCCCTGTACATGTCAGTTTTAAAAGCACTCAAACACACTTTAAAACTGCGAACTTCGAGGTGCGGAGGACGCTAATTTTCTCGTTACGGAACTCAAAAACACTTAATACTTTTAAATGCGTACTTATATACGCATGGACCACGTCAAGTAAGATACCGTAATTAAACGGTATCTTGAACCGTAATTACGAAAAGCCTTTTTTATAGGAGGGACGCGAACCGATTGCATATCGAGTATTCGCCCGTTGCTTATCCAAAACATTAAAAGAAAAATCGAAAGCAACCAGAATAAAAAATTCGTTTGTACAGCGACCATACTGCACTTTCACATAAAGGATAATAAGCAGACGAGCTGTTTGTCTGCCAGGGTCAACCGCGCTGGCATTTTAACTGAAGTATAGTTAATCACTGCAGTAAGTATCACTGAAAGCGTCTATTTTGATATGACGCGATTTTCAGGACAATAATAATATTTTGAAAAAAATATTCACAGAGAACAGTGTAGGTTTCTTGTATACTGGATATCTTGCCCACTTTTTTAAATGACTGCCATTCTGTGGTACTACTTTTGCTCGCTGGGTTTCTACGATCTCGGAATGAGCATTCCGTTTACATCGAGGTGCTCGAATTTTTGGAATCGACATTTAGCTTCAACCTCGAGAAAGTTTCGTGACAACAGCCATGATCCCGATATGAACGGGCCTACCTGGAGCAATAGCACAGGGACTAACTATTCTGGAAGAAACAGTGTTGAGCTTGTGCTGCAGGGCCGCAGGTCCTCTGTGATAACGCTGAAGAAACTTATATGTTTCGACACGGCATCACCCCGTACGGTGCAGAATCACGAAAACGGTCTCATGCAGGTCGCGATTTCTGGTCGCGGTGTTTACTTGTAAAAGGATATGCCGCAAGCGGCACATCCTTATACATTTATTTTATTCACATACCTTAGTCCGTTACATTGTTAAAATATCTTTGACTCTGAAGCAATTATTGCGTAAGAAAAAATAACAACAGTTGAGAAACCGACAGGAAACTTTCAAGGGGCGATCTCTTCTCTGCCGTACGATTTTTCTACGAATACGTTTCTAAAATTAGGGAACACGTTTGCACTGTTTACTTGTATTATATACAGGCAGAAAAAAGAAATACAGTTTATGGAAACGAAGAAGAAAAACTGATGCAGTGGAGGTGTGCGTACCGATTTCAACAGCTTACTGAGTAACCCTAGTAAAATACCGTCCCATTTACCGAAATACCGTGCTTCAATCGTGAGAGGCACAGACTGTGAGTGCTCTGTAACTGTGACAGCGCTGAACCTGCTGAACCGCGGTGCAGCGCTCGGTCACAAGACCCCGGCTTACGTGTCCATGGGTGTTCAGTGTTCTATAGAGTCGATTTGGAAAAATACAAAGACTCTCCCTTTAAAACTTGTCGTTGGTTGGCAGATTCGTCTCTTGCTGATGCTTAGTTTTTGGCAGTTACCACGTTTTATCGCTTGCCACAACGCGTAGTGGCAACTGCCACTGCCGCTGGCAGTTGCCAGTGGCAGGTGCCACTGCCACCTTTTATCTCCTGCCGCAAACGCACGCATTTCAGTTCCAACATAGCGGTCCAATGCGGACGATTTGCGCGCATTGGATTTGATCCTGTTACCCAGACTACCCTATCCCCAGTTTTTCAGTCGTACTCTGTACAGGTACGTGTAGTATAATTATATTTTCTTCAGTTGAGCCGATCACTTTCAATAACAATAATAAGTTGTCACAAAAGTTGTTAAATTAAACCGAATTATATGTTAGAAATAACACCAAACACTGTTTCATTTAAGTGGGCAGCTCTTCCGCACAACCTGTTGAACTTTAAACGGCGCAGCTTATCAGCTAACGAACGCTTCCTGCTCAATTTCCAGCTAATTAAACAACGACAAAGCGCTTACTGACCGTATTGGATCCTGATACTGTCCACAGCGATCTCTTTAAGACTGACTTCACAGTTATCATTGTGGTACGCGAACCAGTATAATACGTACGGTTCGCTTTGGTCACGGTGAAAGACTGCTTCGACAGATTTCCAAACGTTAGGAAGAACTCCATCGTAGTCTTCTTCTCTGCCCCAGATCAGCTCAATGGGAAATGTGTGCCCATAATCCTCAACAAATACTTGGAGATGAAACTGGTTTTGTGGATTAACAGAATCAAAAACCGGATAATCGGACAATCGATACCAAAATGTCACGCGCCACACAGTACATGATGTCACACCGATGTTGGGGCTCTTCAGGACGGCCACGGCATCTTGACTTTCGGGCGCAGCACCGAAAGGTCGCCTGGTGCAACGTGATAAAGCTATCACATCAACTGCAAGAAATACATATCGAGGGAAAAATTACAGTGAAAAAAAACATGACGCGACAATTAAAAAAAGGCTTAAATAACCCACAGTCATGGCCCACAACTTCTAGCAATCCTTGATTCATACTTACGAATTTTCTCATCAAAATTCGGATAATTTTCCACCAAATCAAATTGATACGGAAAGTATCTATAGCCGCGGAACCAATTGGGGCAGATGTCAATGCCTGTGGCTGTGTTGTCCAGCTGGATTTCCGTTCCAAAATCACAACTGCCTCCGTTCAAATTTGCCCACCTGTAACATGGCGTTGGTAGAGGGCAAACAGCCCGCTCACTTTTCTCACAAAGTGCGCCAAAGCGCTTTATTGAAGTTGCCCCTGAAAATGGAAAAAAGTTTGGTGCAGCTGGTTGGGCGCGTGAGATCAAAGAATTTCCGTAGAATATCTCGGCGCTGGCTTATTACTTTGTAATGTTACTGATAGTTGCTCGCATTAACACTTATTACTCATAGTTATAATACAAATGTAGTCATCAAGTTACTATTTTTCTTATTACTGTTACTCAGAATCTGACAATCTAGCATCTATTTGTTTTACAGGCTGCAGTAAGTAGTTAACGAAAATGTAGGGCAAGAATATGCGTATTAATCTGAGTACTAGAGCACTGTGCACCATCGCCCCTTGTGGCCAGTTGGCAGCCTGGAGTATAAAAAGGGCGCGTTCAGTGTACCTAGCCACATTCGGCATTGATGTACCATTCGTTGCTGCAATTATTTTGTTTTTTGTTTGCTGTCTTTTGTCATGAGGTTGTTTGCTATGCGGCTGTGTATTTACAATGAAGAATATGCCCCTTTTAGCAGTTGTTCTGTATGTAACTGGAAACAAAACAACAATACGGGAAATCACATGTAATTTTTGAAGAAAATAAAGAATCTCCTTGACGACGTCCCTAATGCAAAGGCATCTTACCAAGCAGTAAAAGCGTTATTACTGTCCGTAATTCACTGTGACTCTTTGAAGTAATTTTCATGGGCGAATCCATCCTTCTGTCAAGTCGGTTATAAGAAAGGGCCTTCCAGATGCGGACCAGTACATGTGTCGCAGTGATTGTGGTTTTCTCAAAGGGAATGTTGCAAACAAGTTACATGGTTCTACACGGTAAAATAATTTTGCAATCGCATCGTTGCGTCAAATTTAGCTGATAACCACTACCTTATAGGTGATAGTTTTACGCTGTCTATGTGCAATCTGTTGGCTTTCCGTCCACGCAAAGCTGCGTTTTATTTTTATCTCCTTTGATTCCGTTGGCATTTACTAGTGCCGAGAACAATGCGCCAGCTGTATACTTTTCAGTTGAGCGCGCTTGCCCGTTATCGGCGCTAGTTTCTTCTTATCTTCAGTTATGCAAAACCTGTCTAATTACATAATACCGGGCACTTTTACAAAGTAATGTCACCATTTAAAGAATGCAAAAGCGTAACGATACTACTACGGATCAAAGTACTAGAAGCCTTTGAACATGGGATTGTTAAGCGACAAAAGTTGCTGTTGAGCAGTTTTTTTTAACTAGAACAAGTTGCCAGAAACAGTTGTTAATATCCGAAGCACTGTGGTTGAGATTTATCTAAGCAAACGGACTTTCTTTTTCTAAATTTCGTGTACGCTTTTTATTTGGCTTGAGAGGCAAAAGCAGAACCCAGGGTAGCTCGGCCTGGTTGAAACTCAGAAGTTCACGCCCTTTACGGTATGCGTATATTTAAGGGAGAAGTGGCCGGGTGCATGGTACCAAATTCGTGTACATGCATGAAAGCTTTCATTTTCGCGCACTTCCAAACACATTCGCGTTCCGGTTTATAACATTCTGTGGCCCGAAGAATTGTATACATTCGAGTGAAAACCGTTTGTGCGCGTAACATCCGGTTTAGAAGTTATGGCTGTTAGAAAATTCCAAAAAGTTTAAATACATTCAGGTGTACCAAAAGTCTCATTATGGACCGATGTCCCTCAAACTGGCATGTAAATGCACATAACCAAAAATCCTTTACACCGATCCACTGTTCCAGCATGTTTTTCTAATTTTGAAATGAAATTTATAAAATTGAAAACTTATTTCAAAATCTGAAAAAAATCGTGGAAGTCTGCATCGGTGCTGTTCTGTTCTGAAACGCCGCCGCTGTTCACATCCAACTGCGGAAGACTTGCTTCGGTTTTTTAAACCTAAATCCGCACCAGAAGTGAAAGCTGGTTGATGACTTTGTTGTGCTCCCGAATTTTTTGCTGCCATGAGCAGCCTTCGGTCTTGCATAAATAAAAGAAAACTGTGGTGTGATAAAATTCAGATATCATGGCCAATTGTTTGGCCGTTAAAGCGTTTGAACCTAATTGAGAAAAACGTAAAAAACTAATGGTGCGCATCCGGTCAACAGGATATCCGGCCGCATTATTCTCTCGATGTACTTTATCTTCGTCAACGCGAAACAATTATTTTGCAGATAAGACACTCTGATAGAATATTACTGTTGTGTATTTATAGAACTTACCCTATATCTCTGCTTCATCGACCTACCGCGCCTTCGACGTCGGCGTTGCCGCGATTTGGAGATGTCATTCTCTGTGTTGCAGTTTTCCACCATGTTGCTAATCACATTGTCAATGGACAGTGGTGGCCACATCTGTGATGCAAATCATTTACCGTAAATTGGAACTCCTAAAGGCAGTTTTACAGCTTCATTATTTAAGTTACAAAGCAAGTTTAAGTGGATTTGTGTACATTGATACTCGTACTTGATCGAACTGCTAAGTGAAATGGGAACTGCCACTCGGCTCTATGTGTTCCTTTTTTCCTTTGTGTTGGCTGGTATCGGCGCATCAGGTAAGGACTAAGACGATGTCGGCTTCTGGTACCGTTAATGCGGAAAATGAATTTGGATACAGACAGGAAAGGTACAGTATTTTTGGATATAAAAACAATTGTACAAAGCAAATTGGTTTTCGAATCTCGTAAATCTTTCGTGAACGTCCGATTATTACATTTGAGTTTTGACTAATTGGATAAAATTCAAAGGCCTGACTTCGATTATTTTTGAATTTGCCTATATTGTTAGTACAGTATTGATTTATCCTGTATCAGTCCTTAGCGTATTGATTTGTTTGCGGGATATTTTTTTTTTAAATCGATCACCGGCCTCCATTTGCGTGGCGCCCTTTTCAAGTCACTGCTGTTTGCATACGATTGTGTATCCGGCATCGAGGTTTTTAGCTTCAGTTAATAATTCATGGACTGATGGACACCTTCCCTAGTTGTTTTCTGCACAGTTTACGAGTTGAATTCATAGACGAACCGGCCAAGCTTTTTATAATTAAAACATCTATTCTTTTAAATGCTTTATTGTGCCTAGAGATGCAGATACGATGGCGACTAATTTCTGAAATAGATTGTGCAAAGTAATAAGCAACAAGAGACAATAAAAACAGAATCTATGTACGGTACCCTCGGTCATATAGTATTAGCTGGCCGTTGGGCACATGAATGCGTGCATAAATCTTAGTATAGTAATTATACGAGCTTTGGGTTTGAGTACAAAATTAGCTCGTGCGCCATAATGCATGATATGTAATATCTTTAAACTGTTGACGCATGTGACCTAATGCCGTTGAAACGTGAATGTACAGGAACGCCTAACCTTTCAACGCCCACCATTGCGATTCCATACAAAGACTTCCACATTCAGATTTTCAACGCCTCCTTATCGCCAGCCAATGCAGTGTTTAACTATTTGCCAACCGGTGTCCAGCTGGATTCGAGCCCGTGGTCGACCAACAACCTACCCGAGTGGCAGTCGACTACCATGCAGATCCAACTGTGGAATCGTGATTATATTGAAACTATGCATAATTTCTTGGCGCCGTTAACCGGGAATCGCAGTGGCCGGGTTCTTCCGGTTCCCTTCAAATGGATGCACATACGAAACGCCAGCGAACACGAAACGGGACACCAGATGGCCAGCAAATGGCAGCCCATTGCCAGTCGGCCGCAAATGGTGACCTTTCGGTTGCGTTGCGCTACCCAGGGAGGCGAACCAAACATCCAGCTGACCCTCGCGTACGAGCTGCCGAAATCGAGATAAGTTACCATTACTCTGGACAGCGGGCATCTCCTCGGGTCGCGTAAGTTTAACCTGCTGACGGAGCAGTTTTCCGGATATCAGTACGTTTTCGTTCAGCGCAGGGATTATTATAATCTCATCTATGAAGTGCTCATGGACAGCGTCGGCGGGATCTTGGAACCCGAGGAATTCCTCGATGACCAGCAGGTGGTCAGTCTGCTGAACAAGATGCTGCTAGTATTCCGGCGAAATGTCACGTCGACCGTAAACTTTACGGACGCCATATGGGCGGCAACATACTGGCCGGAAAATGATCAACGTCCCGATGAGAAAGTGCACAACTTTCAGACCATTTTTGCGGATCACATGCCTTGGCTCAAACAGGCACTTCTGGGACAGAACGCCGCCGATGAATCGAGTGAATTTGGCCGTTTAATATCCGTGATCGAAGCGGTCAACGAACTGAAATCCGGAAGCAGTACGGTCGGCTGGGATGGCGAAAAGACAGTGATCAAAACGACAAAGCTGTAATGTTTGGATTTAGAAAAGCTGAATCGACAGGAAACCTTCCGTAATTTTGCTGTTCGAATTAGTAAAAAGACTGCTGACTTTGTTGCAAATCTGTTCGTGATGAACCGGACGAGAGTCCTGTTGGCTGAACGTGCCTATGATAGACGCCTCCAGGAACATATCAAAACGCTGAATATGGTTTTGAATGCCTCAGCGGAAACTATTCACCGAATCGATGCACTGCGAAGTGATGTCGAGGCACAACCGGCACGGACAGAATTCACGAACCTGACCAGCGCGATGCAACGCACGGTGAACGAACGACTGGATGCCGCGGACGTCACGATGAACGCCATTTTGAAAGCTGTTAATGCGTTGACTAATTGCACAACCAGTGCTGTACAAGGTGGGTTTGCTACGGATATGCGAAAAACATGCATAGTGGCTATTTTGCCACATTAGGGTCGACAAAAATAATTATATTTAATCATATTTGGTTTTATTTGCCAGCATTAGCTCATTAAAAGAGCTTCTTTGTTTTTACCCGTGCTAAATTTTCGTTCAGGTGATCAGAATAGCTTTCCACCGATAAAATGGAGCGAACTTGATGTTGTTACGCAAACGCGTTCTCCCATCATCATCGTCCCTCCAGGTACATTTCCATTCACCTTTGGTCAGTTTGGTGATACTGCATGGTCTGCAGTTTTTCATGGTCGTTGGTAATTATTTCTCCAGCCAAAGATTTCTGGATTTCTTTCCAATAACTCACAATTTCCCGCGCTGCATCAAAAGCAAGAATATATATTTACTGACCTGACCTGACTTGCAGATTGCGATAGTTCAATTCGAGTGACCGTGGGTAATCCCAGCTACATACGAACACCAGGGTATCCGTCGCAATATCCCACAAAATGTCTTTTGCTTGTGGAATGACACTGCTGCGAGCGGAACGACACTTAGGGTTTGTAGTTCTCCCATTATTGTAATGGGGACATAATGGTTTTCTCCAGTGTAGAATAGACCTACGCATTAGTGCACCGTATTAAACTATGCTATCTGTACTACCGCCGATAAAGTTTGTGGTTAACGCAAAATTATTGTTGCTGCTTTTTCTACTTCTCCGCGGAAGGTTTTATCCGGGTAAAAAAGTTTCGTTTTTCCTATGCTGGTTTGCTGTGATATCTTGACAATCAGATAATAGCATCAGTACTGGCATACCGAAATTTATACCTAGTTTCAATCTAATTTGTTGATTATTACATTTACACATTTGTCACTTAATAATTATTTATTTTTAAAGGTTCCACTTACAGTAACAGTTACAGTAATATTTCGCACCATAACAATAAATAATAAAATGCATCTCGAAATTTAGCAGGCATAATAGACCGTTTAACTGTTAATTAGAATTACAGTACTTGTACTCGAGATGTTTGTATTGAAATGTGCGTGCGACAAAACTTTTCTTTCAAGTCGACTGACTGAACTGATTGTTCCGGCGAGCGTCTGGTAATTGATGGGCATGCGTACTGTGGCATTATCAAAGCACTTCGCGTCAACGTATCAGCAAGCACAGCGGTGGGTATGGTGGTTGGAAAAGTTGTTGTGCTTTCTGCGCAGGAGGCACTTTAAAATCATACGTTTACTGGCAACTACCATAAACTCTGCTTTAGGTTGCCTCCTTCACCTCCAGATACCACCAGCACGAAGGATTCTCTGTAAAAGTGGAAGCGATTGCGCCGTGAATATTACCGATTATTTTTACAACCTATCAAAATCGTTTAACCTGCTTCTACAATCATAGACAAATGTTTAGTATATGACATACGTTGTTTTCCTTTTTTTGATAAGAGCCTTTCGGAACGATGCGACACAGTACGAGTATAAGCGGGTCCGGTATAATCGATTTGCAAACAATAAAAAGCACCTTACCGTACTTCGGCTCGTAGTTTAATGTCGGTCACCGAAAAACAATCATCGCAGATATCAATCAGGCCAGTACAGTGGTGCAAATCGGTAAAATCCACGTTTCGGATTATAACTTGACAATCGCAGAGTTCTACTGTTTTTCATGAGCAACATTTTTAACTTAGCTGCCGTTAAGGAAAGTGCTTCGGCTTCATTGAGTACCATTTGACCCACGGCAGAATAAAGATTTTAATTGGTTTTAGAAATAGTCTAAACTGCGTGCAACCGTGCCCGTGTCATATGATGGCGGAACAGTCCCGCACCAGCATCACCAGTCGGCGCCGGTGGCTTTCTGCCAGAAGCAGGACATACTGTTCTACCTAGTCCAGCAAAATTTCAAATTTGTTAGATCGGTTATTCATAAAATCGTTAACGTTTTTCCGAATGTATCGTTGTTCATACGCAAACGCTTACGGCTGTTGTAGCAGATTCAGTTAGTGCTGCGAACTGCACCTGTTTGTCACTACGGAAGAACAAACTAAATTTTCACCACAAAAAAATACGCGGGAATAGTAGAGCACCGTCTCATCTTTGCTGGCAGTTTTCGTTATTCTTTTGCACTGGCCCGTTCGCGTCTGCTTTGCAGCGTTGTATTCGGATCGTCTGAACTGTTTTCGCCTGTGTTACTTGTGTAGGTAAACTGCATATACTCTGTATCAGCAAAAACAAGTAAATATTATTTTATAGCTAAGCTGTTACGTTTTCCCTGCTTACAGGCATCGTGCAGTCATACCCACTTAGCCGGAATGGCGGATGAAAACAACCATGCTGTTGTACTGCTTTACACCGCTTGTTATTTTCACACCGACCGTATAATATGCTGTTTTCACCAACTTTGTCTACTCTGTAGGCTGCAATACGATTATTATCAGTCCGTTACCGTTGCAGAAGCCGACTTCGGCGAGCGGTGTATAACGATGATTAACAGATTAATTCGAAATTATCCAAGTATTCGGTACGGTTTTCTGGCGATTCTGCCTTTTATCCTACAATGCTGCGCAGATACATGTGGATTACGATTGCGTGCGGTTGTCTCTGGATAGCGGTACAGGGTACGTAATACCTTTTGCGGAAACTGGTGGAATATGGGTCGATATACCTAGCACCGTTATGGCGCTCAGTTGACATGGTTGGGTTTTGTAGGTATCCCAGTAGAAAACACTGGGTCTTCTTCCGCTAATTCCACAGGAGTTTCGTCAAACGGTAAGAATTTTACACACCACAGTCACAGAGCCTTAATGAATTTGAAAAGCCAGAAAGTCACACTTAATATTAAGTTCACCCAGTACGTTATAGTACAAATATTATACTACAATCAGTACGGTGATGCAAGAAGTTCTAAGAATTATGCGAAAGGTAGCTGGTTTACTTTTTTTCCGTCAGGAACACAATCCGGCGATGCTGACATGCCGAAGAACTGCCGGATGGATGGATCCAGGATGATGTGCATGACGGAGATTGGAGAAATGGCGTGTGAACGTACGTCAGCCGGTGAATTCACCTGTCACCCTCGCTTCTCCATCTCTGCATCCTCTGATGGGCAGGCATGTTTAACTATTGGAGGGAAGACAATGTGTAAAAATAGTACGGATTCGCAGCCGAATGACAACAAATGATCCGTTTGTTTCTATCGAGTAGTTTCGCCATGAAGACTGTTGTACAAAACGTATGAAGCGCTGCAGCTTTTATCTATGGCTTATTCCAAGAAAATAAAATGGCCGTATTCTGTGATGTTACTATAGTTTCCAAGAAAACAATAAATTAAATCCATGTCCATGAGTAGCGCGTGGCCATAATTTCGCCGCACAGTGCATGTTGGCCGCTAATCCTTTTGGCAATAGCTAACAAAACCACAACATAAAGGCATGTCGATGCAGTCATACTGCTGTCGCCGTGTATGTATGTTTACATAGGACATATACGATTCAGCGGAAAATTGTTGGTAAAACTTTAGACGTTACAGAAGCAACTTTATGATTAAGGACCTTTTCTTCTTCACATTCGCGGTGCAACAGCAGCCTCAACAGCAGCCTTATGACCTTTATCAATATTTAGACTTGCATGATCGTTATCTGGAAAAGCAGCAGAGCGGGACCTTTCACTGTCACGTTCTTTATCCCAGCTAGTGTCAGTAGCAACGGATCGAATCAGTTCCGAAAGTTCGTAGGGCACTAAAGAGGTAATCCAATTTTAAGGGCGACGCCACGGTTGAGTTTCCCGTTCTCCGATTGTTTGTGTGTCTGCTTCCCTCTCGGGATTTTGCCCTTGTGGTCACTTCACGCTTGTCAAGGCTGGCGGAAAAATACCCGTAATACAGAACGAAGGATGACTTTGCAGCGACCTAAACAGAACCAGGACACGTGCACAAACAAGCTTTTAGTTCAACTTCCCCACTTGTACGGTACAGGGTACAGTGCGCACCAATTCTCCGCAATTCAAAATAGTAAAAAAACTGCACGGGCGGACAAAACTCGTTGTAAAAACCCGGTTAAAGGAAATGCGTTTTGAGTGAGGATTTATTCGAGTGAGGCATAATTCGAGTCACGAATACTTATAGGCAAACAGCCCTTCTCGCACCACAATGTATAGCCAATTTTCTGGGGCAAACACTTCCTCAGTGAAAGAGCAAAAATAAGCACGAGCGAAAAACACTGATTTTCTGGCACATTTTTTATTATAGTTATGGTGTTACAAGTTACGAATACATAATTACGTAGAATCAGTGCTGTCCGTTCAATGACAACTGCGAATGCGTCTTTGTTGTATATTCTGTAGATGTTTTCTTTCTCTTTCGAAAATAAAAAAAGTATACAAAGTACAGCTAACGTCATTGCCAATAGCAACTGTTTTCACTGGCAAAATACATAAAACAGCGACAACAGCCTTTGAATACGCCAGAGTGCAGACAATCGCAGTTCAAATGTTGATTTATAAGCTGATGATGAAATGCTTATGATTTTTATGGTTTCTTAGCGAGATTTGTTTAACGGATTAATGCTAATTTAGCGTTTCCGGTTATGCACATAAATTTGTCACTCCAGTCAGCAGGCACTGCCGCGGACTATAGGCACCCATTTGTATTTTTTCCCCCACTGGACAGACAATGAATTTTTGACAGATTTTTTTATTTACAAAGATTTTTCGACGATCTGATACGACTTTGGTTATAAAAAAAGAAATACGCTAAAAAGGCATTTACGTAAAAAGGTATAAGTAATAGGCAGTCCGTCTAGGTATAGAGACAGTGGGCCGCGTTCAGATCGTCTTACTACGAATGTTTGGAGCGCATCTCTTTGACACTGCTTGCAAGTAGCTTCGATGCGGAAAAGGCCGGGTAACTGTCCTTCCTTAAGGTCATTTCTTGGGTAGCGTTTGCGTAAACGAAGTCACTTGTCAGATCGTGGGTTATCTCCGGATGGGATATTTATTCCAGAACTGTCAGACCTTATTATTACAGAGACGTTTCTACTGCAGAACTCACATAATTATTACAAGAGAAAAGATATTCTCTTGTAATATGTGTACTATGTGAGAAAACACATATTACACAATCATAGTATTCTCTTAGGTAAAGAATAAGCGACGGCAAAAAGGGCTGCCTATAGCTTTCGCGCGCTACGGAGTGCAAGGATTATTTAATCGAAAAAGGGTGCCCATAGTCTAAGTGGGTGCGAGAGGGGTGCCTATAGCCAATTCCAGTTTAAATTTGCATATTGAGTTACTCGTATTATTATTTTCGTGCTTAGTTTTCAGTGGTATACTGGTATGTATATACGAAGTCAATTTCATAACAAGTGGCAATCGTTAAAAAAATGTACTGTATTTACACTATATTAAGGGACCGAGAAATCCACAGGACCGCCCGCATTAGTTGTCGGTTCCTTTGACATCACTGGAGCTGCCTAGTGCGGGCGGTCCTGGGGATTTCTCTGTCCCTTAATATCGTGTAAATACGCGGAAGTGACGCGGAACTATGTTCCAGTGTAGGACATACAAATAAACATTCGAGGGATGCTTGTACTAATATTCCTTCCTGGGCGGACACTAAAAATTGCTAAATTGAAAAAAATATTACTTAATAACAAATACTGATTTGTCGTCTGTTTACTTCGCGAACTTCGCAGCTGGGCGTCGCCTACAGCTCCCACTTCTATCACAAACTCTAGACACAACAGAAAATGAATGTTTTAATTTTAATAAGGACCGTACCCGCCCGTGGAAGCGCGGCAACCTTCAAAAACTATCTAACCCCTGCAGACGACAGCGTCCTGAAGAAACGTTTTGAGCAGCTCCGTAGACTTTGTTACACCTCCGTAGACCTCTTGATGTTAGGCCGTCGACTTTGTTGTCTTGATATAAGCCGGAAACGATGCAATTATCGGGATAGTACTGGTTTTACCCTTTTGCCGGGGAAACCTTTGGAGTGCCAGAGAAATGGTCAGCTTCTTTGGACGGAAAATCAAAGGGAGTTCCGGATAAGGCAGATCTATGGCTTTTTTAAAGCAGCGCATTAGCCTTGCAATTAATAAAGGCAATGCGGCCGCGATTTTAGGAACTTTACCGGGAAAAAATAGAAGTCTTGATAATTGTGATTTTGATTTTGCTACTTTAGTTACTTGTCTGCTCATGTAGCAAACGGTTAACAACCTTAAAGTATGTCAGACTGTGCTACATATGGGCAAATTACACACAGGTTTTCACCTGTTTGTTGAAGCTGTGCAGTTGCTTAAACACACAAACAAACAAACATCAACAAAAGGCAGTTAATCGGGAATTCCTAGAGGAGACTTCCACCCGATGGTGGTTACACGTTATAGAATTTTAAAGAACGCTTATTTTTACATAAGCAAGTGTGGTTCTCTAACTTCTCTGGATGAGTAATCCAAGTCCAAGTTTGAGCAATCCGAATCCTATTCCAAGCGTCAGCGCGGCCCCTCGGGTACTGTAACCGCGTAACGGGATTAATTTTCTGACTACACAGACTGCTCAATATGTGCGTCGAGTGTAGCGCTGTTTAGCGGCAACAATTCAGTGCCACTGCCTTCTGTTGTCAAATCCAGACTCGGCATTTCGTCCACTTCGCCGCCAAATGTGTGCGTCAATTCAGTGGACGCCGTGGAGATCTGTACACTCGGCCTGGATACTGTAGCAACCTGTCTCCCCAGCAGTGGACCATTCTCCAGACTTACGGCATTCTTGGCACGTTGCAACGAGCGACAAACACAGCGACATGTCACATAGACAGCCAATATGATGCACAGGCCAAAAACTCCACCTACACAGCCGTATATCCAGCTGTACGATTTGGCGTCTTCGTGTACCGCGCTGTCTGTGAAGGGTGACGGTTAACACAATCTATTGAAGAAAGGTCGGGTAGCAAAATGCTGTGGATAATTGGCTTACTACCTTTCCGATATGGCTCGACAAAGTCGGAATGCAACGGCGCTTCCTGTTTTGACTCGTTGAACAATTTATGAAATTTTCCTGCATCAACATTTTGTGTTTTGTCCAACGATCTGTTGCCCGCTGGTTCTGTTACAACAAACGATTTATTCGATTAATAATCACTTCGACATGACCAATATTTCGTACGGTTGCATAAATCGTAAAAGAAATAAGTCAATTTGTAACTAGGAAAGCAAATTTTGGCAATAGTTTAGGTGAATATGTACGGCCACCGAGCGCTTTTATAAGGAGTTGCAACGCTTGCGGTGACAAAAGTACTGATAACGCGTTTTTCGCACTACGTGCACTTGAATAACTTTTGCTGCGCTTCGGTCGATGGTGTATAAAGAGGTTAAGAGCAACGTACCAGGTATAGATGAATTGTTAACTTCTGTATTTCCGCAAAGGCTGCTGTAGGACGGCGTAATTGTAGCTTTGATGGTGTCTAAGTCGCCTAAGGTTAAAACAATTATTATTCAACGGATTCTCACCAATGCATGGAAGCGTAACTGGTTCCGGCAGCAAGAGGCGACTAGAGTGTTCTTACACACTGGTTCGTTAATGGAATATTCACGTTGGTCCGAATTGATTTTCAGTTCCGTAGTGTTTGATGCGTGCGGATCGGCGAGACAGTCTACAGGATAAAATATCTGGTCTCTCTTTATTCGTCGACTGCGGGCGATGCCGACAACATAGGTTATTTCGCCTGACCCTAGTTCCAGTCGCAACACCTTATTGCTTTCCCTCCATCGTCGAAAATGAGCGAAATCACAGCTACAGTGCAGTCGGCGTAGGTAATCCATCAGCTGCGACCGGCTGACATTGGACTGGGAGCTGGTTGGATTGAGCAAATCGGACTCCAAGCTCAGCACCGTTAGCTCCCGCAAGGCGCTGAAGGTCCCCGCATCGAGGTGGAGTATCGTGCTGTGGACAAAAAGGAGAATGAGCAGGCGCGGGAATCCGCAAAAGTCCTTTTTCCGCACTATCAGCCCATAACAAAACCGTAAATGCAGCTGCATTAAATTGATGAAACGGAAAACGGCGAGCCTGGATGAAAAACGGGAGTTCTGGCACATACTAAATGACGTAAAAAGTATTTGGTTTCGAATCGGCATGAAAGCAGCGGGGGCTCCGTTCATCTCATCGCTATCAAGCATTTTCAGTTCGACCACGCGCATTGTCAGGTTCGCCACTGTAACACCCGTTTGGTGCCAGTCATCCAATGTGGTCGTGGAGTCGCAGGACAGCGGTATGAACCCCCGTAATGAGCAGTCATGGATACGTTCACTAGCACATTTCAGCGTAGCTAACTTATCACACTCCGACGGAGGAAGATTGCTAATAACAAAATTGGGAATCGGTTCGCGAACACCACCGTCTCCGACTTGTATCGTGCAGTTGTAGGCTGTGTACAATTTGACAATGTCTTTGGCGCTCAGAGTCCGGCGTTGACCCATTTTAAAGCGTTTCCCTGGTTGTGTTGTTTTAGGGAGGAAGACAGGCAGATCGGGATGTTCGGGATCGGCTAGGTCGAATGCGCCGTAATGCATAATGGATTCCAGATCGTATTCGGTCCCGTAAGTGGCCATCTGCGGTAGCTGGCGAATCAGAACGCTGTTTGGCGGGAGTTCTGTTCGATTGAGATATATGCTCAAGTACTCGCTACGATCAGCTCTGTGATGTTCGTGAAATAGACCGAACGCGTGAAGAACCAGATGCTGGAGGGCCCCGCGAAAAATACATGCTTGCGTTAGAGTGATGTTTTGCTGACCACCTTGTCTGCCAACACTTGACTGGCATCTGCAGCAACGTTGTTAGAATGAATGCTGGCTGAAATTTCATCCTTAAAGAACTACATGTACACATCACTGGACTTCGAAACGGTGTTACACAATATCCGCACTCGACCCGCACACATGCATAGCACTATACGACTGTGGATGTAACATCTTTATGATGTACACTGTATTGAAGCACGTTAAGTATGAGACGGCAAAAATCTCTATTGGTTTGCGCCATGGAGCCGATTTAAGCGGCCCCCATAGTTGCACTAAACGTGCGAAGCGAGTTGGCAAACTTGGACATCACGAGCATTCGTGTAGTAATTCAGCCGAAAGACAAGAGCGACACAGCGGATTGGATATACTAGTATGAACAACATCATCTGCCGGGCATGCCTTTCGGCTGAAATACCCGCAAAAGCTGGAACCTCCATTGATTGATTTATTTATTTTCGAGGGGCCAAGCCCGTAATCGGGCACTCTCACATATCCGGGGGGAATTTTCAAATTTAGACTTTCATTGGGAAGAGTTCTAATGGCCACAGACATATTTTCAGCGGACAAAGTCCAAACTTGAGCGCGGGCCTTCAAGAATCGACATATTTGATCTGCATTGCGCTTAGCGTATCGTAGCTTGAGCTATGCAGAGATTGCTCAAAAATGAATTAACCAGTGACCAGTGAAAACACCTGCCGCTATTGACTACATTCAGATTAGAAAAGTACTGTACTGATATTCAGTTTCACTAAAACAAGTTCAAAAAATTTTTATTATTCACCACCGTATTTGCACAGGGCTCCACTCACATAGCATTGAATAAAACTTGCCGCAGCCGAGGCCGTGTATAACCGGCAAAACCGTCCGGATGAATGAATCGTCTGCCGGGCGTTTTTGCCTGTGAGCTGGTAAAACCGTCCGGTTTTGCCGGCGTACAGATAAAAAAGCGTCTGGCGGACGGTTCATTCGTTCGGACGGTTTTGCCGGTTACAGCCGTGTTTTCTAGTACGTACTACGTTTGGCACCGAATCTGTCAGATGGCTCACCTCTGTCCCAACCGAAAAAAGATGTAGTCATTCTCGAGTTCCCTGGCTTTAAACGTCACACATTGTGCAGTGTAGATCGAGATGGAATGTAATGCCTCCTTGATTTCTTCTCGATCTGCGATGTCTTCACCCAAAGAATACGAACAGTTAGATGACACCAGATATTGTAACAACTTCAGTCAGAATTCTTGCATTTCTCGACCTATTTCATTTTTACGGTTTATCGTACCGAGCGCTTCGCTGAATAAATAAGCAATATCTTTGCCATTGTTGAGCCAGAATCGGCTGCTAGACAAAAGTCCGGACTCTGCAGCGGGGTCACTGCTGAGCGCTTGGTCATCGTAATGGTATATACGGCCTGCCTCATCAATCGCCTGCGCTGTTAGCTCGGATCGTCGTTCTTGCAAAATCGGTTTACTCAAGCTGGCGGTCCAGTCTGGAACACAGTAAAGTCATCTAACTTTAGCACTTGAAACTGCCGGTGTCCAAGATAGATTTGCATTCCCTTCATTCTAGAGTTTCTACTAGAAAGTTTGTTCGCCTGTTGTGAGCGCTGCTTAAACGAGAATTAGCAGTAGTAGAAGTAGCGCTTGCACGATTCGTTTTCCATTTTTCCGAACCCAGCAACCAGTGAAATAGGTTTTGTTGCTGTTTTCTGCGCCTCAGGTGCAGAAAACTCACACATATTTCTTTCGTTCCGTTCGGGACTGAATCATGCGATAAACATAACTAAAGGAAGTAAAAATATTCAAAAGTTTTTTGTGCCAAAGAAATGGCTATTTGTGGCGACTAAGGAAAGTTTCTAGTTTTTCATACAACTTATCATAGGAAGCGCTACTGTGGTTATATGCAGAGGACCTATCTTAACTCAATCAAAATTCAAAACAGTATGGCTTCAGCTTGCGTTATTCGTTATAGCCCACCGATAGCACCGTTTTTGGTACCAACAGCTTTGCAGGTTTCTGTGCCTTCTAGAATGTTGATCAGGGTGCTTTATACTCAGAACTGAACGAGAGAAATTGGTGATAACTATAAGTCCATGGAGAAAGCCAACTGATTAGCTGAATGGCAATATGACTGCCGTACGCATTTGTGAGAGTGCCCGTTTACGAGCTCGGCTACTGAAAAATAAATCAAATCAAATCAAACCAGAAAGTTGCTGACTGCGCTCCTGGGCTCGTGTTGCAATGCAGGTCGTGTTGCCTTGTTTTCACCTGGGCTTATATACGGCTCTGTTATGGGAAATTGCATTATGCATTTTTAGTTTAATAAACATCAAAAGACAGTAATGTTACTGTCTAAGAACAAAACTGGAATCTGCCGCATTAATAGTACTCTGGGGAGCGTAATTGCCATGCTAGTGAATAAACGCTCACCTTCTTTATTGCCGGTACTGGAGCGTTCCAGCGTCTTATTTCCTGTCAGGTAAGGTCTAGAACCTCTTGTTGTTGGTGCATGGGTCGGTGCATAAGCATGCGGGCAACTTGGAGCGTTCACAGAGTAAATAAACCGGTGATTATTGTTAACCGTCAGCCAAAAATCGTTGCTAGCTTGCCCAGTAGCGCAATCCAGAGACTGATACATTTCTTTTGTCCACCACTGATAGCGGTATGTTTCGCCCTCCACATCGTAGTCCAATTGCGCTAGCGCCGTCCAGCTGCGCGAAGCGTTATTTCCTTTGTCATTCGAGTCTACCGCAGTTGTTGGAATGCGGTCTATAATACGTTGCTGTAGCCATGATCGGAAGTGATTGTACTGGCAATCACAGTGGAGTCTACGTAAATATTGATAATAATTTGAGTCACCCGTCAGCGCTTCGCGCGCTCCGATTTCCATGGACAGAGCTTCAAGATTCGGAAGCGAACTGAACGTAAACTGGGTCACTCCGTCCACCGTCGACTGTGCGAACAGTATTACGCGAATATTAGGAAAGTCAGCAAAATCCTCGGTCCGAACAGTAATATTGTGACAGTTGTTTACTTCGAGGTATAGCAGATTTTCGAAAGCCAAGGAAGGTAATTTGCCTGTTGTCCGTCGTTGCAAGCAATCGTAGAGCTGCATCACTAGAATTTGCGTTTTTACCGGAGCAAACGCACGGTAACACAGATAACTTCCGTCGCTGACATTTAATTTCACCATTCGTAATGGTGGTTTGGCCAGCGCGAAGGCAATGTCTTGTACGTCTCGCACCGTCGCGTTGCTCCAACATCCAATGGCCAAAGCGGTCTTGGAACTCTTGTGCACTTGCTGGCAATAAATCAGAATTGTCGTTTCCGTAGCTGGCAATGAAGAATGCCTCTCCCACGGTCGGCAAGATTTTCCAAACTGCATCTGACACTGGCTGATGTCGATGGGAGAAAAAGTAAAGGTTCGTTTAACCTTGAGAGATTCATATGTCGCATTGAACGTGCTGTTTGGACACTGCGGTGCGTTAACTGAGAATTCGCTCTGGTTAAAATTTATTGCGTCGAAATCGGAAGGAAATGGCTGCACGGCGCAGTCAATTGGAATATACACATCGTTTATCGTGATCTCTGGTTGATCAATGAATTTCCCATTGGCGAAGTAAAATATTGCAGATGGTTCAAATGTCGCCCGGAGCAGACCGCGTTCCGGAAGCCACTTCCGTAGCCAAGCAAATTCGCAATCGCAGTGCATTCGCTTTAAGTAGCCGGGCATGCTTCGGGCAAGATTCTTCTGCAATTTGTCGCCGATCACCACACCAAATTTTGACGAAATCGATCGATGCCAAACAAGCATCTGCAGTTGCGGCAAGTTGGTGAAGGCTCCTTTTTCCAAGTATAAGATCGTCGACTTCTCGAAGACTATAATTTTCAGCGCCGACAAAAATCGGAAATCGGACATTCTGATGCGCATGTCGATACATCTGCGCACTTCAAAATGCTGGAGATTAATCAAATTGAAGCTGGAAAGCTTCACTGTTGCGTCGTGAGCTTGACAGTCGAGCATCCACAAAATCAGAACTTGTTTCTCAATTGGAGATAGCAATTCACCGGTTATTTGTTGGTCCTTTAACAATATACCGATCGGCCGTAATGGCGCCTTGGCCATGGCCATAGCCATTGATCGTAAAAGCGTTGTATCGGCCGATGCGTTGAACCAAATATTCAGCCACCTAGTTGTTGTGCAGTTCTCGCTATTTAGTTCCGGGACGCTGCAGTACTGATTGAACTGCCAGGCACACTGCTCTGCTTGCATCTCTAATCCAGAAAACCCAGGAAACGAACGTTCCTCATAGTCATGCTCGTCTATCTCGAATCTCTGGTCAGCTTGGCAGTGGTAAGCATTGCGCAACTTGGCGACATCGCGCACGCTTAGTGCTTCCCGTTGTCCCATTCGGTAAACATGCTCCATTCGGGGAATGATCACCGGACGGTATATGGTTTTAGCAAAGTCATATGGTCCGTAGTGCATCAGTGATTCCAGATCGTAATCCGTTCCAAATGTATCCATGTCAGGAATAATATCATATTGTGATTTGTGACTGTCCATTATTTCGTCAACAAAAATTTTTACACTAGTATTCCGGTCACTCCGGCTGTGTTCATGAAACAGACCAAGAGCGTGCAGAATTTCATGCTGAACGATTCCCGGACGCATGCACTGGACTGGGTCCAAAAATATTGGTTGTATGCCACCTTTGACTCCGACGTAGGATGAGCAACTGAAAATCTCATTTGCAGTATCACCAATTAAAGACACACGTCAATGACTGCGGATATTCGACTGCCTCAGATCGAGGGTCCTTCGACTTTTTCACTTTGTGCATACTGCTTTGTCTTGCCCTGTCTTTCGCTGCTAAATAGTTGATGGTAGCTGTTTCTACGAAACTCCGTCCACCCTCGTCATGGACATCTTCATAAATCAAATACTGGCGAAGAATGTATACCGATAGCCCTGCTAATGTGCAGCCAAAGCGTCTGCGTTGCAACCGTTGCAAAGGTGGATGCAATCAAGCAGATATGTCCATTGCTCCAGCTGCATATATCATTCCACTCTTTTTCAGTGCACCGACAGCTTGGTCACCGACAAAATGCTTAGCCGACAATCAATGAAACGACAACTCGATGATCGGCAAGTTGCCGAACGACAGTTTGCCGAACCCCAATATTTTGCTGATGAAAATCAGGTGGCTGAATAAAACATTACTAAACATAAGAAATCGAAGCCAAACATAATAAAGCAAAAGCGGAAAAACATCACATAGAAAAACATGAGATTATTCTGTACAAGTTAACAGAAAAAGTCATAGGGCAATCAGAACCAAACATAAGATATCAAAAGAAACAAATATAAGAACATTAGAAAACATAAGAAAACAAGACAAAAGCCAGCATAACAAACACAAGAAAACCAAAGAGAACATAGGGATCTAAATCATGATAAGAAACCAAGCTAAGCTAATAAACTGTAGCATAAACAAAAAAAGCTACGAAACCTGAAAAAAGAACAGTGAGCGGGATATCGGTCAACAAAATAGTTTCAGCAGCACGACGTGCAGCAAAATTATCGAAAAGCAATTTGTCGGTCAGCAACCTGTCGAGCAGCAGGCTGCAGGCTGTGAGAATTAGCAATATGCCAGTTAGCAAAATGTCGGGCAGCAAACCGAAAGTCAGAGAATTATTAGTCTAAGGAGACAACCAACTGACTAGTTTATCAGTGGCGTGACTACCGTTCTCCTCGATTACCTATCGGGTTCAATCAAAATTTTTAAAATGAGAAATTCAATCTGCAGACGAAAAAAGAGTGGGATGAAATATGCATTGCACACAGATTGAAAAACATATCTGCATAACTGCTTCAACTTTTCTGCCGGAGCAGTGACGGCATGCATTGATCCGACCATAGAACCGAATGCACTCAATGGCGACATTATTAGTTCAAGCCACGCCGACTGGTTGGTTGACTTGGTTCGGCAGAACGGTGGACGACTGATCCACAACTGTGTCGACGAAATTATTCTGTCATCAAGAAAATGAAAATCTGTTATCAAACAAACCAGGTCAACCTACAACTGATTTTTCTAATCTACAGGCTAATGGAAACACCTGTACTGCACGGCCTGCGCCTACCTAGTCCATGAATGTTGCAGGATACTAGTCTCATAAACATTTAGTCGGAAGGACAACACGCCGCGAGACATTTCGCCGCAAGGACGGTGCGCCGAAAGACATTTTGACAATCAGATAAACGGTGTCCCAGCCATACCCACACATTCAAAAAAACTCCGCTGCAAGACTTTTGCTCTGGTCGTCCGCGACTCCTAGACTGCGAGTTACTGTGGCCCCCAAAATAATTGTAAGACAGAGCCTGGTTGACGAAAGTTACTGCGCACGCTAGTCGATATTCAATGCTCCTACGCCATGGTATTATTCGGCAGCGGTCGACTGGTTAGTTGTTTCCGCGAACACACTATATGCGGTATATGGTCAAAGCAAGTTATTAGCGACCATTAGGTTGGCTTCCTAACTTATATATGAAACGTTTCGTACCAATGAAAAAAACTGGAACGTTTTTTTCCTTCTTGTAGTCACTGTAGTTATCTGTAGACAACCAGTAGACACCCTGTATACAACCTGTATGTACATCCTAAGAAAACCTAAGAAACAACGAGACTACAGTATGTCTACAGTGGTGTCTACGGGCTGTCTACGGGTGACTACCGGTGTATACAGGCAGACTATCGAGCTGAACCTAAGAATGGCTACCTGTATACAGCGGTAGACATCTGTAGAGAACCTGTATACATCCTAAGAAAACCTAGGTGACTACTGATAGTTCTACAGGGAGTCTACAGCCTGTATACATATGTCTACTGTGACTACAAGGAGAGAAAAAACGATTCACTTTTTTTCTTTGGTACGAAGCGTGCCACATGTGCCCAACTCGAATATCATGAGGATTATCTTAAAACGTCTGCCGTCTCTAGATCAAAGGCCTACTTTTTAGCAAGCTCGAAACTGATATAGTTTTTCTCCTGCTTTCTCGCCGGGAATGTCACGCAACGGACTTTGCTATGTATAGTGGACATCGCTTGCTGGATAACGAAAGCATCCTGAGACCCTGCAAAATATACGTAAATATTCAGTCAATATTTGCTTTTATCTGTTCAGTAACCTGACTCCAACTTTGACTGTTGTCACCGCCTATCGTCTTGACATCTTTTACGGCAACGCCGGTGACAACAGTGTACGTCGTCTGATTTAGTTTATGTCATAGTCCTTTAGGCGGTAGGAGGTCGGAAAAGAGGCAAAACGAAGTGCTTAACTCTGCCGGCTAGCTTACCGCATCTGATAACGAACATATCTAGCGCGAAAAACCGTTCGACGGATGAACCGTATGTATACCAGACCAGTTAAACTTCCACCGCAAACTCACCACTCCCGGGTTTTCTACGTTTTTTCGTACATTTTTAAATCGATACACAAAGGTACCATACTGTAGCCGCACGATGCGATTGCACCACTGTCATGCCCGGTCGTTGGCTTACCCCTGCCGGCCTCGCACACTTGATGGCGAACATCGAGCAACCAGTTAAACGGATTCCGTACACCTGATTCTGTTGCGGAATCACGTCACGCGGCAACAGTAATAAGTACCTCGACATTATGGGTGAAGTATAAATTCGGCGGAGAACGTTTTTGGTAGAGTTTCCGCACGCTTATAACGGAGTAAAAATTTTTATCGGGGAGGAAGTTACCATTAGATAGCATATGCGTTACGTCCGGGAATGAATCGACACATTAGCAAATCGATCCCGAAACAAATACACAATCCCAAAAATAACGCTCAGATAACGAATTTATACACAGAAGCTTCCGGATTCAAATGAGGGCTTCAAAAAAAGGAAACGCACGGAAGCAAAATGGCACTTCACCTAAAATTTACGTTTGGAATTTCTGATCCAAATTGTTCACCAACACATTTAAATCTAGTTACAAGGCACTGAAGAAGCCGGCTACGCAATATTTACGGCCGTTAAGGTATCCGACACACGGTCTATCCGTTTAAACGATTCTGGCCTTATGTTATTTTGAACTAAATAAAATTTGTATCAATTATCTGCTGCTTACCAAATAGCTCGCTTATACGATAGGGAACCATTCCTTTCGGCCACAACGGAAATTTTTTCTTTCCTAAAGAATGAGTGTTATATATAATGCACGCTTTACTTTCTTTTGCTCTGGTGTGTCACTCTTAGCGTGCTGAAAAGCAACAAGTCAAGAAGCGCCAGCGTGGAATTCTGCTTATGACATCCATCTTTTGAATATCTAAGCTTAAGAGGCCAAAACGTGGTAATGGCTCTTCATCATTTCGAAAATTCGTTAGCAACAATTGGTCGTTATATGACTTATATTGACTGTGCCTTAATACCTGCAAATCTTTTCGATCCTTCGCCCACACCAGCATCAGAAAACAGAATATCATCTTGCAGCGATCCGCGGCGGCTTATATTGGACCAGTGGGCTTTCATAATAGCGGGATCAATGCGCGTTACCCAATCTGCAAAGCGAAGGCTATCACCTGCGCAACTGCGTCTACACTCTGCATGTAGTATATTTTTCTTAATCCAGTAATTATGAAAGCTAACTATTTAGTAACTAGTAGGGCACACACATCTCGGTCAGCGAATACGTACGTATTAACGAAATTTCGTTACAATGTAACACAAAACAATTTTTAGTTGTTTTACCCTTTGGAACGTGTTTTGTCGAAGAACCAAAAATTTTAAAATGAAAACAGTTCATCAAATTTCTCAAGCATAAAAAACTAAAAAAAGGCGAAATGTTGTGCCTCCATAATTAATCCATACAAAGCTAAAGCTGTCTTTGGCTCCGAATCCCCGGCTGTGCATACTTTTATTTGTTATACCCTTTCAGCTTATAGAAAACAATTAACATCACAACGCAGTACACTCAATCAGCAGAAAACAGCCGCGCGCGGGAGGTCTAAGAACAGAGAACACCTGATGATCAGGTGTTTGTAAATTTGGTCCTTTATGCTGTTACCTTGCTGTTACCTTGCACTTGCCGAAATTTTGTACAGTATAAGCTGTACGATACTGTAGCTGTGTGTGAGCTAAAGCCTCTTGGGTTCAGTCAGCAGACAGCCCCCTGCACGCAGTTACAGGCCTAGTATGTGAATCGTGAATGGCGACTGAACGCGCTCATACAATGTACGTCACGTTGAACCACTGAAACTTTCGGCAAGTGCAGGGTAACAGTACAGTACTTCGTTCACTTCGTTATTATTAAGTCAGGTGCTCATAACTATTCAGGGTCCTGTTTTGTTCATTAGTTACCGTCTGGCAACTCATCTGACGGTGAGTCGTCGTCAAAATCGTCATGATAATCCCTGTCGTCCCAGAAGGCATCTATGGACTGAATTACCCTAACCCAGAGAATCAGCCTGATAAGCATGCATCTTATTTCAGCCCAGAAAAACATTGTAGGCTGCAGCTTCTTTAAGGCTCAGCAAACAGTTTGTGTAGCGCAAACCATCATCTAAAATTCATGTTTTGTTGTTTTGATAGCATGCCTGGACAAAGCGCAATATTTGCCGCGAGAAATTCTGAATGCATGAAAACTGGCCAAACAACGTACGTGAGAACCGGTTTTCAATATCCGTATATGAGTTGCAATTGTTTGACTACAGTAGTTCACGCTGTAATTACGCAATTATACGAGTAATATGCGATTTACCGTACAGTGTGACAATCTGTTGATATATAGATACTACACCACCAAGGTGATCCTAGTTTTATCTCTTATTGCATGCACTCGTACATACACAACATCTGTACATGTACGAACTTTAGCATGATCCGTTACTTTCCATAAAAGTAAAACTTCGCATTTGAAAGTTATCAAATAAAATACGTGTTAACAAGCAGCAAAACCAAAAAATTAAATGCTGATAAATCAATATGTTTTGAAAAAACGGTTTACGGTTTTGCTAATGAAAATTAACTTGACTTGTTATATACATATCTATATACAAGAAACAGCGGCGGCTTCCCCTCCGCGAAATTATTGTCAAACGTGCCGACATCGAAACCCGGGAGTTTGACCTGCGATAATTTGTGCAATTGAATATAATTAAATGTTTTAGTTTACTGCGTGAGCCTAATACTCTACGTTATGTATCATATTCAGGCAGAATTTTTCTGAATTTCAAGGTGACCTTAAAGTGGGTGGATCGTTTGCGGAATCGTGTCGACATGGCTCCGGCCGAACGAATTTAAAAACGAAAACCCTGTGAACCAGTTCTGGACTGAGGCCGATCAATTGGTAGTATCAGCTTTCAAAAAAATGGTTTGGTTATTGAGATCTTAAAGACTATGGGGCGCCGCAGATCTTGTACCTAATAACAGTGAGGTGAAATAATTTGTATAACTACTGTATGCACTATATACAACATATGTATACCTGTATCAGTATTACTATGCGCTTCTAATTTTAAGTTTAAAGAACGATCATGCCAAACATGTTCACTGATTATAAAGTCCTTCGTAGTTAACTGCACACCACTTTAGCCCAATGAACAGTATACATTTAATTCTAATCGGCTAACAATTCTAGCTACCGCGCGCCACCCAAATTGCGCCACGTCAAATACACTTGACAGGCTGTAGGAAATCTGTTTATAAATTTCTCTTTTTACTGATTAAGCTCGTACAGTCAAAAGTTAAATATGATTTAAAGTAACTCATTACTTTGTAAATATGACTTAAATATGACCGTTCAGTTAAATTAGAAAGGATATGGCTAAATCATGGTAAAGTGCGGCGACGATTAGAACAGAACACTCTGTTCTCATAAGCGATGCGAAAACCAAGGTCAAGCAAAAAAAAGTTTTCGGGGCAAAATGTAATAGCATTACAGTGTTTCCGATGTCCAACACAGATAAACCGCTTACTCACTTGTAAACTCCGGGGCATGAGTAAGTTGTTCCGAGATCAATGCCAATCATGGTACCGACATTTTTGGCATCTTCTCCGATTTTCTTCGCAGCAGCGAAAGCCGTAAGCACAAAGGCGATGTATATGACGAAGACGGCCGTCCTGCACATTGTAGAAGAAGGGATTCTTAACTGGTGAAAATAAAGTACCAATAGAAATGCGTGTAGATCCAAAACCGTTACAAAGCTGGAATTGAAAATTTGGGAATAGCAATGTCAATACCATCAATGTCAGGTTTGGAGAATGTTTCTAGTCAGCCGATTCGTTCTGAAATTATTTGATCTAAGAAGTATCACATTGGTGAGCCAGCAAAAACATCAGGGCTATTTGTGCGAAGGGAAACCTGGCAAGTTGCCGGCGTAGTCCAGTGAAACCGCAGCACGTGCAAGATGGGCGGAAAACGCCACGGAATGACGAAATCATTCCGACGGGTCCATGAGGTTATTGATCAGCAGTGCGATTAAACGTGGCGGTATCAGATTGTCGCATCATTCTCTGGTGTAACAGTCCCACAGTACCGGTGCTGGTATAAAGCTCGAGATAACACTGTTTATGCAATTAACAAATTTTAAATTAATATAAATTTTAATAATTTCATCTCTTCATGGTTTTGTGTTATTTGTCTGCTCTGAATATTCGCACAAACACTAACAAAACTGGCTCACACTTTGCATCCACGAGTATCGTCTGCTGACTGATAAACGACTTGCTGTTAAGTGTTAACGGTTACCGCTAACTGCTGTGAAATAAAAAGCGAAGGTATTTACAAATCATGTAAATAATTTCAAAGTTCAACGTTACATTAAATAACAGCTGGCTGAACAAAATCACCGGGCTGATTCCAATACAGTGTAGCTGGTGCGTCGTTTGATTTACAGTGCTAATTTTTTCAAAAAAGTGTTTTTTTTTCAAAAATGAAATTTTTTTTTGTACACAGTGTTAATTTTTTAGAAAAAGCTATTTGTATGTTCACCGTGATAACGAGTACTTAATTCATTAAAACTTTTTTTCAGTTGACTGTATTATGATACGGGAGTATGCAGCGCAAGTGCGTCTTGTGAGTCATGTACGGTATCGTCGGTATGCACCATGAAAACGCATGAATCACGAATCAATTCACCATTTTATTATTGGATGCTAAAAATAGGCACATGTATGCAGACTAGCTGGTTCCCGTAAACAAGCCTAAGGTTGTCGCGCCTGATAAAAATTTGCGACCTTGAATGCGATCGTTATCAGCTGGTCATTTACAAATCCAGTTGGTTGATTTTTCGTCACAAAGGAACAGCGGATTATCGGTTCAGTCTACGGCATACGTTGAATCATCCGCACAATCATCACCGCCCTACTTTCTACAATCACAGGTGCACGTCGCGTCTCACACTTAATGCTCAGTGTTCACAGTCCAAACCAGTCATGCGTGCGTTAACTGAGTCGTCGGCATCTGACGACTACATCTTGTTCCGCTCCCGCACAGCGCTTACTTAACCGTCTTAACCTGTATCCTAACATCCTCACTGCACCCCGTCGAGCGGCAGTACGTTTCTGATCAGTGAGCGGAATCACTGATTATATCCCGGACTTAAAAATGCGCCGTAATACAGTACTCACAACGCTTATGCCTCAGTTGTCTTCTGTCTGTTGAACAATGACGCACACGCGGATTGTCGTTATTGGAGCATGCCGCTTTAAAGCAGCACTGGCGAAGTGATTATATAAGAATGTACAGAAAAATGATGGACTTGCTAATAGGGGCATTGCTATCCCAGAGCGAGAGCTTAGTATCGCAGTGGGCATCCGGCGCTTCGCCAACGTCCCACCGTCCAACGTTATCAGGTGCGCGAAGCCGTTGCTGATCCGACTGCCATCATAAGAAGATCACGAAGATCGTACGGTTTTCTGGCGGAAATTCCCCACTGCCTAAATTTATCCGTATAAAAATACTGTCTAGTGCAGCTCCATTCACATTATTTAGATGCGCCATATAATTTAAACCCGTGACTTAGCCAATCTAATGTTAAGCAAACGACAATGTGTAAAAATAGTACGGATTCACAACCGAATAACAGCACATGATCAGTTTGCTTGTATCGGGTAATTACACCATGAACAATGTTGTACAAAACGTATGGAGCGCTGCATATCATGCGTTGTAGGTGTTATCTGTTGCTTATCCCAAGGAAATAAAAATTTATTGATCGTAATATGTAATGCTAATTTCTAATAAAACAGTAACTCAAATGCGTATACATCAATGGGAAGCGTTTGGTTATATTTTTGCCGCATAGTTCACGCTTACCGTTAATCCCTTAGGCAACATCCCAAAAAATAACAAAATCGAAACATGTTATTGCAGTCGCACTCTTGTCGTTAATACGGGGCCAGTGCCGTATATGACTGCGTTATTTACCCGTACTGTGCTGACGGAAGGCGAAAGTAATAGTTCTTAACTATAACTTTAATCACACAACAAGCAAGAATAACAATGAGATGGAAAGCAACAGGAAATGGTAGACCGATCGCTGGAATGATCGATATCATTCACAGCAAAGCAAAACCTTATATCTTAGTGCAACCGTGTTGCAACGATTCTAGAAAGTTCGGTAACTTTCATGAGGACAATAAACATGAGAACAATCTCTTAGATTGTCAAGCGTTATGGCCAAAACCATAACGTGCTCATCCATGCAAACACACACGCACTTAAACAAGCTGTAATAAAACGCATCATGCACAAACACAAGTTTAGCAATAAAGCTCATAAACAGAGTCGCCTTTCAAATGACCGCTATGCGTATACCGGCGTAACATTCTCCCCTCCTTAACGGTTGCGTCCTCGCAACCGGAAACGCCAACTGCCGGGGGCATCAGGTCCATCCAGGTGATCGTAGGCGATGCATTCACGAACGCAAGCCCGCTTGCAACGTTTGCAAATAACCATATGGAACGTTTCCATGACAAGAGAGATGAGGCTTCTCTCTGCTTCTCCGCACTGGCTGGAGAGGAAGTATGGCGGGGGAGGATGTCGCCATCACTGGGCCAGTAAAACTGGCATCGCATTTGGGCACCGTTGCGTCCAACGTCCCGCAACTGGATGTCGAACGGACATTCAGCGTGTAACCGGGTGCGTAATCGGTTACCGGTCGGCAACCACAACCGACCATTGGCTCCTCCACTGTACCGCTACGCGCGCGTGACTCACTACAGTACACCGCTTTGTTCCAAAAGCGTTTCGTCTTCGGGACATCTGAGTATCTTCGGCCACGGTTTCAGCTGATCAGACTGTCGCCGTTCCGCACTCCATTCCCGGCGGAGCCAAGGGGATCCATGTCCCACTTTGGTAAACTCTGCATGGGGTTTCTCGGGATATGGAACTATCCTGCATCTCGTTAAGCCGGCATTGATTCGGACACTTCCCGACACGCTCCGTGGCTGTCGTAGGTCCAGTTAATCCCTGCAGATAACTTGTACAATGGACAACGCATTCAATACGCACCAAAAGGCATCACCACACAGGCAGCCATCGTTGTCCTTCTCGGCCATCAGCATGCTGGCCGATTCTGCAACATCGTCCTTGACGATGCCAGCTGCACCAAACGTGACATTCACACTGCTCCTTCTCGTATACCGGCGGTACTGCGTACAACTGTATCGCTTCCAGCCACGACACATCGTACCAGTCAGGATCCGTAATCCCGGCCGTATTCTGCGACCCACACCTTGTGTGGTCGCTTGCCATGACGTAACGCTAGTCATCGTACGCACTGTTTTTGGCCTCCAAATACAGTACGTGCGAAACTCGCTGCATATCCGTAAGGAACTCCATAGGCGTGTTAGCTGTGCTCATGGCAAAGCGCTGACAAAATACTGGAAGGAGACCATTGCGGAGCCGATTGATGACGGCATCATCGTCCATGTCGCGGTCGATGCGGTCACACATTGTCAGAACATCGTTATAGTAATCTTTGAGTGGCTCGTCGGGGTCCTGTTTTCGGTCACGTAACTGTCGTTTGAGACGGGTGCAGTAATCTTTGGACTGGAAGCGCTTGACTAAGGCTTCCAGAAACAACTTCGTTGTAGCGAACGGCTTCTTTTCTCCGTCTTCGCTCACCTTGTACCGCCATGTTGCGGCAAATCCATCCAGGTAAGCCGGGAGCTGACGTAGCGCCTTGGCATCGTTCCACTCCAGGGCAGCAACGATGACTTTGTATCGGCGCACCCACTGCTCGACGTCTTCACCAGCACGTGCGCTGTAAAGGGGTGGCCTCATATCCGTACCGATACAAAGGTCAGAAAATTGTGTGGCCAGCGCTCGTGAATCCAGCACAATATTCCGGCTCGAGCTGTCTTGCGTTTCACCGACTTTCGTCGTCCCTGACTCTGTGGTGGGCATTATTGTCGACGACGTGTCAAAAAATAAAAATTCCGTAGCAGCAATCAACGACTCGGATCACACAGATAAACGCAGGCAATATAAACACAGTCAGTATAAAGCACTGGTATCAGTTCGATAAAGGTCACGCGTCGTGACGGAATAAATAGCTGGTAAAAGCACCGCTAAACGAACTCACACTGTGAACGCTTCCGTCCACGGTTTCGGCACCAATAATAGGGGCCAGTGCCGTATATGACTGCGCAATATACTCGTATACTGTGCTGACGGAAAGTGAAAGTAATAGTTCTTAACTATAACTTTAATCACACAACAAGCAAGAATAACAATGAGATGGAAAGCAACAGGAAATGGTAGACCGATCGCTGGAATGATCGATATCATTCACAGCAAAGCAAAACCTTATATCTTAGTGCAACCGTGTTGCAACGATTCTAGAAAGTTCGGTAACTTTCATGAGGACAATAAACATGAGAACAATCTCTTAGATTGTCAAGCGTTATGGCCAAAACCATAACGTGCTCATCCATGCAAACACACACGCACTTAAACAAGCTGTAATAAAACGCATCATGCACAAACACAAGTTTAGCAATAAAGCTCATAAACAGAGTCGCCTTTCAAATGACCGCTATGCGTATACCGGCGTAACATCGTCGCACATGTACAAGTATTTTTTGTATCATGCATGAATACGATACCGCGGAAAGTTATTGGGGAAATTTAGGCTACAAAGAAGTAACTGCGTGATTAAGTACATTAATTTTGGCGCTTCGCATTTATGGTGCAACAGCCGCCTCAACAACAGCCTTATGACCTTCAACGATAGTCAAACTTGCAAGAGTTTTATGTCTGAAAGGGGTGGAGCGGGATTTTTCTCCGTTGTATTCTATATTCGTGCTACCAACACATCGACCAAGTTCCGAAAATTTGGATGGCATTAAAGAGGCAATCCCTCTGTCAGGGTTTACGGTAGAATTTCTTGTTCTCCGATAGTTTGTGCGTGTGCTCGCCCCACTGGAGTTTGCCGTTGTGGTCGCTTGTCGGAGCTGGCAGAAATTTCAATAATACGGATATCGGAACGAAGAAAAGTTTTGCGCCGATCTATCGTAATGGCCCTTAGTGTGCCAAGGTCACGCGCACAAACCAGCTTTTTAATCAACTTCCACACAGTTGTATAACTCGCACAAATTCTCCACAGTTCACATTTGGTAAGAAAACTGCACGGGCGAATACAAACCATTGTGAAAACCCGGTGAAAATGACATGCATTTCGAATTAAGAAGTATTCGATTTAGGAATTCTTAGAAGAAAACGGTCAATCTAATGTTGGGCCAATTTTTTGGACCACAACATTTGTCAGTCTTAAGAGCAAAAAAATAAACACGGGCGAAAAACAAAGGATTTATGGCACTCTTTTTAATATATGGTGTTACACGTTACGAATACTTAAATGCAACTAGCGCTGCCCAACCAGTGACAACCAAGAAAGCGTCTCTGGTGTACAGAATTACAGATGTTTGCGTGGTTTACAAGTAGCAACGCAATCCGGACTCCTTCAAGAATAAACAAGACTGCCAACGTTATCGCGCGATGACGTGTAAACTGTTGGCGATATCGCCAACAGCTAATTTGTTTTCAATGGCAAAGTGTATAAAACAGCGACGGCTTTTGAATTAGCCAAAGTGCAGACATTCGAAGTTCAAAACTGAAACGCTGTTAATTTATACAGTTTTATAGCGATATTTGTTAATTTTGTTTTACAGATTTATTCTGTTAACGTTTCCGGTTACCTTTGGACTATAAGTGCAAAGTACCGTTCAAGCACGGCTGTGTAACTCCACCAACTGATTAGCAGCGCTGAACGAGATTAAATTGTAGTTTCGAGCGTGTGTTTAGTCACTATTTACACTCAGAACGCTAACAACTGCAAACGTTTCTTGCTTTGCTTGCTTGTCTTGCTTGCCTAGAAGCCAAAGCAAGCCAAAGCAGCCCTTGTTTGAGTTACAAAGGGGCGAAACCTTAAACTACACTTGATTTTAGCTGAATTTTATTTACCCTGCCACGTGGGAAGTTTAGGGACTTGTTGCTTTGCTGGCTCTTGGAGAAGGGAAAAATGTATCTATATGAAAATGGATTTCGATTAGTATAGGTCTGGAATGCGGTGAATGTCGAAGTGGACGGAGTACTGCAGCAGGGCCATGTCATTGACCTGGAAAACGTCCAAGATGACTCACCGCGTCTTATCGTCGACTTCGGATGTCCATCGCAGCGGTCCGTATTGGTTGATTTCGATAAGGCTTTCGACTGCTCACAGAGATGGGGAGACAGACGTAATGAGAAGCGTCAGGTGACCGTAGAGGCACTGCTACGAACCCGCCCCGATCAACCATGGAAATGGTACCCCGCCACTGCCTTAAAGCATCAGATTGCGGAGGGGGCGAACATCTTCGTGGATGCATTGCTGGAAGGGAATCGCGTCCGCGTGGTGCTGCCCTCCATTCAAGTTCGACAGCTATCGTCGCCCGAGGCTCTTGCGTGCAGAATTCTGCGGCCGGACCATTTCCAGCCCGGAAGTGGTAGCGCCCGGCATCCAGTGGACTCCATACTGTCTGCCATGTCCCGTAGGGAGCTTCAGTGGACACCCAACTCCGATGCAAAGACGTTTTACTTCCAACGGACCACTGATCGCTTTGTTAGTCGCCTGAATCGCCACTGGTTTCATGAGTATTCTATGTAGCATTATTTAAAAGCAAATGCAATTTAAGACGTAATATCCTTCCGATCTAGAGACCATCAGGTCTGTTGATCGAACTGCCAATAGGTGGTCTGCTGATCGAACTGGCACATAGTTTGTACTCGTTAAAGGTTTTGTAACTGCCAATGACAAAGCGGAAACAATAATGCCAATTTAGCCACAGTAAATCGGCTTTTGCATCAGATGTGTCACTGATCTTCGCATGCTTTGAAGTTTGTACCCAGAATTGTTTACTAGCTTTTTAACCGTTAATATGTGACACTGAAAAAGCTCATTATTGCATAAAGTTATGCTATATGCGATAGCATGAAGGTTTTATTTGACGCCGCTTTCTTTCTACAGGCGAGGTTACGGAGCAGCCTCAAGCTCGACAATGACAGTAGAATGGGTTCACTGAGAGTCGAAGCCTCGGAAGCTGTTACAAGCGAAACCGAATACCACATGATCGACCAGTGCGCTTTTCTAGAGCTGCCGGAATTGCTGACCGAAATTTTTCAATCGCTGGAAACCGTTGACCGGCAACGCTGCCGACGTACCTGTCATCTCTGGGAGGAGATTCTCACGTCCGCCGTACTATCCCAAGATCTGCGCATATCACTCCAGCTGCCCAGTTTTTTCGCCCACGTGCCGAACGACTGGAGCGCGGAATACGTTGTGTACACTTGCATCTTCAAGCACATAACGGCCGCCACGCGGACTATCTGTCTGCGTGACCGGCAAACTATTTATCATGCCGCGAATTCGCATGTGATGCAGCGTTGGAGGAACTTTCCTGGCTTTAAGAATACCATGGAGCTGGAGCGCTGTATGCCCGCCGGAAAAATTATGCTCGGCATCCAGGAAGCGCTGGAAGATGCCGGTGCCCGTCTGGAACGGTTAATCGTCTACCAGCAGTCGATATCCGTCATACCCTTCGATAAAGCCTCGCTAGCGTATTTCGACAGTATCGCGGAGCTGTACTCCAGCTTGAAGACCTGTTGTAACCGTGTGATTTGGAAGGATTATTCGTTACGTTTCAATTCGCCTCCGATGGAGTTCCGCATTCCCTACGCTCGCTTCGGACTAAGCAATGTGGATGCGGCGCAAATTTGGGACCTGTTTGAAGAACGGCTGGTCAGCAGCGAATCATTGGACATGGAAATCCTGGAGCATTGGACCGGTGAACTAATTGCCAGGAACGTCAAGGATCTTGAAAAGTCCCTCGTCGGGGCAATTTTTGTAAGTGACATGCATTCCGCATACTTCTTCTGCTATGGCAGTTGATAAAGTAAGCAAGGGAAATTATATTATTTGTTGCAGGTCTTGGACACGTACCAAAGCCCGGATCCGCGGGCGAGCAGGCACCACTTCCGTCAGTACTGGTCGTTGTCCGACCTGGACAGTTTGGACGTGAGAAAACTGAATAAGTTCTGTCTATACGCGTGGGCAGCCTTCATTGGGAAATTGCACTTTGTGTCGTAGTGAGGCCAGAAATTACGGTGCGCAGTAAAAATCTGAAATCTACTGTATACTGCGCATTCTTTTAGTCGTTTGCCCCACGAAGCGCTGTAATAGCATCGTTCTACGAGTACACTGCTATGCGTTACACCACGTTATCGAACGACACCTTATGAAATACTGTAATCATTAATTTTTTTGCTCATTAGATGCGCAGCATTAAATGTAAGTACTCGTATCTTGCGCAATGCGGGTGGTTACAGTCACCATTCTCAGAATTATGTGCAGTGAGTCGGCAGTGAACTGTGAGTCTTCATAACCATCTGAGGAAAAAAAACACCGGAAATTATTATCTACATCGGATGGGTTTTATTCAATTAAAAATAATTTTAAATTCATTATATTTCACAAAGCAAATGACCGTAGGCCCACGGTGCATCTGTACGCTGTGACAAACTGTGCAAAGACTGAAAATATACCATCATGTTTATGCTGCTTCTCAACATTTTCTAAGACGCCTTTCATTTTTCTGCAGTTTTTCACTTTAAACCTAAAATCTCTTTTAAAAATGTTACAAGAAATCAAAAAGTGTGCATGTTCTAAGTATTACATGTGTAAAATTTTATTTTTACTTTCTCCTAATGATGGCTCACGCTCATCAGTGTAAAGTGCCACCGCATCGGACAAATGCGCTGGTCATTCAATCGAATCGATGTTGCAGTCGAAGCTGTATGATATTTTATTCGCAGTCTGGCGCTGCAATACAGTTATTACTATCGATTAATTTTAGCCACGAGCGCATACGTTGGCGAAAAGAGTAGGGATTGCATGCTGGGTCTGAACCGACCACTCTCTCCCTCGCGCAGCCACCGTAATGATCAGCCCACAAATAGGACAGTCATGAGTAGCCACAGCGTTCAGCTTTTCCTTCGAACGATCGATCCACAAATTTATCATAACTCACTGCGCAGAGACAGATACACACACGCCGCTGTTGCGTTTACTTCTGGCCCAGTCAAGGCAGTGGGGTAGCCGACGATGTGTGCCATTAGGACCGTTGTGGAGGTATATTTGCATTTGCAGTGTAGCGGATGCTGAATTTCTAGGATAAAACTGTTCAGTTCTAAAAAAAACAGTTTGAAAATTACTTGATGATGACGGCAGTTAATTTCGTTTGGGCCGCACTTTTACTGTGTTGTAGCGGGAACGACGCGGTTCTTCTGCGCAACCGAGGTACAGTTTAAATTCATCGCTCCCAGGAACCATCTAGTTGAATTGTCGTTTGCGCATTTTAGATATACCAGTTCAGGCCAACCGCTCCGACGCGCCCGAACCTAACGGCCCTTGGAAGAAACTGCGCATAGCTAACATCTTTCACGATGGGATGATTCTCAGCGCCACCTGTCCCGGTTCCCGGTTGTGGGGCTATGGAGAACCCGGCGCTCATATCATCATTGATTTGCGTGTTGACGTCTATGATACTAGAGTCAATGGTATTTGATCCATTTTTTACGCCCTTGTAACCTTTCTGCTAAATTGCTACTTACTCGTAATTTCACAGGTAATGGCAAATGGGAAACCTATTTATGTGTGGATTCTCCTGGCGGACCATTGGACATTGAAGTGATACAACAGATCAAGAGAAAGCACGCCGGACACGCTATGGTTCGCGGCGTTTATTTTGGGGAGGTTTATTTGTGTGCCGGCGAAGGGAATATGGCCTTTCCGGTCAAACATGTAAGTGTATTTCCGAATTAATTCTTAACCCTAAAATGTTTCGCCGACGCATTATTATACACGATCGGTTTTTGAGAACTATAAGTAAATTAGCAACATCAGTTCTCGGATACGTCTCACAGAAGAACAGCCATTTTTCCGCTGCGACGCAATCAGATCTTTATGCGATGTGGACCAGAAATTTATGGTTTTGGCTGTTTTATTAAGAAGAAAAATGCATTAATATTTAATTCGTTTATATTTCATCGGTCTCCCATCATTTGGTAGAGGTGTTTTGTAGCCTAGACACTTATCTAACCCACAAGCCGTGAATATCATACAGGGTTTCAAACATGCTAATATAAATTTGATTTTTTACTTGATTAGTTCCAAATACAGTAATAACCATCGCTTGTACTGCATGTAAAGATAGCATAATTCCTTTATTTACTGTGATGCGCAGTGACTATAATATTTTAAATTGACCGCTGACATGGTTGCCGAAAATCAAAAGCATGCCTATTGCTGTAATAATGAATCATAAATGTATGTGTATATTTCTAGATGCGAAACGGAACAGCGGAACTTCTTGCATCGTCAGATTTTCCTTTTATGCGTATTATGACAATATACCCGTCGACATCGCCGGTGCCACTCACTGAGCCGCACATTCTGCAAAACTGGACAAAAGTCACCCCCGACACGCTGCGCTACTTCTCGGCTATATGCTGGACAACAATGCGCCGCGTATATGCCAGGCTTAACCACAAGCGCAAGCCAGGTACGCTCTTACGGAAAATGCATGAGATAAGTAGACTGAGCAGCAACTGGATTCTACTCCAATTTCCAAGTATCCCGTAATTTACTGAGGCATTTCAAAATTCGACTATAAGTTCTATGAGTAAATACATGTATCAGTCTAGCGGAATGGTTCGGCCAGGTTTGAAAGGCACCGGTTGCGCAACACATAAGTCCGCAAGGGCATCTTATTTCCGTAACCTCCACTTCTCTCTTGCTTCCGCTCCGCTTGCTGGAACACGTTACACGGGGCCTGTGTACGTTTGTGCGAACGTTTTTTTTCACGTAACGTTCCCAACCGACCGTTTTCCATTACTCCAGACAGCTGGGCGCAACATGTATATCCCACGCCTCGTACAAATCCAGAGCTGCACTGTTTAAACGCACTAATTAATCGCTTTGAGCAGCCAAACAGAAGCTGATCTGATTATTGCACTGTACTTTATTTCGAGAAGATATGCTGCTTGATTTTTTCCCGATATATGCGATAATTTTTAAAATTTCACCCATTCCACCACTTGATCACACTTTTGCAATTGCTTCGGTTTGTATAGAGTGCGCAAATAAAAGTCAGTAGCAGTACTGTAATGTCACAATCTGCCTCATAAGTTGAACTCCGTGCGAGTCTGAAAAAACCGAGTTTATCTTGCTGTTAAAGTGAACGTCGACCCCACCATAACCATTTCGATCTGTTGGTCTACGGAGCCGGCGGACGGGCAGTAACAGATTACTGTTCTAAATTGTAGATGAACAAATTCCGATTGGTTTGATCGGCGCTTACTATGACAACACCACAATCCGAACCTGGACGCCACCGGAAGCGATCAAGCAGTGCAATAATAAACGAAATATGTCGGTCGAGCCTGGAAAAGATTCGGCGGTGTTTAACGGAATGATTGCGCCGCTAACGAAATTCCGTTTGAGCGGGGTGCTGTGGTACCAAGGCGAATCGGACGCCGCGACGAATCCTGAGGTGTACGGATGCCGGTTCAAAGCGCTGATCAATGCCTGGCAAGGACGCTATCCTTGGGCAGAGGGCCTGCCTTTCGGTATTGTCCAGTTGGGCACGCAGAGCACGGAGAAGATCCCCGGCGGAACTGCGTTGGTTCGCTGGCAGCAGACCGCGCATTACGGCCAGCTGCCGAATAAAGCGCTGCCACGGGTTTTCATGGCATCGGCATTTGACTTGGACGATCCCGGTTCACCGTTCGGGTCGTAAGTGAACTCAACCAGTATTTTGTCCTTCTTTAAAACGAATAAAGAAGAAGGAAAACTGATGTAACATTACTCGAAAGTTGTCGCCATAAGGAAAAATTATTATTTTTCGTGGAACTGGTTAGACATTTAAATTTGGTTTTTCGGTTAAACATGTTTTTTTTTGCTTTTTGGTAATAGTAATAATAACTATTGGTAATAGTAATTTTGAATTAGGAATTATCAAGGTATAACTTAATAACTTTAAGAAAGTTTCAATCTCACCCCAAATGGTAATATCGCTTTTTATGAGCAGCCGCTACACACGCCACAAGGAAGAAATTGCGGAGCGCCTGTTCGCCGGAATTATGTCGCAGATCTACTACATCCACCTACCGTTCCAAGGACCCTTCCCGAAACAGATCCAGACGGACAGCGATCAAATCATCATCGAATATGATACAAACGTCATTTATCGTAAAGACCATCCTAAAGAATGCTTTCAGGTCAGTCTGCGACTCTGCGGGTTATTCTGTGTACCTTCCCGTTAAGCTTGCTGTAACAGGCGCTGTGTAGGTCTGCTGTCATTCACCGACAATCCAGTTGAGTAGTTGGCATGAATGCAAAGTCTGGCACAACGTAACGACCAACTGGATACGATCAGAACCCAATAAAGTCTTCGTCGGCAGTGCAACATGCGGAAAACACGCGGGCTTCGTGCGGTATGCGTGGCAGCTGGGAAATTTAAAATGCAAGGTTTACATTTCGGATTATTTGTGGAGTTCATATGGTTTGCCGGGGGCGCCGTTCGTCTTGCCCACAAACTGGACCCAGGGAGAGGAAGCAACGGTATATTAAAACCGTACACTTTTTTCGTCAATGGTGCCACTAATTTTGTCTAGTCGTTCAAATTTTGCTGCAACGATATTGCACAGTTGCCATGTGTTATTACTGTATTAGAAAGGCCTGTATCGGTATCGGTAAATGACGATCATCATTATTCCCGGGTAAAATCTGTTGTCGCACCAGTCGTCATACTACGTTGTACATGCCTTTGTCATAACTTCCCCGGTTTTAGTAAGCAAGGTAAAATCTGCTAGCAGCTTGAACGTTCGTAAAATTGGTGTCAGAATATCGTGCAAAGTTTTCTTGGGGCAAAAATGTATTATACGTCACAAGAAACAGTTCATGAGCGCTTTCCGTGGGGATAGAAGCCCGGATGCACCACCTCCGCCTGCCATTTCATATATCCTCTAACCAGCAGATCCAGATGAAAAGGTTCAAGTGCATTTCGAATATGACCAAAAGATCGTTTACGATATGGGAATACAATTACCATTGCCTCCAGTTTTAGGTGCGCGGTTATAGTAGCCGCAAGATGAAATTGTACTGCAGAGTCTGGTATACGGAAAATGACGCACAAGTTGTTCTGAGAAACGTGTGCGATAGGCAACGGCCGGATCTGAAAGTGGTGCAATTTCATTTAGCACGGCTACAGCACATTTTGGCTTGTAGTTTTGCAGCCGTTATGTCTTGTTGAAAATTTTGATTTTGATGTTGGAACACGAAGTTCACGAATGGAGAAGAATACTACCTTGCAACTTTTCTACGGCTCTGCGCAGAAACTGGCGTCCCTTACTGAAGTTTTAAAAATCAGTATGTGACGGTATTACAGCACGCATAAAAACCGCTACGGTCAGTTCGGACGAAAAAATTATTATCCCAATGGGCTGCATTAGGACAGTGCTCCTTTCTTCGGCATATTATTTGTTCTCTCTTTGTCATATCGTTATCACTTCGGCTGCGTCCGTACTATTTTGCACATACCTTCCGGCTACCGCATGTCATTTGTGTCCCCGTAAAAGGTCAATATCAGTATGAGCAAACGCAAACACCTCGGATAACTGTGTTTCCATGTTGGTCACCTTCTTCGTATTTGGGCTTTTTTAAAAAAATATGTCGCGGCTTTTAATAGAAACACGTTCTAGTCTTCGGTTATAGTACGCTGTTTCTCTCAGCTTTGTTTGGTAATAACATCGGTTACGTAATAGCTGTGTCTACAGAAGGCTGTTTGATTACCGGCAAAGCGCTATTGTGCAAGCATACTCTGCACACAGTAGCTGGTGCGGTGCAGTTTATTATGCTCTTTCTGAATTGCACTTTAAATGCGACTGGCAAAATGCATTAAATGCTGAGAGTTTGAGACCACAGTGTGCGCTGAGTAAACATATTTACCGAGCGATGCGCTGCTACCGCACGCACTATGTACTAAATAATAATATGGTGCGTAATATGGTACAGTAGGTCGTCGTCGCCGCTGCGGATGTCTTTATAAACGTTTTGCTAATGGATATTCAGCTGCAGAATATGCCGGACAATATTGGGCCGAGTGGTAAATTTGGTTCGAAGTGTTATCATGAGAATAGTGGCGATTGCTCATGTGGATACTGTTGTTGAAGACGACATGTCAATTTGCCAAGCTGCTACCGAAATTTCCTATGGAAACATCGGTAGTAGTATGCCATTTTGCCGTGTTGCCAATATATATTGTTGATGTGAAAGTTTTGCCTGAACTCGGAACGGAAGTTTTGCCTGAACTCGGAACGGAAGTTTTGCCTGAACTCGTTGCAGCATCTGGTGGGAAACAGGCGCTTCAAACTGTTTGTTTGTTTTGCTTGTATGTGTGATCGCTGACTGGTGTGCGCATAACTTTTTGCAGGAAACCATATCCACTCGGTCGCAAGTGTTGCCGAACAATTGCGGTCTTGTTATTATCATTTGGATTTACCGCTAATTTAACGGACTGGATTCAATGAGTTCGCACCAATTGCAGCGAAAGCGTCGGCACTACTGTATGTTCGAAAACACAGACTACTGAGACTTACCTAATTTATTAACTAATGACCCGGGGTACTAACTGGTGAATTACGCCTACGGGCATACAAAAAGCAGCACTGGAACTTGCATTTTGTAAATAGCTTTGTGAATGTGACCGACTGCGTGTTTATTGGTGCAGTTCAGCTGCTGACTAATGTGCTTATGGCTGCACACATATGGCGAAAGTGTGCAATTATTAGCGGGAAGATTCTGCATGTAAACCTTTATTTAGCAAAACTGGGAACCACTTGGACAAGCTCAGCGATCAAAATGCAAGGAAAACTTCTCCGGCAGCAATGCTCTGTTAGATTTTTAGATAGATTCGGAAAAGATAAAAATTCAAAAGGTGAAACATCCTCAAATCAGCATAAGCTAATGGAAATTACATACTCCTTATGTCTGCTATACTGATTTTATTAAACTCCTGTACTGAAACTACGAGACTGCTTCCACTATAATGGAGAATCCCGTCTCGGTATTCGAATTGTCGGTAGTAAATGTGGCCACCTAAAGCAAAATCAAGGTGTTTACAGCCCTGGTGAATACCGGTTAATTTTTCGAACGGAGAATGCATCGTACCGTTGTGTCTGTTGACAGGATTTTGCTGGTGAAGGGATTATTCGCGCAGTATCTGGTTCCGTCAATTCTTAAGTGGTCATACGGACAGAGTGTTGCACTAGATTGGAAGCCGCCCTCGACCTGCAAGGATATAAGGGTTGTTTCTAGCGACTGCAGACCACCTGTATGCTGGTATTGGCAGTAACAGTATAAGAATAGCAGTATAACAAAAGCCGATGACGTTACTTCAAATTCGCCTTCCAACGTAAACTGCAAAGAGAACACAATCATGTCAGTTAAAAAGAACTGCTGGATACGGGAACATCAGATTTGAGTGCATCGAAAATAATTAACGTAAATACCCACCGCTTATTGAGGTCATACTTGCAGTCCACCTTTCAGTTACGTATATACTTGGTCTAGTGCCAATATTTTATACTGTACCTTGATTCTCTGACCCCTAGGAGCGGTGATGGTCCAAGTGCACGAGGCTTGGTCGGGATAATCTTCGGGATAATTCGGTGATTTGATGTAACCGGGCATGGTCGTGTCCACGTGTACCCGCCCACCGCAACCTGAGCCAAACGAAAATGGTTTTAATCACTTATCACTTACTGTACATTGCCGAGCCTGCAAGAATTATCACGCAATGCTCTTCTCCAGCTATAATGCTTAATTTTAGTCGGATTTATAAAAGCTGCATGGATTCAAGCGTCAGCAAAACGTTTAATGCAGAAATCACGGCTGATGACTCAGAATATTATTCGAGGGAGGCTAATCATTGCACTAAGCTAGTTTTTGGTACTACATACTGGGAACTGGGAAATTGTGCTGGAGATATGGATTTGGAAAAGTTTGACTGTCACATTAAATGAAGCGTTTCGCTCTGCTGTGGGTGCAGATAATTAAATTTTGAGGTAACTTGAACCGAAATTAAAAGGAGTGCACAGTGCACTAAATTAAATTTGGAGTAAAATTATAATTACTGTAGTCGAAATTCTATCAATAAAAAATTGCAGCGCAACTTGCAGTTACTTCATTAATGGTTACCAATCATTGGCAATCAAAAGACCGAAGCAAAGAAAACAGTAAAATTACCCCTTTCCGGTAGCGGACTGGTAGTGGTAGCCATGGTACGCCCTGTTGTGGACTCTTGGATGGGACGTCGTGTCGTCGACCTCCGAGGGCTTAAGTAGTCTATGACAAGCCCTTGGGCAGACCATGGACCGATTAGCTCGGGAGTCGTCGGCGCGCGTTGCACCCGATGGTTGCTATCGGTAATGGGCCGTACAGTTGCCGTGTAGTCCGCGTCCCCGCTGCTGACCCGCACGGAAATATTGTGCGAGGGCCTTCCCTCGGACAGTTTCTTCAGATTAACGCAATGCATCGCCACCGGTCTAGCAGTATTTTCTTCACGACGCAGGTCATTCCCACGGCGGTACGTCGCATTCCACATATTCTCCGTGAAATCCGCACTCGATGTCATGTTATGGCGCAGCAGCGACGCCATCTGCTTGATGGCGATTTTCAGTTGTCCGTCGTCGACGAATTCACCAACATGTACGGTGTCTTCGATACCGCTTTCCACCACTTCGACTACGAAATCAATGTAATCCGTTTCCGACAGGAAAACATACTCATACCCGGTTTTTTACTCGATAAGACTATGAAAATTTGAGGAATGGTGCAAATGATGCGGACCTCTGCAAACGGCTGCTTTCCTGTTATGCGGAATATGAAATCCGAACGATATGGCCAGACGCGCTGTAAATGCTTCTCTATCAGTTTAATTGGATTCCCGCGTGTTTCGGCAGTCGGTAGTATTCTGACAAGGAAGTGCAATTCGGATGTGATGTGGGAAGTGGGAGATACGCTGCCAGCGACCGTTTGTGGTCCATGAGCGACCATTGTCCGACCCCATCGTGACACGCATCCATTTAAACGGAACAGGCAACAGCAACACCTTAGACACGCTTAGAGTGGTGTGTCTCCCGTTAAACAAACTGCTGGAGGTCGGATCCCATAACTGAATGGTGGCCACGACAGAGTGCTTGCCTGTCTGGTTGTTTAAGACGATTTCCGTGGAGTTAGGCTGGAAGATGCCAGCCGGGGCGTAATAGAATGTCGGGGTGGACAGGAAGTCTGAAACGGCACGGAACAACGGGACCTCTTGGTCATGGTAAGGAACGCTGAAAGCTGGTCTCGACAGGTAGTCCGATCGTAGCGCTGTAATCAATACTGATGAACGATATAGCGGGATTCGAGGTGTATGAACTATTACGATGCAGATTGCTGTTTTATACGAGTATTACTGGATTTACGTAAAATAGCGACCCTGACTAAAATTAGTGAGGCGTGCGTCTTTTGAATTTTCTAGTATAGATGTACTGTAATCTGGGTTCTTCTACGTTTTTTAATGCGAATTCTTGAGAATGACGGTCTGTTAATAATCAACTTTTCGTTCATCAATATCAAAGAAAAAGTAGAATAAACAGTTAAGATATTAGATTTATTCAAAAAACAAATAATACCTGAAATTCTAGACGGTTGAATAAGAGCATACCTTTCAAATGATCGAAGATTGAGAGAAATCTGAAGTTATAAAAGTTTTTTGTGATTAAAACTTTTACCTGTCATGGTGATTTTTACTGCGGTGAAAACCGCGATGTTGAATGATCGTGTTGTGAATGGAAAATTAGTGCAACAAATGCAAAATTTGCGTTCCACTGTAAACGGGCGTGGCAGGCTTCAGGCAATCAGGCTTGTTTAGGTCACTTGAAAAGCTACAAACGTCCTTAGCTAGCTGGCTACTAACTGCCGTTTGCCGAGCGTCTTCAGTTGAAACGTCAACACAGTAGTTACAAATCCAGAGGTTTTTATTGTCAATAATTTTAGGCTTGGCCTTTCCAAGATTAGGCAGATGAACAGAATGTTAACGCCCTAATAGTACCGGTTCGGCGGTCAGATTCTGCTTGAGCGGGTGCTGTGGCACCCAGGCGAGTCGGACGCCGCGATGAATCCCGAAGCGTACGGTTTTTATGAGCAGACGGTACACACGCCAAAAGGACGAAATTGCGGACCGCCTGTTCGCCGGGATGATGTCGCAGTTCTATTACATCCACCTACCGGGCGAGAACTCTTTCCGAAACAGATCCAGATGGAAACTAAATCGTTATCGAATACAATAAAGATGTTATTAACCGTAAAAACTACTGAAAGTCTAGGTCAGTCTGTGGGTCAATTCTAAATATATTGCTGCTAAACTTCCTGTTACCGGAGCCGCATAGGTCTGCCGTCATTTTGCCGACGATCTAACTGGGTAACTTCCGAGAGTGGAAAGTTTGGCACTATGTAACGGCTCGGTGGATTCGATCATGCAGAACGCAGCCATGCAGAACATAGTCTTGGTCGGCAGTATAACATGCGGACAACACGCGGGCTTCGTGCGTTATGCCTGGCAACTGGGACAGTTGAACTGCAAGATTTACGCGGAGGACTATTTGTGGAAACCATATGGACTTCCGGGGCGCCGTTCGTCCTGCCCACAAACTGGACTCAAGGAGACGACGCTGCGGAGTACTGCAGCAGTACACTTTTTTCAAATAATTGGTGGTTTTTATTTCGTCATGTTGTTTTGAATTATGCTGCCACCATTTTGCATAACATTGCGTGGTATTACTGTATCAGAAAAGTCGATACCGGTAAATAACGACTATAATTGGTATACCGTATACGTAATATCCGAGCCCTGTTACTTCTTTGTGGTTACCTTTACCATAACTTCCTCGGTGTCATTGAGCAAGGTAAACCACTTAGCAGTTTGGAATTTCATAAAACTCGTTTCTGATTATTGGTGGCTATAAAACATGTGGTATAAAACAACCTCAGATAGGGACTATCCAGGAAAATGACGGTAAATTGCAGTCGTGCAACGTGCGATGGCAATAAAACTTCTAATGATTGCTTTTATTCGGCAACAGCAGCCGAGCCGGTACAGTGTGCATAAACTATTACGCCTGGACAGATTTTACAAGCTGGGCGAGAAATTCGAAGATACATAACGCATCGAAATTTACATACGGCTTACGCCAAACGCCATAATATGGCGCGCCACACAGATAGTTTCAATACGTAACTTGCATTTGGGACGGCTGCTCGCTGGCGGTCGCCAGATATTAGGATAACGATAACCATATTGGCATGGTGGATGGCGGCTAAATAAAAGTCGGTGCAGTAAGGGGCGATGTCATTCGGACTCTCGGAGGGCAACTTGCCATTGCAATGAAAACAGTGTATTCAGCAAATAAATAATTATAGGGATCATCAGTTTATAAGTACGAGTACAACGAAAACATTTAAGTAGTTGGATGTCAATCTTTCATAAACGGTCAGTTAAACAGTGGTTTGCGCTTGGCGGCCCTGGCCCAACTAAGCTTTTCACTGTTTAACTAATGCATAATGATTTTCATAAGCAATAATTCATAACTTTTGGAAATTTCGATTTTTTCAAAACTTCATGGAAGTAATATTTTTATTGTAAAAATTAATGAAAGGCTAATGGACAAATTTGAAAAAATTTTAGGTCTTCATAACTTTTTAACAAAATTTTATTGATTTTGTTTCTGCATAAATAGCTCTATAGCTGTTTTAAAGGGTTTGCGTAAGGCAAGTCGTATTCGTTCCTGCTGAAGTTAGGTGTGGGTCGCACACGCATGTTGACTCGCTTCGAGTCTTATTTCTCTTCTCTCTCCCATCGAGCGTGTGTAGTCAACGCAATCGCCATTTGCAATCCAACCAAAACGCCGTGCCTGCCTGCCTCAAGCATGTGCATGCTTCTTTATATTTATTGATTATGTTCATCTTTTATGCGGTCGGTGTGTGTTTGTTGCATTATTGGGGGCATCCCGCATAATTTGTATTGTAATTGTCCTTTCCTACTCGTAACCGCTATAATTTCTACGTTTTTTTAAGTTTTTCTAAAACAAACCAAAAAAAAAATTTGTGTGTAAAGTAGTGGAGAGGAAACCATCTTTTACTTAATTGTTGCTTCCAGTGCACGAGTCTTGTTGACAATACTTCTGAAAAAGAACATGTGACTCTTCCCCTGATTTCTACAGGGCCGTTCTGCCGCATAACAGCCTACGGAACTCAAAAAAAGTTGATACATAATATTATTGTATATTTATCGAGATACGGTATATCGTTCATAATAAAGTGACAAGGAGGCGGTAGCGCCTCTTTCCGGATGAGCAAGCAATAATACACAAGTATAATAAACCATAATCTGTATTGCAACAATGGTATATGAATTTCGTTTAGGATGCCGTTAGCCACACAAAATTAGCTCTTTTCAAATTACAAACTTAATTGCAGAAAATTAGGCTCAGATGGGTTATTGAAATAACTGTGATACTCAAATCCTTGTGAAATCTAAGACGCGTTGCTTTGTACTAGTTTTATCGGCTTCGATGCGGTCTGTCACGATTTGGAGCGTTATTAATCAATGGTATTGGTGGATTCTACTGTTAGCGCTATTTGCGGTATGTGCGCGCATTTGTTTAATACATTTCACATGCGGGTAATACGAGCCGTATTAGCCGCATGTGAAAAACCTATTAATTATAAAGACGAGATCGTGTGCTCAAAGCTTTGCTGGTTTGGCGTGTTCAAAAGTTTGCTCGGAGCAAAACCTACCGGCTTCATCCAGTCGAAATACCATATGAAATAATAAAAGCATGAATGCAAACACGGCTACTACAAAAACTGCGTGCATAGCGTTCGGTGGAATGGCAAACCGTTTCCCGTTGTGGGTGCATTCAAGATGCTTGTTTACCGGTTAATTATTTGCGTTTTTATTCAGTGCGTAGACGGTTTTTGGGATGACAGGGATTACCATGACAATTTCGACGACGACCCGGATGAGCTGCCCGACGGTAACTATGTAGTAACTTCGTTATGAGAAAACGGTTTACGTTACAAATTTTATTGATTATTTAAGTACAGTACTTAATTGATTTGTTATAACAAAATTGAAATAATATTGGATCGGAATTACAAATCGTAAACACATTTTACATACGGAAATAAGTATCTTGATGTTACATTATTACACAATAATGTCTGGGATGTTTCACACGCCAGGAATACAAAAATCAAGTTTTCTGTCTTGCCCTCTAGCAAAGTTTGTGCTCTGTCGTATGCTTCTTAAATTTCGATAATGTTGTCTGGTTTTTTGCCGGCCAAACACTTTTTTCACACAAAACATGGACTCTCTGTATTCTTTTTATCCCATGGAACTGTATCCCGGAATCATTTTTAATCAAAAATAACAATTATTCCATAGAAATCTTGAGATAAGAGGTACCTTTCGGGGCTCACCGACACTTCGTCGACCGCACTACATCGACCGTCACGAAAGCGACTATTAAGAAAACATTAGAAAACAAGAAATAACATAAGAAAACTATGACGGTTTAGCTAGACGTTAGCTCGACGTCGTGACGGGTCGACGTTGTGTCTGTTCGACGAAGTGACGGTCGACGAAATGACGGGTCACCCCTTTTCGGAAGTAACGGTTAGTATTGTATTTACAGATTGGGAAACGCGTATTGATCCCGCTGTCATGAAAGCCCACTGGACCAATCTGAGCATCCGTGGATCCTTGGAAGATGATATAATGTTTGCTGATGCTGGTGCTGGCATCGGCCCGCAAGGCACGGCAGGTAGGCCAGAATTCCATTTGCTGATGTCAAAATAAAGGTAACTATTGCGTACACTATCTTTCCCTATGGGTACCTTTTGCTCTGTACACTACCTTTTCGGGAGCTAACTTTCGCTCGGTGGCTCACCGATATTTCGTCGGCGAAATGGTGGGTCATCTTGTTCGGTAACTACCTTGGACACTACCATTCATTCGGACACTAACAATCCACGCTACATTTCACTCGGTGCACTACCATACTTTTTCAATTACCAAACTACCATACTAATTTCCATAATATTATCACAAATATATACTTATACTTTATAATACTTAATTGATATTATATAGAGACCCAGCGTCAACTTCCTAGTTCCTACACACAAAAAGCTGCGACACTGGGTCGAAATTCGTTTAATAACGGCACAATGTAAACCTTTGCAAAGAAAAAACCGGCTCATGAAGGCCGAATTTTCTGCTCACGAGAATTTTGCTAGTGATGCGTTGAATCTTAACCAAAAACAGCTGTTAAACAAAGAACGTTAGTTCTGGAAATAACTTTAATGTAAAAAAATTTAAGATATACATAAGCGCAAATGACGAATGATACTGTATGGTTACTGGTCAGTACGGAGTCAAACGTACTGCTCGAAAAGATGATGTACCGAATAAAAGATAGTGCAGTGCACGGAATGAAAGGTAGTGCAAGACCCAGAAATAAATTTCCAAAAACTAGTAACGTTTTTGTATAAGCGTGGTAATTTTCTTCATTCCAAAATTTTGGCATAACGAGTTAAAGAAAAGAGAAAACTGCTTTGAAAAATTCTTTACATGGCCAAAGTCCGGAAAGGTTAATGAGAACATCCAAATTTTTTGTAGCGAAAGTCTTGACTTTGTGGCACTAATGTATGTTATTTTGCGGGTTGGATAGCAGCAAAACGAAATAGGAACCCCCGAGAATGCAATGAAAATCAAAAGCTGCTGGTACAACTCTGTATGGCTAACTGAGTAATCTACTCTTTTGGAGTACCTGAATATGCGGAATATTATGCCGTTACCTAAGACTGACATATCATAAATTCCTGCGAATATTCCAAACCCAGGTGCTTGATAGAAATGCAGAATACACAATAACCTACACTGTTTCTGCGGAATAAATCAGCAATGTTTAGGGAGACAAACGGTTTCGCTCTGGCCGAACGGAAAAGTGCCCTATCGGATAAGCGATCTATTTGGTAAGGCGAAAAAAAGTATGTGTTCAGAATAATACATGTACGTTGGACCGTAATTATCGGGCTTGGTGTGCGCCTACAATTTCTGATCTTCGCCGGAATGGACAGTGCGCCAAAATGGGAACTACGCATACGCTACTTATCACGTACAGATTGGCGCATGTTAGGCGCACCGCACTGTCATACCGGGGCCACTGACTGACCGCAGATTTTACCGAGCACACTACTCATTTTTATCATGCATGTGTCTTTCGCTTTGTAGACCTTGGTTTTCTGTTAATTTTCATGTGCCACCCGTATTTGCAGACAGCACGGTTTGCAAACGCGCCCTAATTAAAAATTACAGTAGGAGCACGCGTTGCTATGGAGCAGCCACGACTGTGTCCCCAGAATTTTATTGGTTTAGTTATTAGACAGTAATTTACACATCACTTACAAAAAACATTATAACACAAACTAAACAGCATTAAAACCATCAGAACATGGAACAGTGGACGTCACAGACAGCGCATTCCAGCGCTGTATTTCAATACTAAGACGTTGCAACAAAAACTCGTATGATCGTTTTTCTCCAGAAGCATTCTTCAAGCGTTTTCCTAGCTCACGTAAAAATTTCAAACAAGCTGGGCCGCCGACGCCAAAAGTCTCGAAAGCTAAAGGGACGAAGTCGTACTCCGGCGCCAGATATTCGTACTTTCGGCACTTTTCTTCTTCCGCTTTCCTGGCAGCTTCTCCGGCTTTGATGCTGCTGCTGATGACGTTAGACAAGGCCACGGTGTCAACACATGTCACGTCCCAGGCGAGTCGTAGTCCGTTTCTCCAAGGCAGCTGCGACCCACCATCCGGCCGGCGATCATCCTCGTCGTTGGTCCCTCTCGGTTCCAGTACGGCCGGTATATTGGCGGTAACTAGGCTTCTCCGAATTATTTCGTTCAATGAGGAGTGACGAAGAAAACGTCCAGCGCTCTTCTTACACGAAAGTCCATGGTGGCCGTATTGGTCGACAGGCAGACGGCAGTCAGCGCAAAAGTGGGGACTGCAAATTGGCGCGCCGACACGTAGTCCAACTGCTACACGGAAACTCTCGTCTGACATCAACGTTCCAAGTGAAGGTACAGGGAGGGCGTTCAGCCATTTGCCCGATTCCGGCCGCGCAACTGCAAGCAAACGCGCACAATGTGTAACATCATTTACATACAAGCTTGTAATATCTTCGCAAGCTTTTTTGACCACAGCGGCGTCCCACACTTTCTGCGTCTTTCGTTGATTTTCTGACGGTAATTCAGCACCTGATGCTGCTTGCCACAACTGGTGCACAAAGTCAAGGCTCTCCGTTCCAGGGGCGATGCTTGAAATTAGGGACGATGTGGCATAAACCGAAGCCAAATAGGCTGAAGTCGCTAGTTCTGCCACACGCCTAATTCCCAGCCCGCCACTGAAAACAGGAAGCGAAGCCTGTGCCCATGTAACGCCATCCATTTTAACGTTCACTATTGTTTCTAGTGCCGATTTCGCTGTATTATCGAAGATATCCAGTTCGTTACTGCACAGCCAAGTTGGGCTTGATCGTAGTAAATAATTCATTTTGGGAATACAAATACAGGTGCGCAAAAGAAAATAAGCCTGGTGTGCAGGCAGAATACTTAGCTTCGAGGATAGTCTCTGAAGATCTTGTGTCCTTTTAACGATTGCATTCGGAATGGCGGCCTGTAAAAGAGGAGCACCGAGCAATACCAATTCACTTTCAGTAGGTTGCAGGAACTCTGGGTAACGATTGACAAATGTTTGTCGCGCAATTTCACGGTCTTCTACAGTACCACCGAAAATATAGAATTCGCATTTTAGGAGATTTAATTCCAAACCGTACTCACTGGCGGTAGCAATGACCTTAGCTACATCGTCCAGTACGTCGTTCAAACTGCCACCTATGACACCATCATCCAAGTACCATGCGTTAAGCGGTGACACCAAAGATAATATCAGTAGTAATATGAGGAGGGAAAAAAGTAAAGGGCCTAAAGGATCTCCCTGTTGCACGCCAGCCTGTGACAGAATATCCCATTCGCCAAAAGCTAAACTGGATGGGTTTTGATAACACTGGCTAATGAAATGAACGTACTCTGGCAACTCAGAATGGACGATTTGTAACATTTTATCGCGATGGATCGTGTTAAATGCGTTTCGAAAGTCGAACTTTACAAGGACTCGTACTTCTTCTGAAGGGGTCGTAAGAAATCGCCTGGCAGCATGCACAACGGCCTCACAGCCACCGGGAGTGCCAAATCCCAGCTGTTTCGGTCTAAGCTTTTCACCCATCTGCTGTTGCACTCGCTTAACCACAATTTTCGCCACTATGCGACGTACAGTGCTGCCGACCGCTATCGGTCTTATCCCACCCCCCTTTTTATTTAAAGCAGTCAGATTTGCGCCGTACAGAATAGGCACGATTTCCGTAGGAACGCGACCGGAGAGCATGATATCTCCTAAAAGCGCTAACTGTTCGCACACTATGTTGGGAGTGTCATCTGCAGTATCACTTATCATATCCTTAAGATGCTGCGGTCGTAAACCGTCAAGACCGCCAGCTGAATCGTTTGGAAAACTCCTGATTGCTTCGATAATTTCTTTCTGTGTAACTCGGCTAATTTTATCGCTTTGGGCTGGTGACAATACTGGGTAACAAGCATCCGGGTTGACACCCGGATGTTTGTTCTGCAGTTCAGTGAAAGTAGCTTCTGTGCAGGGTGCAAGAGCGTCTTCGGAACAAAGAATGCGCACCGCTCCTGAGACGTCGCCATTTTGGATTTTTCCTTGCACAAATTTCTGTACATCAAATGGCCTGAATGTTCGCGCAGGACTAACGGGAACGTCTCTGATTCCTGATCAAAATTAACAATGTTACACTTCCCGGCTACTCGAAGGCTACTGACTTCCAACCGCCCTCGGGCTGCGTGGCGGCGCATATCAGAAATAAGAGCTTCCTTGATCCTACCCCCAGTCTTGCAGTAGGCGCCTCTCTCGATATATGGACGATATCGTACCACTCCAGAAATTCAACCCATTATTTTTCGATACGTATTCCTAGTATTCTCGCGTATTCCACCGGTATTCGTTCGTGTTTTCCCTGTATTCCGCCTTATCCGCTCCCTATCCATTAAGTGTCTCTCTGCAGCGGGCCCTGTATTCCCCGTATTCAGCTAGTATTCTCGCGAGTTCTGCCTGTAATTTAATTAGGAATAAATAAGAAAACATAGGAAAACATAGAAAACGAAGAAAAACTTGGAGGAATACAGAAGAATACAAGGAGAACACACAAGAATACCGGTGGAATACGGGGAATACAGGACTCACTGCAGAGCGACACTTAATACCTGTTCGGCCTATATTTCGTCTAATCTGCTCCGTATCCATTAAGTGCCTCTCTGCAGCGCACATTGTATCCCCCGTATTCCACCGGTATTCGTTCGGGTTCTGTTTGTATTCCGCCTTATTTGCTTCGTATCCATTAAGTGACACTGTGGTAGGCCCGGTATTGAGTGTATTCCACGTATTCTCGCGTGTTCTACCTGTATTCCGCCTGTAGTCAGACTGAGAAGCATAAGAAAACATAAATATACAAGCAGACGACGAACGAATACCGGTGGAATATGCGGGAATACAGGGCCCGCTGCAAAGAAAAACTTAAGGCCATGGCTAGTTCGGCTTAATTCAGACGAAAAAGGCCGGTTTCTCAAGTTTCTTAAAATCGTATCTTTCTCTCAATACACCTGTCTGTCCAGTTTAAATCGAGAAAAATTCACAACTTAAAACTGGTAAGATCGGTTTACAACACACAGTTTAAAGTTTGAATCGAAAAAATCACGCTAAAAAACTAACTAGTCTGTAGAGAACCACACAGAGTTTTAGATAGACCACCAAGAAAATCGTGAACGTAGTTCTTCTGCACCTTGCGAGGGCTTTTTTGGTTAAAAAAATTTTAAACTTCACAAACTTAAAAAAAAACACTTTTGTGGTTTCGATTTTCGTAAATAACTTGAGTAAAAACGATTTTTTTCAAAATCGCTCTCGCAATTAAACTTCCATGGTTTTTCTTAATTGAATGCATCAAGTTTGAAAATTTTCTTATATCGCCAGAATTAGGAGTTAGTTTTCAGACTTCATTTGGTGCATTTTGAACGGTAGCTTTTGACAGTTCAGACAAGTTTACATGAGTCAAAGGCACGTTGACTGTTTCAGCCCACCACACAAACCAAACCATAGTGACTGTCCAGTAGAGATGGGCATCGGGTCGGAATATCCGATCCAATCCGATCCGATCCGAAATTCGGTTCGGATTTTCGGATAGAAATCCGAGTGAGTTCGGATTCGGATACGGGTCGGATTTTAAAATTTAAGTTTCGGATCGGATCGGATTGTGAAACAATAGAAAGCAATCTGAACACTACGAATACGGAACCGAATACGAACACGGATTGAAATCGTGTTCGTAAGCGCAACCGAGATCTGACTATGCATTCGGACCGAACCAAATGCCGACACGGTTGGTACCGATGATTTTGGCTATTTACACTTCGGTTACGGTAATTTCGGCCACCACTCACATTCGACCACATCACATTCAGGCTGTAGTCCACCAATGTAAATTATTGATAATCGAAAACTTTGCAAACTTGCAGCCTAGTAAGAAGATTACAAGAATGCGTCGATGCATTGTTGCCAACTTTTATCTGTTTACGAAATTTCATTAATACTTACTTTTATTAGGAAAAAAGCCCATAAATACAGCTAATATCGATAACCTGAGCATGTTTATGGTTGCGTAATGACGAACAATTATAATGTGTGTGATATAAATTTTTTGTTACTTGACAACAGATCACTTGATACACAGAAAAAGAAGCAAACTATTTTGTTGGAACAGAACACAGATTACAGTGACATTACACCACGTTCACCTGCAGTTTCAGTTCACCACCAGCCTCTCATAATTCAAAAATTCTCGTCACAGAAGAAAACCAAAACGTATAATAAATTCTAAAAAACCAAAGATACCAAAGAAACCTAAAAAAACTGACAAAAACAAATAGTTTCTCTTTTAAAAAAACGAAAGTGCTAACAACAACAAATATTAAGTAACAACTTGACACAACAAAAATAAAAGCCGAAATGACATGTAACGGTGGCCGAATAGAGTGCGGACCGAAGTGAGTAAGGCTAACTGTATGTTGCCGAACTGATAACATGTGGCCGAAACGTAGCGCGGCCGAAGTGTTCAAGCAAAAACTGCCTCAGACCGGAAGCGCTCAACCGCCCGAGTCGGCGACTGCAAGTTAACTAGCTGCACTCGATCCAACTGCTTTTAGAATTTTCCTATTGGTCGGTTGAGCTCGATGCGTACGGCTGTACGACTCGTACAAGTTTAATTTTTTAACGTAATTTCAGTTGTGATACCTCATGTCAATCAAAAATTTGTTCTTAACTTGTGAAAAGGGTTTTCAAAAACTTCTTAAACTCATAAAAAAGAGGAATGTTTTCTCTACTTAAAATCCAGAGCAAACGGAATTCCATCAACACAGGCAGAATCGACAGCTATCCGGAGACACGTTACGATTCAAAGCTTAAATTTCGTGCTTTACGGAAGGTTTACGAAACGAATAGGGCTATGACGTCAACAAAATAGGCGGGGATTCGTATTCGGAACTGTATTCGTAGTGTTCAGATTGCTTTCTAATATCCGAGAAAATCCGACCGGCTTGCGCAACGACAAATAAAACATTTTTCGTCTTTAAGAAATAAAAAAATCCGCATTCGCCGTATGCGGAAGAAGTTCAAGAATGTATTATGTGGTGGGAAATCAAGATTCCTGTTACACGTTACAGCTGAACCGAATGTGATTTGTCTGTTTTGCACTAGTGTTCCACCAAGGATTTTACTGAAAGTTAGTGCATTCGCTTTTTCTCAGTATTATATGTCACAAATTCAGGTTTTTTTTACCAACAGTTAGCGCAAACGGTTTTTCCAACTAGTATTAGCTACTGCGAAAATTTCTGTGACGGGTATAGTGCTTATTATCAAAAACTAATTTTTTTTGTAACTAAGTCGGATTTAAATCTGATCGGATTCGGATATCCGATGGTCGGATACGGATCGGATTCGGAAATTGTAATCCATAAAAACTCGGATACGGATCGGATTTGGATTTTTTTAAAAAATTCGCGGATCGGATTCGGATTTAAAATTTGGATCCGATGCCCATCTCTACTGTCCAGACAGCCGATTGCTCGCTTCCTTTCACACTTCGGTGTGATCGAAATCTATTGTCTTTCGGTGTTCGCTCTCATTCTACTGACCAGTGCTCGGTTTTATGGCTGTCAGTAAAACAAAAGATGTGGATCACAATTCTGCGCTCTCCATTGATTTCATCGCAGGTGCGCTAATTTGTATAAGCGTCTGTAATGGTGAGCCGGGCCAGTCACTGCTTGCACCATTATTCAGTTTAGGCAGCTAACTTAAAAAATTCATATTTCATAACCCTGCAGTTTAATCACTTTGATAATGTTGCCATCTAATAGAGCAGTCTTCAATCTATATAGCCGTTTCTTTTTGCAAAATGGCACCTTAGGATTAAAGCCGAACCAGCCATGGCCTTAACGGACACGAGGCGGTTAAAGCGGAATACAGGCAGAACACGAACTAATACCGGTGGAATACACGGGAATACTAGGGATACGTAACCGAAAATGATGGGTCGAATTTTTGGAGCGGTACGAAACGAGCCATAGGTGGCTCTCTGCCATCAGGTTTGAAAAATATGGCTTCACCAAGATTTCCACTCAGGGGGTCGTTAATAATTGTCAAACGCAAAACGATAATTGCGCCCTAAATTACGTAGATGAATTAATCGGTCAGCTGAATAGGGAAGACGAGCCCTTAAATAGGCCTGCACATAGGAGTACAATCTAGTTGTTGTAAAGAAGTTCAGAAAAACCGGTGTTACGTACGCTCTTAGGCATACACATCCTTGGAAATAAGTACACGACCACGCGTACCAAAATTACTATTCACTTTAAACATTCTAACTTCAAAAATATTAATTACGTGCGAATTTTTTTGTACGGAGGGTTTACGCAAAAGTGCTTTCACTGTAATGACCTTAGAGCCACTAAAAGGTTGTACAGTTTGGCTGCTCAAGCAGAGGTGCATGCAAGCTGGGTACGGTAATCGCAAATCCAGGACTGCCGTTAAACCATATACTGGTATCAGGTAAACACGGCGTTCAGTTTCAGTAGACCCCAATGTGATGCTGTTTGGACATCTATATAATAGCTTATACACTGATTAAAATATAACGGCACCCCACAGAACAGGCACTTACTGGGTTAGGGCATGTCTCCCAAATAAGTGCCTCTTCTCCATAGCTAACAACTGCTTGTGCCCCAGAGCACCGAGTTTGGCAATTACGGCACGTTTACATTAAGCACCTCATGTCCCTCAAATTTACTGTATTCATGTATTTGCAGGATCGCAAGATGTTTTTGTTATTCAGCAAGCCATTGCTGCAATCGAGAGCAAAACCTTTCGTTGTGTAACTTTTACGGAGAAAGGGAAAGAATCAAATTATATCAACTTCCAGCCCGGAGAAAAGTAGGCTGCCTAATTTGTTTTGTCGTAGTACGCCATGTAAAAACTCGACCGTATTGGGCTGTGACATTACTAGCACCGGTAGTTACATATAAGAGACTTCTTGATTTGCAGCAGTGTTATATTACAATGGAGAATTTATTGTGTTCGTGCTGAATCATGCAACGGAACCGCGCCCGGTTCAAGGCAGTGATAATCAAAATTATATTGACTCTTGTTACTAGGGTCCCACTAACTTTTTGCTTATTGGAAACGCAGCAGTTAGGCCATAAGCACGGTATCTGTTAAACACACTCTCGAGTTGGAGTGCGGCTACCATAGTTCGCTAAAGTCTCACTGCAGGTTGAAAAAACAAATTCTGGAATTGCAGTTGTTCGTCCTATGTTGGAATTCAAGGCGGCATGCAGCCTGTGTTTTTGGATCCAGCCAGATGCATGCAGCTAGGAATAGTTCAGCATGAAATTCTTCACGCTGTCGGTTTGTTTCACGAACACAGTCGCAGTGACCGGAATGCTAGTGTGATTATTTACGAGGACGAGATAATGGACAGTCACAAATCGCAGTACGGTATCATTCCCAACATGCCCACTTTTGGAACGGATTACGATCTGGAATCGCTGATGCACTACGGTCCATACGACTTTGCTAAAACTGCTTTCCGCCCGGTCATGATTCCAAGAAAGGACGGTGTTTATCGAATGGGACAACGTGAGGGTTTAAGCGTGCGCGATGCCGCAAAGTTGCGCACTGCGTACCAGTGTCAAGTTGACCAGGGGGATGAAAAAAACGACCAGGATTCCGAGGAACGACCCTTTCCTGGCTTCTCCGGGTTGCCTATGGAAGCAGAACAGTGTGCTCTACAGTTCAATGACCACTGCAGGAGTGTTACTTCAACCGTAGACAATTGCACGGGTGATAGCCTTTTACTATTATACTGTGATGAATCCGCAGATAATTCTTTTCTGCGAGCAACGACAACAGCCATGGCTAAACCGCCTTTGCGACCAATCTTTCTGGTATTAACGGACTCACAGATAACAACAGAAGCCCTGTATCCAGTTGAGAAACTGGTGAAGCATTTGCAGATGGGTCACTGTCGAGCTAGTGATAGTACGTCAAAACTTCCAAGTTTTTCTTTCATCAGTCTCCAGGAGTTGATAATCTTTCGCTGTGCTGACATTCGAATCAAGAAGTCTGACTTTAAATCCTTGCCGTCGCTGAGAGTTATAGTTTTTCAACTTACAACAATTTTGTACTTGGAAGAGGGCACTTTTACTAACTTGCCGAAACTGCGAATAATATCTTGGCATGAGGATTTGCTCAGGAACTTTGGTACGGACCAGGACCGTATGTTATACAATAATGAGAAGTTCGACGGCAACCTTGTCCATAGCATGCTAGAATATTTAAAGCGCATCCACTGCGACTGCGAATTTGCCTGGCTGAGAAGGTGGCTCGACCAAAGTGGTATCCTTCAGCCTGTTCCTGAATCATCTGTTATTTTTGATTCCGCCAGTAGATACATATCCGGGAGCGAGTTCAACAGGATCGATATTTTCATACCGATTGACTGCGCGATGCAGCCATTTCCTTCTGATTTCAGCATGATTAATTTCGCGCAAAACGAATTTTCCGTCAACGAACCTCGTTGTCCAACACGCTCGGTCAATGCAACCTATGAATCTTTGAAGTTTAAGCGAGTATATTCTCTGTCTCCCATCGATTTACGACAATGTCGGTTACAATTTGGGAAAACTTGCAAACCATGGGAAAAGCGCTCTCCTCTACAAGCTACGGAATTGGCTGTATTAGATTATTGTCTGAATCTATTCACCAGTTCTCAACCGTTTTTAAATATTCAGTGTTTGGGTAATGCGACGGTTAGAGACGTGCAAGAAATAGCATTTGCACTTGCCAAACCACCATTACGGGTTGTGAACTTAAACTTGGATGATGGAAATTACATAACCTACCGTGCGTTTTCCCCAATCCGAACGCAGATTCTAAACATGACAATCTACGATTGCGTGGGAAAGCGGGCAACTAGTAAATTAGCTTCCTTGTATTTCGAAAATCTGTTGTATCTCGCCGTTGCTAACTGCCACAACATCATGGTGCAGGTAGAGGATTTCGCTACCACTCCCAATATTCGCATCATACTGTTTGCACATTCAACGGTGGTCGGAGTTACACAGTTCACCTTTAGCTCTCTTCCGAATTTGGAAATTCTTTCCTTAGAATACGAAGCACAAGAAGTGCCCACCGATGACTCAGCGTATTATCGGTATCTACTGAGGCTTCACTGTGATTGCGAATATTCTTCATTTCGTGCGTGGCTGCAGCAACGTATCATTGACCAGATACCAACTGTTTCTTCGAATGTCTCAATTGACACGTACAGAAATGAAAGAATGATTTATAGAGCTGACCTGCCGAACGTCTGGACGACGATACTTGAATTCGAGGTCGAGGGAGGAACCGGCGTGAAGCGGTGGTATTGGGGAAAAGCGGAACTCTATCAGCGTTTCGACTGCGCTATCGGGAAGATTAACGACGATCAACTGCTTTTACTGTTAGCTGAAAATTCTAGCCAGTTCAATTACTCTCTCAATGCTCCAAGCTGCGAAAATGCTAGTTCGTCTGCGAACTTGCCAGTGATAACAAGCTTGCAGAAATCTTACCCGAGCGAAAGCGGGACGATGGACAGTAAAAGCAGCACTTCGAAGAAAGGTATGCAGTCAATTTGACCGATATGATAACCTTAGTTACCGGTATTTCTGTAAAGCAAACCAATCTGACGATATGAATTTAGTGTAGCGCAAGTTTACGGGTCCGCGCTCAGCGGCATTTTTAACGGAGCGTAAAGCTTCGGTAATTCAAGGTTTCTTTAACATGAAAGTGAGTTACGTTGTTATTAATTCAGTAAAATTTATTGTGGAGCGACAAACACAACAGAAGCAAGCAAATCGCGATACAAAGTATCTAACGTTAGGTAGCTTTGTTATGTTTTAGATTGGACAGCTAGCCTGAATAGAGTAATCTTGCAAGAGCGACGATCGGAACTAACCGCAAAGGCAGTTGACGGGGGAGGCAGTGCTTTCCATTATGACGACCAAGCACTTAGTAGCAGTTCAGTTGCGGAGTCCGGATATCTGACTGCCAGCCGCTATTGGCCAAACAACGGCAAAAATGTTCCTTATGAAATCAGCGAAGCGTTCGGTATGATAACCATCATTGAATGGGGTACTTACCACCAACACATCAATATCTAATGTTTTACGTAATTCAGTCTGAATACCAGTATTACAGTAGAGTCGCCCATTCTTAAGTTTTTACTTTTTTCACTTATATTCCGCAAAACCAATGCACATAAAAAATGCTTGCGTCGGACACTAAATAAAATGAAACGAATTATCTGTTTATTTGGTTCTGCGAAGATGTGCCCGACGTTGAGGAAATCAAGGATGCACTGCATACTATCTCGGCATACACGTCCCAATGCGTAACGTTCAAACTTAAAGAGCGGGAAGACGATTACATTTTCTTTCAGCTGGGACAAAGGTAGGCGGGGGAGTCCGTGCATTGCGATTTTTCTGATACAACAAGCAACCGCCTCTGACTCTGTGATTGTTTCGGTCTAAGGTATCAGCTACGAGTACTTTATATAGTTTAACAACCTTACTGATTTTAACCATCAGTCAGCAGATTTAGACCGAAAATGTGGTGAAAAAACCCTAACCAGCAAACTATAATAATTATTATTACAGGTGCCAGTCCAGCGTCGGCAGACAAGGTGGACAGCAAAACATCACGCTGTCACAAGCCTGCATCTTTCGCGGAGCTATCCAGCATCTGGTTCTTCACGCAATGGGACTTTTTCACGAACATCACAGAGCGGATCGGGATGATTACCTGCGAATATATTTCAACCGAACGAACGTTCAACCAGACAGTTTTCTGCTTCGTAAGCTTCCACAGATGCAAACGTATGGAACGGAGTACGATCTGGAATCGATCATGCATTACGGCGCATTCGACCTGACCGACTCCCAACAATCGGATTTGCCGGTGTTTCTTCCCAAGAAAACGGCACGAAAAGGAAAACCAAGTAAAATTGGGCAGCGGCGAACTTTGAGCGCCAAGGACATTGTTAAGCTGTACACTGCCTACAACTGTACAATGCAACCGCAACACCGTGGTGCTTACGAGCCGCTCCCGAGTTTTGTTAAAGAACTGCTTTCTTTGCAAACCTGCAATACGTTATCCAGATTGAGATGTGCGAGTTCGAATATCGTTAACTGCACGTCAAGAGGTAGAGCCATAGATTTGTTATGTGGCCCGAGCACCACGATAGATGATTGGAATCAAACTGCTGCAACAGTAGCCAAACTCCCGCTACATGTCGTCATACTGCAGATAGTGGTTAACCGTTATATACACGACGCGCCAGACGCTTTTCGGCCAATTCGCAGACAAATCATTTTTGCGACTTTTTTCCATTGTCAAAACTGTCGGTTCACATCCCTGCTGCCCGTTTTCGGTTTCATTAATGTGATGCACCTTCGTTTGATGATGTGTTACGGGCTGATAATAAGAAAGAAGGATTTCTACGGTTTCCCCAGGTTGCAAATTCTAGTATTTGCTGCTGGCACTATACTTAATCTGGAAAATGGAACTTTCAGCTCGCTGCTAGATTTGAAAGTGCTAAGCCTGGAGCACAATCTGTTTAGTCCAGTCAGTTCTGCTTTTAATGTCAGTCTATCTCAACAAATCGATTACCTACGCAGACTGCACTGCGGCTGCGATTTCGCCGACTTTCGAATGTGGAGAAGAAAAAACAAAGCGCTGCGAACGGAACTAGAGGAAGGTGAACTAACATTTGTTGTGGGAGTCGCCGGAAATGGTAGAATAAAGAAGAATTACGTATTTTATCCCGTCGATTGTTTTGCCAGCCTACCACACACTACGGACATCAAATTTAATTTTTCTCAACTGGAATACTCGATCAACGAACCGCTGTGTAAGTGTACATATTTCACAATTCCATTCTGGTTAGGTTATCGCTTATTGGAGCATCTTGCGCGCAAGAGCTTGCAGATTGTATTTGGTTATTGTTGGCATGTGTGACTGGTAATAATGTCCCCTCATCACCCATGCCAGATACTTAGTAAAACATTGCGACGCTGCTGTCTCCATAATGACCAATTTCGGAATGTTTTTGGCATGGAACGCTGGTGTAACGCCTGTGGCAGTTTTCGAAAGGTCACGAACCGACTTGCAATCAGCTTTCCCGTGTAGGCCCCCCATGCTACCATTCCAACCAAATGGTTACCGGTTTGGTGATGGAGGCAGGAGGGGCATGGCAAAAATGTCCGTGGGACACGGGGACATTTTTACTTGTCACACATGTGGACGTGTTCTTGCAAGCCTAATTCTGATAATTTTGTAAGCTGCAAGCTACAATTTGTATAATATCTTTACATCCACATGTCTGTTTGATCTATGATTCCGCGAACATTTCACGCTGTGTAGAAAAGGGTTGTGCATGCAAAGTTACAGTAAGTACTAAGAACATAAATGCTGTTTATATGCATGTAAGAGAAAGAACAGTCTGATAATCGATTACTTGCAAGAATGCGATAATCGTTTAGGCGAACCCGGAAGCACAGCAACCATAATGGCCTATGACAAAGAGCAGTGCAAAGCTGGATTTGTAAACCAGTCACCGGAACCGGGTATGTTTCGAATAATTCCAGGACAGTTTATACGCTGGTAATTCATGTGCTGTGTAATCCACTAAGCATGTATTTTTGCTTGGTGTGCTGAGGATTTCGAATAGCGAAATGACTAGAAGTATGCAAAGAGTAAAACGCAATGCACCGGTATTTTTTCCTCCCACTAATGCATGTATAATATTGTGCCCGGTTCAGAGGGCAATTCGGCCTACCATTGTATTAACCGTATAATGCCCCTTTATTCTCTATTGCGACATAGAATAAAAGGACCATGGCCTACGGTGGAAGACTGGCGGTTTGGCCTAATCATATTAACACTAAGTTTAAACAGTAAGACTGCAAAAATGTTTTAAGCCCAAAAAAGCCTCACTAACAAACAAGTCGGATGTCAGGGTTATCTGAACCTCGCGACGTGGACGCGACATCGACGTAATGATAGTTCTTTAGCCAGCAACATAACAAGATATAAAGAAAATGAGTAGATTACAATTTACTATTGTAATGTAACAAAATATGGTTTTTTGCCTTTACTTATTCTATTTTTTGCAAGAGTTATGAAAAGCTGTCCAAAAAAACAAAAAGCACGTGTATGCCTAACTGCATTTCACCGACTAAATCTGCGTGGGCCGAAAACGTTAAAACGGTAGGCCAAAACGCCTGCACCATTTGAATGGGATCCAGGTTGACGCTGACGCAATGCACTTCAACTCGGATCCTGAACAATGGTAGGAAACAATGGTAGGCCGAATCGCCCATGATACCATTGTGCCCATGCATGTTAAAATATTGCGTCAGATTCCAACTTTTACGTGTCAGATGCTGTAAGTCCGCTCCGCTTAACAACGTAGCATTGTTTCGATTGTTTAACAATATTGGATTTAGTTTAATTGTTACCAAACTGAAAGCCAGCGGAACTTTACTCTTTGGACACTAAAATAAGTTTTTCATTCTTCAAAGGAGGATTATCGATCACTTGAAGTGAAGCGCTTAGTATCTATATTATAGAAATTGATTAAACATAGCTATAACAACGCACGATTGCGGAATGGTTAATATTTTACGGATCATCATTGTTTTCTTGCACGCTAACGTCCGTTTTCCTGCGTGCTGCAAGCATCCGAATCCTCTGAAGAAAAAACGAATTAATCGTTTGTGATTTCACAGAAATTTTATTAAGTAGCCATTTCGTATGGTGTCCTCCATCCGTGGTACGAAATAACTTGGAACGAAATAAATATTTGTTTTGCAGGGGGGCGGTTCCCTGTAATATCAGTGGGCAATGCAGTGCGGGTCACATCGCTATCGACGCCACGTACAGATAAACTTGTGCTGCCACATCCAGACAATGGTGAACGAATTTTTTAGAGCACATCTTCACCATAATAATTTTGCGCTCGGTTGTATTCTTGCAGAAACGGCTGATGCGGTGCCAGGGTCTACCACATCTTACACCTGGATCTATGGCTGTCTGGGAGGAGCTGCTGGTCTGTGCGTAATACTGGCTGCCATTTTGGTTTGGCGTCGGACCGGCTGTCCACATCATCGTTCCGGAAATGTGACAACGCTGGAGAGCGGGCCACTGCTGGCGGGAAGTGTCGCCATTGTAGCAAGGCCAAGTCTGCAGATTTCCACGGCATCCACCGAGTTGACGCACCCGTATCTCGGCGATGTGGGCGAAGTGTCAAGTGATGATGTGTTGCCAACTGAAGGCACAGAACTGTTACCGCTAAACAGCAGTGTGGTCGAAGCAAATACGTAGTAGCCTACGTCTCTCTGTACATAGTAAAAATTATGCTAGATATTCCCCGGTTCAATATTTCCACCGTTGGAAAAAATATCATTCATCTGCGTTAGCATTTTGAAAGAGATTCTATTCTGTTCAAGACAGTTTTTGGATAATAACGTGAAAAATGTTTGTTGAAGTACAGATATAATCAAGACCCCAGCAGTGATCTGCCTTGGTCAAAAATGATACAGAAAATTTAATTTTACGTTCACAAGCGCCTATTGATTTTGTAATTTTCAAATATCTAATAACGAAGGCGGAAAGGCAATAATAAAATTAGTACGAGTACGTACGCATTCTATCCCGAATACAACAAAATAAAACTGATTCGTCCATATTAAACTTGGAGATCTGCGCACTTAAAAACTGCACACTGCCGGTTAGTTGCGTTCAACAACAACGGCAGCGCTCTCTACACAAAAAGCGTAATCGCTTCAAGACGCAGTTCTCGGAGACTATGAAGAGTGTACAGAGTTCCTAAACTAAACAATTTTGCTATCTGTTTATCAGAATTTAATGTTCGGTTTTTCTGAATTTGATGTTTTGGTTTTTCTCAACAGCAATCGGTTGTGGTTTGCGATTTTCGGAACATCCAAAAGATGTGCTGAAAATTTCACGGTTTGGAGATAAGACTATGACGTGATGATGTGACATAGCAACGTATATTATTGTGAACAGCAGCAGCGTAATAAGCTGTCAGTACGACTGTGAAGAGCTGAGTGAATAAATGGCTTTATGGAGACGTGACAATCTGGCGTAAGGAATCGAGCTCATTGCCGTTTAGAGTGAAAAAGTGTTTACGAACAGTGTGGTTATGCCTTCGGGAAGTGGTGCAGCCATGCTGTCGGGGTGAAGAAAGGAGGACACTGGTGGATTGATGAGATTTGAGCCAGCCGCGATGACCTGGCGATCCTGGCAGTATCGCTACAAAAACTATGTAGCACTGCACAAGGTCACGGACTTGGCCGAGCAGAAAGCGGTGCTGCTGGACGCATTAGGCGTGGAGGCGCTAGAGATTCTTATCTCCATGTGCCTGCCTGGCAGTCAGGACGATTTCACCGCTGGCCAGCTGGCAGATAAACTGGAGCAAGCGTTTGTGAAGAAAACGCTGAAGCAGACGGAGTGGGCGGTATACTTTAGAATAAAGCAGGAACCTGGGAGACGCTCCTGGAGTTTTCGAACAGACTGCGCCGGAATGCCACCGTGGTAGGATTCCCTGCGACAGTCCTCAAGCAAAACTTGATGGCCGCGTTCACAAACGGACTCGCAAGCGAGAACACAAGACTGCACCTTATGTCTAAATCCCGCACCAAGCTGGAGGAGTGCTTGGAAATTTGCGAGCTGCATGAGCTCGCCCGGGAGCCGAAGAAGACCACGGAGGCGGTGGATGTGGCTCGAGTTCGTGAGGGCTTGGCCCGAGTAAAGGTCATGGACCTAATGGCCGTGGAGAAAGGCCGAAATGGCAAAAAGGTCAAGGTGAAAACCGCCGCGGCAGCAGCGGCAGCGGGGAGCGAAACCGCGAAGGGGGAAGCGAGATGCCGCGATGGCCATATAATGATGGGGGCTGTGACGGATGCGGAGAGCGCGACCATCGCAAAGCCGAATGTTAGGCAAAAGAATTGCGGTGCGGCAATTGTGGTAAGTTAGGCCACATTGCCAGGGCCTGTCGCGCCGATCCAAAAGAGAAAGAGCAGCAGAGGGATGGTGCACGGCGCACCAATCTGATAGAAGAGGAGTTTGATGTGCTACAGGTCAATTTGAATAATGATTTTGACTGTATGGTTAAACATCGGCCTAGCTATACCAGGCGAGCGAGCAGCCGCCCCTGGAGATGCAGCAAGGACGGAGATGCTGTTCTGGATTCTGTGCTGGGCGAGTTGACTGCCTTGCGTATAAAGGTGGACGAAATGGCACGACGGAGCACAGAAGCGACTCCGCGGTACTGGAGACCGGTGGAGCATCGGCGATATCACCCGGAGCAGAACCGGAGCGTAGAAGAACTAGTGGCGATCGAAATGGCAGAAGCCTGCGATCTTCAGCAGAGCGTGGTGGCAGTCAGCGACGGCTGAAACACTGACGGGGTCAGTAATTTTGCGCCAATCGGAAGCGTACCCGAGAAGGAAATGGAGACGGCTTCAAGCAGTGGACTGGTTATGACTCGCAGCCAAATGAAGAGGGAGAAGAAACGGAAAAAGAAGGAAACACTGAAAGATACCGCTGATATTAATTTGGATTTATTTTCTGATTAATTGGTGTTATTTCTGCAATTTTTATGTTCAGTTATCGTGCATTTTCTTTAGTGTGTTTCACACACTGGGGAAGGTGTGATGATGTGACATAGCAACGTATATTATCGTGAACAGCAGCAGCGTAATAAGCTGTCAGTACGACTGTGAAGAGCTGAGTGAATAAATGGCTTTATGAAGACGTGACAGACTACATTTGTCGTGCTTTAAATGCCGGTGAGCAGTCAGCACCGTCAACTCACTCTGAAAAGCGCACTCGGACTCATGGGAGTGCGATATTTCGCCGTACTCAAATTCGACGCGCGACTTTTCGCGGCGAAGACAACTGGCCGCGGATAATTTGTCGCAAAATACTTTATACAATACCAGGTATCGAGAATTTTTTAAGTGCAACCAGCAGAGCAGTTTCGAAATTTAGAAGAAAAACAAGGCGCTCAATTTCGTACATAAAAAAATCGTAAGCCATGCTATGCTTTTGCGATATTATAATCGTAAATAATTCGTGTCCAGTTGTCAAAAGAGCTTACAGAATACCGGTTATGACATCCTCTTCAAGTACCTTTAGTCTTTGACCACTGGGAGCCGTAATGATCCAAGCACAACTGGCAAAGTTGGGATACATACTAGGATGATTCGGTGATTTTATGTAACCTGGCGTGGTCGTGTCCACGTGTATCCAACCACTGCAGCCTGAGCAGAAATGATTGTCTCCGTTTATCGTTCACCGACAACATTCTGTGGAGTTCATGATGGAATGCTCTGCTTGATGCTTGTTAAAACTTTAATGTAAGTATACGAGCATTAATCAAGGATTAGCGTAGCATTACTTCTACCTTTTAATTCGTTCAGTTTTTTTATTGCGAAAAGGTGAGACTTCGTTTCTTAAGTTGCTCTTTGAACGATAATACGAAAACCCGAACTTACCGTTTTTCGATTTAGGGATATTACCCAAGTTAAGCCATGGTTGTTGGATGGGACAAGGCGCCGTCGTCGTAGTCGCACGGGTGGTAGTTGGTATTGTGGTGGTTGCTGTAGTGGTGGTAGCGGCGATTGGGGTGGTAGTGGTGGCAGCCGTGGTAGTGGTCACCGCGTAAATTGAGTGCGCGCGGAGCAAGAGTTGGCTGACACCCGACCCTACCCTTACAGACGCCGTGTAGTCCGCGTCATGGCGGCTGATATGTACCGAAATATTGTGCGCTAGGGTGACTTCCTCGTGGAGCTTCTTCAGATTTAAGCAGTACATCGTCCTGGGTCTGATAAAGATCTCCCGGCCGTTCCACTCGACACCGCTGCGACCTTCGTCCAGTTCTGCTAGCGGACCGGCAAGATGTGCCACTTTCTCGTCGAGCTGAATAGATAGGGTACTACTCTTCGCGGACCTTGTTTTATGCTGGGTGCGACTACCCAGTGACGCGGTCAAGTATTTGTACTGCTCATCTGGGCGTCGGTCTGCTCCCCGCCAGTACGTCGCATTCCACATGTTCTCCGTAAATTCCGCACTCGATGTCGTATTGTACCGCAACAGTGCAGCCATCTGTTTTTTAGCCAATTCTAGTTCAGCATCATCGACGAATTCACCGGTTTGTAGAGTATCCTCGATGGCGCTTTGAACAATTTCCTGTATCAACTCTTGATAATCCATTTCCGGGAGGAAAACATACTCATACGCCGCTTTTTGCTCGACAATACTGTGGAAAACCGAGGAATGGTGAAAATGATGCTGATGACTGCAGAAGGCAATTTCTCTGTTCTGAGGTGTCTGAAACCTGAACGATAACGTCAGACGTGCCGCAAAAGCTTCGCGGTCGGCTTGAATAGACTCTCGCACGTTTCGACAGTCAGCTACAGTCTCGCATGGAATGGAAATTTGGATTAGTTGTGGGAAGTGCGCAATGCGCTGCCAGCGACCGTTGACGGCCACTGTGCGACCGTGATCTGACCGCATCGCAACACGCATCATTTAAACGGTACCGGAAACAGTAAGACCTTTGAGCGCTGCATTTCACGCTGCGCCCACTGTTGCAAGTAGTCAGTGTACGCGTGATCCCACAGTTGGATGACAGCCACGACAGTGCGCTCGCCGGTCTGGTTGTTCAGGAGGATTTCCGTGGCATTGAGAAGGATTTTACCAGTGGGTGCGTAGTAGAATGTCGGAGTGGAAAGGAAATCGACGGCGGCGCGGAATAGTGGAACTTGATGGTCCTGGTAAGGAATGGTAAAAGCGGGTGTCGACAAGTAATCAGATCGCAGCGCTGTAATAAAAATCGAGAAACGATGTACCATGATGTGAATTTAAATAAATTCGCAGTTGCCTTTATTGTGTCAGACTGTGAGTCAAAAAAATTGGTTTAAAATAAATTACTGTAGTGACGTTCACAAGTTAGACCACAGAGTGCCTTTACCGGAAAAATGCGCACTTTATATACCCACGCTGCACGGGCAAAATTCACGACCCAAATCCCATTTTACATTTTCTTGTTTCAAATAGCAAATTTCCACGTAATTTTAATTACATTTTTACCCATATTTTTTTATAATCAGAGCTCTGAAAATGATCGCCACTTTCTGCGCCCATCCTGGAAACATATCCACAGTCAGCGTCAGTTCCTGCCAGTGCTGAACAAAACCGCCCCCCCGCAGGGTTACCCCAAAAACCACAACAAACCAACATTGTGAAGATCTCAGAGCTCTGATTTGTATGCATTTCTTTTCAGCCTTCTGTAATACAATTCTAGCTGATGTTTTATTTTTACATACTATCAAATAATTAAATAAGATGTTAAAACATGAATGCTGCTCAAGGAACTCCAATTTAAATTTGCAGGTAAATTATCGTGAATTTTGCCCGTGCAGCGTGGGTATATAAAGTGCGCATTATTCCGGTAAACGCACTCTGTGGTCTAACTTGTGAACGTCACTACAGTAGTCATTACAGATTACTGCAAATTTTTTAATAATGTTTTTGGTGACTCATGATGTTATACGTATTAATACTCCGAAGGTTCCCGAAATGATTGCTTGTAAAAGCGAAAACTTCGCTTAAGACAAAACTGTGCAGAACCTTTGAAGAATTCTCCCAAAAGAAACATAATGGATTGAAGTTCTGGACCAGATTGTCAGAATGTGTTCTTCCAATTTTAGTAATGGGCCGACTAATGGCTAAAAATTTGAAAATGCAAAGTAGTATCGATTAAAATTCATGTGTACCTGTTGCGCTGGTTATTACCGCGGTGATAACAACGATGATGATTAGCACCATTGTAAGCGGAATACTAACTGCTCCGTGAACAATAATTATAAAATTAGACTTTGAAACTACCCCGACGTGTTGGGCTCGTTCTAAGCACTTGGAAGCACTTGGGAAATTGCGAATGTCTTAAGCTGGCAACTACAGAGCAAACGTTAAAACGCACGCGGATTGTCGAGCGTCTGTACTTGAAACGCGTCGATGAAATAACTCAAACTTGGAGATTTACATCACTAGTTAAAACCGGCAGGGAATTTCGATGACCAGCTTGATTAACTATACTTCTATATTTGACCTTGAATGCGTTTACGTGTTGGAAGCATTGCAGAAAGCGAGCGATCGTTTTTGCTTCAAATTAGCTCGTGCGTAAAATAACGGTGCAACTGACGACAAATCAGGTCGACCTTTGACACACTGTACATAGTTCCATCCCGTATTATCATATCATACTATTAGCTGGGAAAACCGGCGCTCGCCACGCACCCCATGACCAGGAAATGAGTCATTATTTTGTCGTAGATTGTGTGGGTATGTCGATTTTATCTGGACTTGCAGTGGCTAGAGACGTAGAATGCATGTATGATGTATTGTACTGTTGACAAGGAATGTGCTCTTACTCCAAGTCTAATTTTCGCAGTTTATCGTACAATGGCAGAATTTGCTTTGAATTGCTTTCTACCGCTTCTGCTGATGTATTATTTTAACACCTACTAGAAAATATTAGCTACTGTTGCTATTCGGGTCGTTCCAGGGTTTTATCGGATGCAGCGCATCAAAGTCCAACTCCCTGACGAGAAAAAAATATTTAAAAAGGTTTTAGAATTCAGTCCGCAGCTTCTGTGAAAGCACACAAGGGCAACGTTGTCTGCATCTGCTGCGGTCCTGAAAACGTACAGTTCTGCAAAAAAGAAAATAGCAATATTTTTCTGTAATAAAAAAACATGTTTCTCATGAGACTAAACAGTAACTTCTGACTTCGATATTTGATCATGACACAAGCAAAATATCGTATAACGGGGGAAAAGCTTCCGCGTAACTCGCAAAGAACAGCCATCTGCGAACACTCAGTTGCTGAAGTAACTCTCAGACTGTTGGCTACTACCGGCGCGCGGGCGAAACCTTATCAAAGCCGCGACAGTTGGCGTTAATCGTCAACAAGGATTTGCCCTTACAAGCTGTCTGCAAAATGCCATCAGATGCCGCTCTGCAACGTATGTGCCGAAGGGAGCGCAGAAAGGGCGCATGTGCTGAACCACCGGACACAAAAGCCGACATTGACACTGACCATCTTCAGCTGACACTGCGGAAAGAGCAATTTCTGATGCATGACACAGGTAGCACAGATAAGCATCGAATTATCATATTTGCCACCAATGCAAATATCCGGCAACTTGCCCGTTCTGACGTTTGGATCGCCGATGGCACCTTCAAAACCTCTCCAAAACATTTCCGACAAATTTATACTATTCACGGCTCCGTGTGCGGCAAAATGTTTCCGTTGGTCTATGCGCTAATGGACGGGAAGTGTATGGATTTATACCGGAAGGTGTTCCAGGCATTATACGATTCATTAGCAAAACTGTGTGAAGACGGTCAAGACCCATCGGAACCGGCTTATATGCTTATCGATTTTGAACAAGCGGCATGGACAGCCTTCAGGAGAATCTTTCGCAAAACAACTGTTCAAGGTAAGCGCAAAAACAAACTTTTTATTCGCAACTCCTGATGTTTCTGTATTCGATATGCACTGTAAGAAAAAATGTGTACATAAACTTCTTTTTACTAACTAATTGAATTCAAGTACATTAACATAAATTTGCAGTGAAAAACAACGTACATTGTTCTGTTTAGATTAGGATTTTGAATATAAATTTTGACACTTATTTTACGCAGAGTAAGCACATTTTGGTTTAAGTTAATGAGTATTTTTACAGCCAACTAAAATTGACCGCATGGTACTTCACTTAGGTTGCCTTTTCCATTTTGGTCAAAATGTGTGCAAGCGTATCTTGAAGTACGGATTTAGCGAACGATACATTTCCGATCTGCAGTTCAACACGCAGTGCAAAATGTTGTTGGCATTGGCATTTGTTCCTGTGGACGACGTGGTAAAAGTTTACGAAACTTTCATCCAGCATCCGGAATGCGTTCTTGAAAAGGACAGCAAATTAATCATGTATTTCGAGAGGGTTTACATCGGTCAGACAGTGAAAACCAGAAAAGGGCAGGGGCGGAGGCCACCGTGTTTTGCAATCGCATTTTGGAACTGTCATGACCGTCTGCTTGGTGGAGTACAAAGGACCACTAACAATGCCGAAGGATGGCACAACGGTTTTGCGTCATCAAGCGGATCTGTCAAACCGGATATCTATACATTTTTCGGCAAATTGCAGTTGGAGCAGAATTTACAAGAAGGTCGTATTGGCAAGTTGAAAAAAGGTGAAAAACCGGAGCCACAGAGACGGAAGTTCAAAGAACTGACTGAGCGGTTGATGTCGGTTGCCGTTATGTACAACGATATGGATCCATTGGAGTATTTGGAAAACATCAGCAGGAACTTGGAGATGTCTTGGAAAGATGATGAGGACGAATCGGATTCGGATGTTTCGGAAGATAAGCGTTGTGGGAAAGCATGCTGTATGGGTAATGTGGATTTTGCATTGTAATGGCGGATTTTAACAAACAAATTAGCGGCTTATAACTATATAGCTACATTTTCTTGTAATCCTTTTTTAGTTTTAACGGAATTTTTTATGTACTCTAGTTGAAAAATTCAGATCATGACTCATACTACCAGATATTGCAATTTTTTTGTTAATTCAAATTATTTGAGCAAGTTGGGGTGTTAATACCGTACCGCCAAGTCGTAGCTACAAGTTACCGCTAAACAATGATAAAATCTATTCTACTGTTGGCCTTTCTAATTCGAAATGAGAAAAAAATGGTTGAAATTATTTATGGAACGCTGTGGTCATGAAATGTTATGGTTATGAAAAGTTGCGGACATGAAATGTTACGGTTATGAAAAGTTGCGGTCATGAAATGTTATAGTTGTGAAACGTTGCGGTCATGAAACGTTACGGTCATGAAATGTACGTTGTGAAACGTTACGTTGTGAAATGTCGAGTTATGAAATGTCGTGTAACGTTCTAAACTTATACCTCACGTGCAAAGCTTCCAAGCAGTTGCAATCGTTTGATTTTTCTCTTTATACGCGCGATTATTTTTAGCGCTTTCACTACATGCGCCGGCATCGTGGCGTTTCAGAGCAAAAATTACCGGTAAACGCATACTACTGGATCTGAGTGTCGAATAGCGGGCGGCCTGGCATAGAACAGGTTGATAAAGACACCGGCCTTTATCGACTTATCTAGTACATCGCCACTAGCGAATTCGGAGTTGTACTGCGAATTCCGTCAGGCATGAAAAATCTCAAAGCGCGATCGATCGCAGCAGCTTGCCATATGCGCGTTGACGGTCCCAGGAGGTCTAATTCCGGCGTTCAAAGGCCAGGAACTGACTATCAAAACAATCGGGGATATAAAATCAGGTAGGCTCAACTTGATTTTTGATTGAGCGTACCTGATTTTTTTTCCGATAGTTTGCTGGCCACCCATCTGACAGTGCTTCCAACAAAGTTACACTCCTCACTTATTAGCGCTTCGCAAAATTTAAGTTTTTTTTTAAAATTTTAAGAGATTTTAAGAAATAGCCGCAAAGTATACGGCGGGGAGATTTCGTTGTCATCTACAATATTTATAATTGTGAGACATATTATGGCGTTGCACATGAAGGGCGGGATATTTTGTCCTTAACGACCGTTGTCCGCTGTCCTTAACGACCGCCGCTACGTGGCTGTCTTTACGCGGCAGCAGGTTTAGTTGCTTTGTTGCCGAGCTACGATTCACGAATAAAGCGGTACTATTCCCACATATACAACAGTAGTACACGAGCGAACAGATTCCAATGTCAGCTCCTCTGCGTAATTTTCAAATAACGTTTTTAAGTACGAGGACCGAGCTAGTGTCATTGGTAGCGCGTTGACATTTGCGAGACACTTTGAACACTGTACGAACGCACGATTACCTTAGCAGTCAAACGGGGAAGGTTGCCCATCACGATTAGCTTAGACGCCAACCGTGGATGGGTGCGCTAACTGACACTGCCTAATTCAAACATGGATTGGCAACCTTACGTGGTTGACTGTTAAATCAGTCTGTGCGTTCGCCCAGTGTTCAAAGAGTTTCGCACATGTAATTGCGCTATCGAAGATACTAGCTCCGTCCTCGTATAAATTTTTTCAATACCACCAATGTTACACTTTTGTAAAATTTTGTTTATGGTTTTTGTCTCAATATGTATTCAAACACACGGCACAATGCATGGTGTGCCTCTGTCAGAAATTGGGGGGAATAGAACTGTCTGCTTATTTGTCCGTTATACAGACGAAACAACTGCCAATCAGCGCCTTCTATAGCCGCCCCAGTAACATTAGTTTTATTTACGTATTTTCGCATAGCTATGTCTGTTCCAGGCTTGTCTTTGGGCATGATCACTGATCTCTTGCGTATTTTCTTTATACTCACCCGGTACATGTATCGTCACATCCGTGTTAACTCGTCAAACAACTTATACCACAATCATTATATTATTATTTATGCGTCGGCTAAAACTTGCAGTATACCAGTATTTATGTGAGTCGAATAGCCCTCATATCTGTCGTCTCTCGGTATATAAATGAATCGTATAATTATTTTAAGCATGCTTCCACTTTGTCTACGGCGGCTGTTCCGCCGGAAAATATAAGCATTGTACGGCGAAGCCAAAGGCTATTATTGTACTGTTTACTGCGGCCCGCATCAACAAGCTGAAATACGCGTTGCACAGCTGTATACCTATTGCTTGTGTAAGATGTGTATCGGCATACGCTGTTGATTCAGGGCTTTCGACAACTTCCAGCATGCATTCTGGCGAATTCCGGGTGACGAGTGCCATTTGAATACTGTCAAGCTCCTTCGAGTGGTTATACAAGATATACTACATTCCTTGAGTGACCAGTCCTAGAAGGTTGAAGATGTTTTTAGGATTGTTTATCAGCGGCCATTATGTTTCTCGTACCGACGACGCATCCGGTTCGGTTATGTAAGCACCGAGCGTTTCTCGAAGCCGCGCGGCTACAGTTGTAAAACAATATTGGCTACTATTAATGCATTCTCGTTGCTCGAGCTGTGCCAATCCGAAGTCGACTGTCAACAGCCGACTTTCGATTGGCCAAGTTCGCGCAAATATATAGATGGAACGCCCGTTCCTCACTGACGCACAATCGGCCCGCGCTGAAGCGCTGAGTCTGAGTCTGACCCCTAAAAGGCTGAGTCTGACTACTGAAAGTCTGAGTCTGAGCACTAAAGGGCTGAGTCTGACTATTAAGAGGCTGAGAGTGTTAAAGTAATATCTCGATGACTTTAACTCAGCAACATTATCAGCCTATCTTTAATGATTATACTAGCCTACTCTGCCAAAGTAGTAAGTACTATTAGAATTTCAGTTCTGCACGACATAGACATAACAAAACCACCGACTCGCCTTCGTAGCTGATCAGCTGGAAGTTAATCCGAAATAACTAGGTAAAGACTGCAATGAACAGTCTAAGTTTCAGAAGTTGCCACAAAATCGTAATGAAGTTACCGTCACTCAAAAATTACCCAGATGCAATTTATTATAATTTATGACCATCGGCATTCCAGATAAAGTATACTTATATGGTATCGGCATATGCCTGTCTAGCCATCATTGCTATGCAAAGTGCGAACCTGTGATCAATAATAGAATAATGATGGTTGGTACTAAATTTTAGTACTCGGGGGAGAGCGCAGCGAATGAATCATCTCATGCGGCTGGGCTTATCAGCAAACCGCTTTCTGCCGCCGTTCCAAAACAGTTGTTTTGGTGTATTAGTGGGCCAAAACAAGTAAATGGCGCCAAAATTCCTCAGCCGTAAGAAAGCACATTAAGCGAGGCAGTTGAAAATGCCGAAAAAATGCAGAATAAACGGCAGCACACGTAAATACGTTTAATCGGTAAGCTATTATGAATATCAAAAAAAGATAAGAGGTAGACTCGCGCATTAGTCAACGTGGTAATTTTAGTACAATGGTTCCTGTCGTTTTCTCGTTTCTCGGACTCAGACTCAGCGCTTCAGCGCGGGCCCGCACAATCTGGAAAGCTACCCGTACACTCTCGTGAACTATAACTATGGAAAACTGTTGTTATGTATACATGAATGGAGGTAAGGTGACGTAAACTTGAAGTTAGCTTTTCTTTACGAATGCATTTTAACAGCAGGTTAGAAGATGGATATTTTATATATCATACAGAATACTTTAAGTATAGCAATACGTAGCTTCCAGTACCGCTGTTAGCTTCGCAGCTACTCGTATTAATGGAAATGCAAAAGTCCCATCTAGAAATTTTTAAAGTACTATTAAATTTTGTCTCAAAAACATCCGGCTGGTGCTAGAAGGGACTAGGACACTTTTGTGAAGGATTAGCCGCAGAATATTTTATTATAATAAAACATTTACTTACTGTAAAGTGCAAGTGCATTTTTTACAATGCAGGACCACAACATGTGATATCGACCAGTTGGTCCGTGGTTCAAGTAAATATTTATTAATAAAATTCAACAAAAACGCAACTGCGCAACCGGAACACATCCGATACCCGTAAACAACGGTCACTGAAAAAAGAGAACATAGCAGCTGTTATTTGCGCATAAGCGTTCAAGCGACGCATCCATATTCTGAATTTATTCGGTTTTTGCAGTACAAGCAGCGTCTAGCGATCCCGCCGCAGCATGTCGCGACAGGCGGTACGGACATCCCGCAGTGACACCGCAAACAGCAGCGGATCAATCACCGTCTGGCACAGCTTCATGATCTTGCCCACCTGGTAGAACATCGGCGTGCCGACGTAACTATACAGCGTGAAGTAGACAATCATCGGCGTCCAGCAGACCACCATGCTGCCAATTAGCAATGTCAGGATCCAGAAGGAACTGGAGCGGCGCCGGTTGACGGTGACGCGCTGGCTGTCCGATTTTGTGGAGGTCGGGCCGGATTCTGGGTCGGTGCGCACTTGATGCAGACGTTTCCAGCGCTGGTACGCAAAGTACGGGTAACAGGCGACCATGATAATTAGGGGAAGGACGTAGAACAGGTGTGTCGTTAACGCTTTCCATGGCGTTTGTGGGGATGGAGAATTGTTCATCGCGCAGCCGAGATTATTACTGGGCGTGCGGTAGACTAGTCCATCGACAATTATACCTAATAAAATATTAAAATTTGGAAAAATTGTGTACGACTATTTGTACGTACGGTGGATACATCATTACGCATTGGATATAAACCTTTGTAGAGTAACTGCCAAAAGCGTTCCACCTGGTTTGTAATAGGTAAAAAAAGGGGCATAGAAAACATGAGAGAAAAAATCTCTTGGGTGGTGCCGTTAATGGCGGCGGAGTCCAGTGCAATAAAAGTTGGTGCCGAAAATACCGCCTCTGACAACGTTCTCTCTCCATCAGAGAGCGATCAGTAAACCAACGGAGCAAAGTTTAAATGGCAATACCAGCGCACGCGCGGTTTTGAGATAAATATACGACTAAATACGATACGACTTGGTTTCTCCCAGTCGTCACAAAAAAACCGTAATTTTTGCTCTGCATGTCAACGCTTGGTATATTAGCAGAATCACTCCGCTACGTTTTGAGCTGTAAATATATATACCTTTGTGGCGAATTATACGTACTGCCGTACGGAACGAAAAGTTCGGTAAGTTGTACTCATGTTCCATCTATCTGTCTGTATGCAGACAAACGTACTATCCCTTCATGCTCCTAGACCTTTTATTGCTTGATCCAGGTCTTACCGTAAATTTTTCCTGTATATTGTATAACTGCTGTTGAAAGAAAATATTTAGATGAATTTGAAGAAATTATTTTACCTGGTAGGTAAAAAACGTGACACAGCGCATACAATCCCAACGACTGTCCAACGGCCATCCGATGCGAATGCACCCGGCGATAGGACATAGGCCGCGACACGGCCCATAAACGATTGATCGTGATGGCCAGATGGCACAACGGCAGCACCGGCGGGAACGTATAAGTCACGTACAGATACACGATGCAAAAAGCCTGCGTGTGTCCCGAGGGAGTGACGTACAGGTAAAGGTCAAGCGGGCTTTGAAGTACCGTATAAATCAAGTTGGCCATAAACAGGTTCATCACCAGTACGCCGAAAGGTGTGCGCAATTTGCGGGTGCTGATGTACACCGTAACCAGAGCGGCGTTGTTGATAAAGGTTAAAATGGAGGTGACCAGCGTGACAATCGGCAGCGTCGTCCATTGTGTCGCGACAATAACGGATGTCAAGTTAGTCGCGTTTTGACTGGACATTTGAAAAAAATAGTCTTGCTAGAAAAATTTATTTAGCTCGCAATACGCACTGTAACAAAAACTGCGGAATCGTTCATTGATTTACGGAAAATGTTCTAATGCATTCTCATGCTTTTCCATGGTGTCTTGTCCCAAAGGATGATTACTTTGGTATAAGCAGCAGCACGTCGTTGATGCTATCACAAGCATGGAGCTTATGAATCTGTATAACGTCTAGCGTGCATAATCGCAAATGTCAGCCTAGTAACGAAGAAGAGTGGCGATATGGATTTATTTATATGGTAAGCGGTTCGGCGAAACAGCAACACCCGCATCTGTAATGGATTACCGGCGTCTTTGTCAAATTCCATTAATCACGATCAATGGAAGGAGCGGTTGCACAACGCACCTACTCGTTTCGCTATTGTTGAATAAGAAACCCTATCGGCAAAAAGTGAACCTCACCAAGGGAGGGCGCTGAAATTCCACAAATCTTGGTTGTTAATCCAGATTCCATTTAACGTGCTGGCTTACTGCTTGTGCGTTTGCAGCACATGGGCGTTTATGTATTTTCGTTTTGATGTACGAGTATTAATTTTTATGCCGTCATTAATAAGCCCTTAATTAGAGCATAAATAATTAAATGTACATATTATTTTTATGAAAATTAAACAGAAAAACAGTTGTATTAATTAATCTAAAATAAATAAACATCAAAGAAAATAGACAACCCTAATTTAAACGACCATATTAATTTTTCAAGTGGTTTTTGTATTTTTCGTATTTTCATGGCTGTGCCGATATAGACATGCGCGAAAGACTAACGTTATATGCACTGTAAATTATACGAGTCAGGCAAAAAATAATAAATTGATAAATTATTAGAAACCGTTAGACATTTTAGAGTCAAAAGGCATTTTATTGAGAATAAACGGAGGGATGGTTTTCAATTTCTGCATAACGGCAATCGCAAGCAACCCAGACTCCAGATATCGTTTTGTCTTTCACGACAGTCTGCTCAAGCCGACGTTACAGGTGACATATACATATTGCGTTCCACGCAGCTGCGAGATGTCTCCGGAATTAGTGATACTTTCCTGCAAGTGATCCAAATAGTCCAAATCAGGACCAAATCGCCGATTATCAGGGTTTCTCCATCCCGTTCAGAAGTTTCACAAAATTGTTGCCGGGTTTCAGTTTAGTTTTAAATGTGTATCATTTCAACAAGACGACAGAAATCTTGTCCCGCAGTTATTTCTCTACAGCAACGTGCACTGCACGCTGTTGTAAAGAAATTACTACGGGGTTGCTTTATATAGTGCAGTAACTTCTTTGTATAAGAATTTCCTTCTTCTGATCCAGCTTCTAAAGGAGTATGTTGTAATCTGAAATCAGCCGTAATAAGCTCCAGGATAAGGAAATTACGAGTATATTGCGCAAACTGCAGCGATCGTAGAATTTATATACGAGTACTGATCGTCTCAATTTCGCGTTGTAGGATTTATTAGATTGTACGTTGTAGGATTTATTTCTGACTGTCCAATAAGTGTACAGTCAGAAACACTCACTTCGTAAGCATTTTGCAGTGGCGAGCGTCGAGTGATAAGATAACAGGTAAGAGCTTTATGAAATTGTTAGCAATACATAATAAGTGGTTCAACAAGAATTCAGTGTATCATAAAGTCTCAGCTGCATTGCAAAATTGAGAATTTATCATATAGAGCGTAATTAGTATCATACAAAAGCCTACCGTACAAAGCAGACCACAACTAGCAGGAGCTTTGGTTGTGAAATGCGATTAATCTCACGCTTCTTATTTAGCATTGGAACATCTACTTATCATGAATATTGTGGAAATGCGTTGGTTAATCGCCGTACAAATACGTTACAAATATGCCCGCTGATAAGAGCCTGTCACAAACGTATTTTCTCAACACTGAGTAAACAGCCGTTCTCGCTTGCAGCTGATAACATCCTTTGCTAAACAAAGTTACTCATACAATAATGTCCCTTATTCGGCAATAGCCAATATTTAAAATGATTAAAATTTAAACACCGAAAAATCAAACAAAACCGTTATTTGTGATCTTGGGATGCGTGTCCCGTGTCCTAACAAAACTGCCGAAATTTCATTAACTACCGCTGAACTTATGCCTTAGCAACAACCATGTTGCCTGTTCCAAGGGTGTGGCCTGATTTTGTGGGCGGTGCCCGTGATGCCAACCTGGAAATAATAAGCGATTTCATCGAATCCCTTTAGCCCGGCAAAACACTCGAAGCGCCCAGCGAATGAATTATTAATATGGTCCAAACCCAGCATTGATATTATTTATTTTCAGTGCACCAAACGTCAAGCAGTGAGAAAGCATGGCAGCTTGCTTAGCATGCCGAGTAAAACACTCGAGAATAATCGCCGACATCGCAAAGTATATCCAGACACGCAGCGAGCACGTTGGCATAATTCCCTTTCGGAAAAGTAGAATTATAATTTCTCAACTGAAAGTCCAAGCGCTGTTGTAAAGTTGCTACATATAAATCGAAGTCGACAACTTCTATACAGAAACGGAAAACTATTTATCGCTCACAAGTGAATGCCACATTAAACATGGCCGCAATGTATAGCACAGTATTAACACTCCTCCTCGTGACCTTTGCGTCCGTGGCAACGGCGCGCCCTACATTCTGGGATGCCTTCACGGTGTCCGAGCATCCCGTAACGATGACCAGCCCACACCCGGGACCCGGAAATTATCCCGCCCGGACCACGGATTCCTGGGGAACCTACCCGCCATGGACCACTGATTATCCTAATTACTGGACGACGGGGAATTATTACGACTGGACTACAGCACGTCCTGACCAGTGGACAACCGGGAATGACTGGAGCACACCACGTCCCGGAGCCTGGAATACGGGAGGTTATAACTGGGGGACGGACAGTCCTGGAAGCTGGAACACGGGGGGTTATGAGTGGACAACGCCCCGTCCGGAAGGATGGGCGACGGGCGGTTATCCCTGGGCTACGGGACAATACAGCTGGACGACTCCCCGACCGCACGGTGGTTGGACCACGGATAGCTGGAATACCGCGTATCCGTGGTGGACCACCAACGGCTACCAGTGGACAACGGATAGCTATCAATGGGGAACAAATGGCTATCAATGGACAACGCCAGGATATCAATGGAGCACCCGCCCTTGGTGGTTGAATGACTGGACAACGCCGTCCTGGAACGATTGGACAACCAGCCGCCCTGGAAACTATTCAGCGGGAGCGAACTTTTGGACGACGGCCCAACCGTTCTGGGCTACTGGAACCAATCTTCCCTGGACCAGTTCCCGCCCGGGAAACGCGACCGCCGGCTATGCCCAATGGTCAACCGGGACATACCCACCGTGGACAACTGGTCGACCTGGGTACATGACCTCCGGGTTTCCCAGTTGGACCACGAACCAGCCATTCAGCCAAACAGGATCATTTTTCCAGGCGACCAGTCCTCGCCCGGGCACCGGGTCATCCTGGACACCAGGGTGGGCCACCGGGGCTCCGGCGTGGACAAATGGACCATTTACTACCGGTGGCTGGTCCACGGCGGCGCCTTGGACAAACTTCCGTCCCGGTAGCGCTTTCTCAGGAACACCGGCGCAACCATCTGCGGTCACTTTCCCGCCTGGAACCACTCCCCGACCTAGCAGCCCCCCACCGGTGATAGTGTTCGGTCCAACTTCCAAACCGGGTTCCGGCTCGCCCAGCGCAACCACTGGGACCTCCCCACCAGGAACCAGCATCCGTCCCGTTGGTTCCTCGATCACAGCGGGAACATCCACTGGTAGGCCACTTGGCTCTTCGGCTGCTCCAGGAAGCACATCCCGCCCGGCTAGTGGTCCGCCTGCTCCAGCGGCCTCAACCGGTACCAACCCCGGGACACCCTCTCGTCCAGCCACACCTCCAGCCCCTACCACCCGACCTCCCGCTCCATCGCCGGCGCCGAGCAGCACCGCCGGGCCAGGCAGCCCCCCGCCTACTTCGGGCCGCCCAAGCCCAACAAGCGGGCGCCCTGAACCGCCTACCACTAGACCTCCCATCGAAAAGCCCTCATCCGCTGCTCCCGCTAGTACGGGAACACCCCCGCGGCCGGCTGGCAGTACCGGCACCACCGGACGCCCGGGAAGCAGTGCCCAACCGACCACCACATCTCGACCTGCGCCTAGCACCCGAAAGGCATGAGACGGCTTTTCTGTTGTAATGATAGAATGTGATTTTTCTGAGTACAAGTCTGTAACTGCCGAAATCGTTCGGTCTTTTAGATAACTTTTTTTGATATTTTATTTAATAGTCTTTGGTTAATAAGCGTCGCACGTAATAGTGTGATTTTCTCATTCGCGGTGATCGTGTGGATTTCGGTAAAGCCGTCATTACTCGCATATTATTAATTCAGTGTGATTAAAATTCCAGAGGTTTTGAAATGCTTGACAGAATCAATATGTATAAATGTACCCATTGACTACCTAGGTATGTTCAATTCTTGCCGATCTTGCAGTGAATGTTCATAAATGATAATATGTGCATAATAATTTTTTGCTTGCTGTTGATTAATTAATAGCGACTTGATAAATCTACAGAGTGCCGACGCCGTCAATAGATACACGAGTACTGTACCGTCTGTACGTACTTCGTACTTTACCTGCGCGGGCTGTGTATACTAAGCCAAGAACATCTATCCATGTTTACCGGCATAATACGACATGCATCAATCGCCACCGTTTAAATTAAGTGTATATTCACCAGAGCGGTGGCAGTACTTGGACGCCGGTAATTACTCGTAGATAAGGACCAAACCGACCAATTATGCTGCGAAGCGCAATTTAAAAATGGCAGCGCATGTTGACTCAACTCCCCAAAACAATCACCAAATAAAACTGACAAACCGTGACTTCCGAAGAATATATTCCTGCGAATACTTCGCGCATACCATTGCAAATTCAGCTTTACTTCGTAATATTTTTTACAGTGCGGTAATATTCCCATTCTTTTAAAATAACGATGTCAATTTAGTATTGCGAAACGTTCCGTGAAGTGTGAGCGCGCAAACACAGGGATGCCGCCCATTGGCGCTTCCATGATACTGGTTTTAGCTGAATTTCAGACTTAAAAGCTATCTGCCTTCACCGCGAATACGATAGCCACTAAATAATTTTAGTATTCCTACTCTTTTCGGATTTATAAAAGCGATGACTGGTCTCTGTTATTGTTACGTGTATTTGGATTGAAAGATCTTCAAAGAGTAATTTGTTGGCTCATGGAGAAAAACGAAAATTATGCTGAGACAAGATGTTCGATGCTCAGTAGATGCAGGAACGTTTCGCAATACCAAACTTACATAGTTATTACAAAAGAACGGTAACACATAATCCATTGTAAAAATATTACGAAGTAGAGCTGGTTTTTCTCTTTACAATAGTATGCGTTAAGAATCTGCAAGGATATATTCTCCCTAAATCTCCGGAAATCTTTGGTTGTAAGACAAGCAAATCGTCCACAAGTCTATTATGAAGCCGCCAGGCTCGCAATTCGACACCGCAAAAAAAATACCGCAGCAGTCTGGCAAAGCGGCAGTGACAAAAAAACCCGGTTTGCTATTGTCGGAATAAATTTAAATTTTAATGTATTCCAGTATGGAAACCACATTATCGGCCTGGATACCCTGCCCATTCGCTCGGATCGCATCCGCCTGGATATCTCCGGCACAAAGTACGACAACCCTGCTGCTGTTCTCCATAATCCTCCGCACACGGCACACCCCCTCGGCGATCCTCTCCCACTGGCGCAATTCTATGTTTCCGCCGCGGCCTAGTATTACTTCCCCCGTGACCTCAAATGTTTCTCCCGGATAATCCAATATTACCGCACCAGGACTGCGCACCGGCCCGCTGGCCGGCTTCATCGCCGAATACCGGTCATTCAAGCTCGATAAACCGGTGCTCCTCCCGATTGCCGCTCACGAAGGTTTCCAGCCCTGCGTACCCCTGCGGTTACCTATGCCTGCAGTTATGACAAGATGAATTAACCTGAACTTTATTTAAAGTGTAAACGTTCAGTCGATAATGGAAAGCGATATTTGCATCTGATGGCAAACTGCGATCGAAATTAATGCAAAGCCAAAGCTATACATAGCCGCGGTCATGGACTGTAACCGTCCAAAACAGTACAGTGAGACACTGTACAGTGACACTGTACAGTGAGATTGTACAGTGACACTGTACAGTGAGATTAAAATTTAAAAGGCGGCAGTCTCTCGGTGTTCTCTGTATACTGTTTTTTTAGACAAACCCTGAGGTGGCCGTGTTGTCTATCAGCCCAACTTCCGCATGGTGTCCGCACATTCCAACCGGTGCAGTTCCGCGTCAGTGCAGAATCCGATGACTAACATCGCGCCCCAAGGCAGCAAGATCGCTTTGCCTGTTAATTTGCTTCTTTAGTGTAAAGTAAGTCTCGTGATAACTGCTAATTAACACCAGTGGCGGCATGGCTGCAAGGAAAATAACTGTCCAACGCGGATATTACCAAACGGTGAAACAAAACAGTGCCTGTGTCGGTGGATTGTATTTGTCTGCCGCTTTCTAAACCTGTTTGGCGATACCAAATACATAACACTCTCGCAAAACGTATCGTTTCATGTTAAATTATTGCGCATTTGTTAAAACGTTTCATTTGTGCGTTTTACCAAAAAAAGGCGAATAGCTATTCGAGTGATCAGTTTCCAGAGTTTATACCATGCGTCCATTTCAAATATTAGTCCAGTGCGTAGTTCTTCTGGATTTTTTGCATCACAGCGTTGGAAAGCGAAAAGGTACGTATCAGTTTGCACGTGAACAGTTGTGAAACATTTGGTGCAACTGTTTATTCGACAGGCGGCGAAGTGATACACGACAAGTCCGGGATGTTTTCACCGCTTCCTGCCTTCAACACGGAACTGATGACCCGCGACCAGTGCGAACTACAGTTCACCGCCCACTGCGGAGTGCGCTCTAACGTCGGCAACTCCTTCGCGTGCGCTCAGAATCAAGGACTGGCTGTTAACTGCAGCAGTGAAGCATCCAACGATGAAGTAAGGCATCTGGCGATAGCGTTATCTAAACCACCACTCAAGGCGGTTTTCATCAGTCTCAACGATGGACCACAAATCGCCTTTGAGAACTTAGCGCCGGTGCGCGAACAGACGGTGGTCTTCCAGCTCCACAACTGCCGTTTACCGCGTGCCACCAAGAAGCTGGCCCAACTGCGTCTGCCGCATCTGCTGGAATTTAGCGCCCATCACTGCCGCGCCTTGGATGTCAGACGAGCCGATTTTTGGCAGTCCGGCAAACTCCGACTCATCCAGTTCCACAATTCCACGATAGAATTCTTGGAAGAAGGCACCTTCGCCGATTTGCCTGGTTTGCGTCTCTTGTCGTTGGAACGCGGGTTATCCGAAATCATGGAGTACCCGGAAGACATTCGAAGCTACATTGTAAGACTGCATTGCGGATGCGAGTTCAAATCTTTCCGACGTTGGTTTAGCGCCAGCAGACTGATGCGGTATGCGAACGAAGGACAGATTTACCGCATCGAATACGACGCGTGGCGCAATGAAGATTTGGGGTATGACAATGTCGTCCTGCCCATCGACTGTACCGAAGCAGCATTTCCCAACCAAACACTTTTTATTCGGAGTAGTCTGGATTCGTTTTCGGTTAACGAAGACCTTTGTGAGTCTGAAAAATTATTTCTAACTTTAATTTCTATAATAATGTGGGATAATTGACTGAAGTAAGTTTGCAGATAACGAAACGTTTCCCGAGCGCTGTGATAAGGACACCAACGATATGTTTCCCACATTTTGGAGCGAACCGATGACTGAGAACGAATGCCGCGTACGAGAGCTCATCGAATGCAGTTGTCTGCTGCGGAGTTACCGGCGCTGCGAGGAGCAGTGGCCACGAGGGTCCTTTTCTTCAAGAACTAACTGCACTCACGCTGAAGAGGTTAACGAAATACGTCAGCTGGCCAAAGCTCTGGCGCAGCAACCGCCGCGTCCGACAGTGTGGACCATCGCAGACAGTGTTCCCATCACAACAGCCGACGTAGCACCGATTCGGCGGACCATCGTCCGGTTTGACCTTTTCAGATGCACCAGCAGCCGGTCGACGACGAAGGCTAGTGACCTCCAACTGACGAGTCTGTTGGACTATTGCATTTCGGATTGCAGCGATCTGGACGTCCAGCGAGACGACTTTCAGCTGCTCCCAAAGTTGCGCCTGCTGATTTTCTCTAACACCACAATCCACAGTCTGCATATCGGCGCTTTCAGTTATCTGTCAGAGTTGCGTTTGCTCAGTTTGGAACACGGTATCAGCAGCATTGGCGTCCCGCGGCGCGCTCTGCGATTTGTCACGTCCCATCTGGACTTCCGGACTGTAAATGTTTACGTCATAATAAATTACAAAAAAATCACAATATATAATAAAAATTCCTAATTACCGTATACTTAATCTCTACAGAACCACACGTTTTCATAACTCCAATAGTACTTAATGAACTAATTGTTTAAATACAAATTTATCGAAAACAAACGCTTCGAAAGCGATTCTTTGAACCATTCAGCCAAAACAATAATTCTGGGTAAATACATCAGCCAAAACAAAACCCTGGCAAACAGCACCATGTCACTCGAGTAAAAACAAAACATTAGACCACATCAGTAACCCTATTGACATACCGATAATAATTCCATAATAAATAATAAAAATTAATTGCAGTGGCAAAAGAACTTCACTGGCAACCAAAGGAAGCAATCAAGGCGCACACAATCGTAACGATATCCCAGCTGGACTTGTCAATTAAATAACTGGAGAACGGACCTACATATGCAAACCGATAATAATAAAATACACGATAATAATAAAATAAAATATTTCTGACACAAACGCAACGGAAAAGAATATGCTAGAAATACGTTAGCCAGCTCACCGATCATTGTATCCGATACAGGCAGGAACACATCCTTGCGCTGAGATTAGGGAATATAGGAAATGGAATACCAAATCATGGTCAGGAACTGCTTATCGGATAAAATAATTATCCAGTCAGATTATGCGATCAGCCTAAGCACAAAAAACGAAGACTAATATTAACCATCATGATTTTACACGGTGACAGCGCGTGTTTTAGACTATTTTTGTAAATTAACATCACAAAATTAAAGCACGTGCGTTCCATACTGAAGAGGATTCCGAACGTGCAGAAAAGCATCGGCAATGTGAATAACAGCGAAGGAATCCATGGGAAATATAAACAAAAAACACTCTGTAACGGAAACACGGTTCACTTACACATCTTTACAAAATGTCGACGCTGCAGATATATAATTTTTCAGCGGATCCGCATAACATTCAGCAGCCAGGGATACGGTGCTTATTACAACGGCAGCGTGTACGTTTCATCTGAAATTAATAAATAAAATAAAACGACAAGAATTGCACCTACTTTGATAGTTGAAAAATAACCAACACAAATAATATTTCTAAGAGAATTTGGCAACTGCAGATCAGTGACAATTTCAACAAAAATTAATCTGCTATGTTAATATCACATATTCTTTTATTATTTCGAATGAATACTAAGTAAATATACGAAATCTGCAAGGCTTACCTGCAAGAACGCCAGCCTCCGTTCTCTCGTCTGTTCTGCTTGCTTGTCCGCCTTCGCGCACGCATCAATCGAATCCCCTCTAGTTCGCCGTCGTCCCCGCGTCCGCTAGTGCGCTCCGCATCTGCCACAGCCTCGCGTCCGCACAGGCAAGCTTCCATCGTTCTCCCCTGCGATCGCCATTGCCCCACGTCCGCCACAGCTCTGCGTCTGCATCAGCCCCGCGTCCGCCACGATAATGCGCCCTCCTCCACTGCCCCAACGTCCGTCGCCCCCCCGCGCTCTGCCGTCGCCCCCACGCCCGCCACCACTTCTGTTGCTCCTGATCCTCATAATCCTGACTTCCGGTCCCCTAACTTCCCCCCGCCTCCTGTACCTACTGCCCCTAGCTGTAACTACTGCCCCTGTATATGTTTTGATTAATTGAACGGATCTATATCAATGAAAAGAGTAAAGTTTAATCACGAATAATCGGTTAATAAGCTAAGCCTTAAAAGCGTTAGTTAAATGTGCTAAAAAATTAACAAAAAATGCAAAATCACAAGGAACGCAATTCAGCTAACGAAAAAAACATTATTTATTAAACTGGTAAAGAAATTCTGCCATTTCGGCAGCCTCTTGGTGCATTTCGTCTGTCATCGCGTCCACAAAGGCGCGCAATGGCACTACAAATTATACATAAATAATAAAATGAAAAAAGCTAGATAATTAAAGTACTTACAGTTTCCGCGGCGGGCACATTCCCGCAAGAACTGAATGTCTTGCTCCGCCAGTCCCAGGGCTACGATTTCTTCGGGCAACTCCTCCTGGCCATCATGAACCTCTTCCTCCGCTGGAAGCTGCTCCTGTTCCTGGACTGGAATTTCTGCTGGCAATTCCACATGTTCTGGCTGTTCATCAGGAACGGTGGAAGATACTTCGTTATCAGAAGCGTTTTTCATTCTGTAAAATTGCTAATGTTATGTCTGTGAAAGGAAACAGTATGAAATGAAAGTCAAATGGTGTGTGCGACTTAACTTACCATTTTCATCCATGCCAAGTGGTAATCAGGCGGACATGATGGAATGTTGTCTTCCATCATGTCAGGGTTCTGATCAGCGTTGTAATGCTGTACTTTAACGTGCACATTTGCGTTCGAATACATAAAAACTAACATTTTCATTTAAAAAACTGGCAACAACTAAAGGTATGTAGAACATTTTTATCACTACTATGACATCATTATATCATTACGTTACATACTTGTTTCCTGCTGATAATACAGTGCCTTTGCGAGCGCTCCGTATGGTTATGGCTTGACGCTTGGCTACACTAACGCCAAGTGGAAAAAGTCCGTCAGGTTTCCTGACAGATTTTTTCCACCTTCGTCCCGGTTCTTCTGGAACCTGCTATTACTCCCTATTCCTTGTTGTCCCTCAAGCGGTTGCCCTCGAAGTAAGTAATATTTAATATGCACTTTAATGTTACGTGGTATGCGAACTACTTTTACGTTACGCTTTTAAGTTTCGAAGTTCAAAAGCAACGAGAGGTCGTAGGTGGAAAAAGTTTCTCACCAATCCTGGCCAACTTTTTCCACCTGACTAAAATTCGATTTTATTCCATAATTACGGTTTTGTTTCTGTTGTCTAACCTTTTATTGGTACTAGAAGCTATTAATCTACTTATTTTCCGGTCTTCAGCTCAACTATTTGGTCTCACTGACTAATTATTACTTTCTGTTTTACAGTTACTGTGATGCTACTATAAACGTACGAAAGGGCACCAAGGCATCCACGCTCCATTACCATTCTCCCATTGCGATTCATTGATCTACAGTCCTAAAGGTTTATTTTATTATTATTCCATTAACAATTTGTTACTGAATATTATTATTATTATTATTTCATGAGTAATAATAGCAATATTCAATGAACTATTTAATACTGTTATTAATATTATATTGCTATTATTATTACATTAATATTAGATGATTACAACTACTACTTGTTATTTCTTTTGATATTGTTTATTGTTTTTATAAATATTCATTCTGAAAGTGTTAATATTGCTGTTGTGAATATTTCAACAATTTATTATAAATTTCATTTCTATTGTATATTCAAGTTATATATTTTTGCATTTATATGTGCATTCATATTATAAGTTTTGCACTTTTTGTTTTTCTGTGAGCTGCACTGATTTTAAATTAATATGTATATTTGTTGCAGGCCTATTACATTTGGGCAAGTACGAACCTCCGAAAAGTGTGGATATACGGGTCTCGGTAATACGCTTTTAATTCAGAGAACAACGTTGTCATATGCTTTTACTGAAACTGTAAGACGATTTAAATAGACAAAAAAATAATATATTGCTCATTTTTCCTTAATAATATATTGAATATTTGGTAGGACGTTACAGCGTGGATAGCATTATTATTGCAATGCCAAAACGTCGAACAATGGCTGATAAAGTCAAAAAGCCAAAACAAGTTGCGGGACCGTCTGGGTAAGCTGTAGTTAAGTATAAAATAATTCTTTCGTTAAACAAAATTATTTTCTAAATGATTTAAATATTTTGCGGTAAACTTTCTAACCATTAACACGGAATCAACATACGCTTCTTTATGGAAGCGTGATATATTTTTATTGTTAGAATTATATCCGCAGCGATTCGTTACACCTTTCAGTCATTTATTACACTGTAACAATCATAGGTCAAAGAGAGACAAATACTATTTAAGTAAGTTAAAAGTCACAAAGTTTATGAAATGGAAAATTTGCGTAACTGAAAACAAAGATGGAGGTACCGAAAAAATCCAAACCTGCGCTAAAGGCACTTGCCGTTATCTGCGTAATAATTTTAGTGGTAGTAGTGCTTATAGGAGATGTTATTCTGCCTATAGCAGTAGCTATCATGCAGCAGCAGCACCAAAATTTAAATCACACATCTTCTTCAACGTACCCAAACGGGAGCGTTGAAAGGTCAGGCAAAATCCTGCGCTTGTCATAGGTGAGTCGAAAACGCTTGACTTGATCTACTGCATCGATTTCCAGTGTTCTTTTATTCCTGCGAATAACAGAGGAATAGCGCAGCAGGTACACTTGAGGGCCTGGCATCGTCCAGAGGGAAGTGAAAGTGTTTAAATTTAGTGTCTTTTTTGTAGAGCGGTTTAACGTGAATCCTTTGACCTTGCAAATGTGTCTACCCTTGCTGGTGACATATGCATAGGACTTGGGTGCGCATACGGTGACCTCTTCAATATATTCCCGTCCTGTAATTCATTCGTTAAATCTCCCATATAATTGCCCAATGCAATTTCTGGATCCCCAGGTCGATGGATCCACATTAGGGAATCCGTATCAAAGTATATAAGCCGCCTACCCACCTGGGCCATGTACGAATACAGACGGAGCCGTGCATGGGCGGTTGTGAACCTGACAAAAAATTAAAGAATTTAACTGCAGTTAAAAATAACTCAAAGGATAAAGAGGTAAAACTCATGCTGCGAGAATGACATTAGTTTTTGGGTTCGTGCTGATAAAATCTTCTTTTGATTTGTACGTAACCTGTAGTATAGTATCGCTAAAAAATTCAATGTTATGCGTTTCCATAGCGTCGTTAAGGAGGATTTCATAAAAATCTTTCGGTTCCGAAATGAATTGAGTCGTCAGCCGGTCTTCACGCATTCCCAACCGGCCCCAGAAGCTGAAAATGTTTAAATAAAATAATAAAAAAATGACTTTTGTCAGTTTTGCATATATTAAACTTACTTATTTAAAAACAGTTTAGCTAAGGCACGGAGGCCAGGATTTTTCATAACCTTGGCTGGTTCTATTGCGACGCTTTCGCGCACTAAAAATTCTTGAACATAACGTTCCTTGTCTTCATCGGTCTGGACGTTCGACGGCCAACCACTGGCCTCGGTTTTGAGCTTAAGAAAATGCTGAATATATTCAGCAAAAAGGCCTTCCCGTGATTCAGGAAAATGCCAGATTTCATGGACTTTTCTGACAGTATATCCTAAGGCGAGAGCTTTAGAAATCTCCACTGAACACCACACTCCTGTTAACGACCTTTCAGCATCCGTATGTGTGCAAGTTGCGTTCTGCTGCGTGTCAGCACAAATTCTGCAGAGAGGAAAGGTTAGCTTTCCCGTTCTGTATGGCAAAACCGGTAGCCAGAGCTGTTTCGGTGGAAGAATAGTGAGGCACATTAGTCCAAAGTAGTTTTCCAGGTTCTGATCAAAATCTTTAACGATGCGAACGTGCGGTCCGACAGGATAGCGCTTTCTTGAATTCACAAATGGATATTCGGAAATTACATCTGCAAACCTGGAAGACAGTTGATATATATTAATTATACTGTTAAATATGTTCTGAACACAGAAATTTATTCTATATAAAAAATACCGTATCTCTTCTCCTGGGGCACATTTGTAGTGAATGCGAGTGCCGTTCGTCCGGCCACCGTACAAGGCATCTCTTGGATGCAGTGGCGGAATAATTTCAATCTCATTTATACCGTTTTTGAAATCTTCGTCCTCTGTAATGAGCTTATCATATTCACTTTCGTACATCCGGATAACTGAATAGCCCATCTCCCGTAACGCTACTTCTCGCTCCATAGTTGCAGAATACAAATCTTGCATGGTTATTTTTCGTGTCGGGTTTACGAAAGTAGCCTTCGTTGTGCACGGATTGCCGTGCCAGTAATCTCCATAGAATTCGTAAATCAGTTCATTTTCTTCGTCAAAGCCGTCGACAAAAAATTTTCCAATCTTGTACTCTCTCAACAGCTGCTTCCCCTCAGTATTCTCAATGTAATTAAGCCACTTGCTGCATTTGAGAGAGCGCAAGCGCTGATTTGGACTTTTGACAACAGCCAGCAAATCTTTCTCCAAAATCCGCGCCCGCCAAAAGTAGTGGCAAATTCCTGCGATGGTGAGAGCCGAAGTGAACGGGCACAGCCCACTGGAAATATCCATGAACAATTTCCTGTATTCTTGTGAACATACGCGCAGTGTGTTTACGTCCTGCTGACAATATTTTACCAATTCTTCATTAACGTTATATAATCCTTTTTTCTTTCGGCGGTCTTTTCGATAAAATGCTTTAATAAATTTTTTTCTGTCCTTGTTGCTCATCAGGCTGTAATTGAAATCTTCTCTCTTCGGGTAAGCAATAATTTTCCCAAAGTTTTCGGGTCGATTAACTGGATGTGGGAATTTTCCTTTCTGTTCCGCAGCGCCAAATTCCTCGGCCCAGGCATCCAGTGATTGAGGATTATAATTCAGAGTATCTCTGAATTTAATACCAAAATCAGCAACATCTAGTTGCATTATTTTTGCACCATTCATGATGAGTTTCGGCACAATGCCGTTTTTTAAAAGCCACTTTAGTACGAAGAACCCATCGAAGGCTCTCAAATTATGAGCCAAAACGTAGACGTTTCTGTGTAGGCCCGAAAAAAGGAATTCACAGAATTCATTTGTTATATCGCGGCCAATTTGTGTAATGTCGGATGGAAAAATCCACTCTTCACCCGAGTCATCCTGTATTACCGCTAAATTTGGAATGAAATTACCGGTCTCAGGACAGGGAAACGTTTCAAAATCAAAGTATAAAAACTTTGCATTTTCGTGTTTCTCCATGTCTTGCTCAGTCAGAACTTCCGGTTCAATATAGCAGACGTGATCTTGCGGAGCGTGCAATTTACAGATATTACAAAATATTTCTCCGCAGACATGTTCTGTGGAGCGAGACGCCCGTGAAACAAACAACTTACATAACTGGCATACAAAGTAGGTCTGGCAAATTGTGATTCCGTTCCCTGCTGAACCGGCGGTGCGGTGATGGTCCATACAGTTTTCTCCGTTGAATGTACGACAGCAGTCTGGACAGTAGAGTTTTTCGTCACCAGCAGGATAGCAATCAGGCCTCAAGCACTGCTTACAACGATACATACAGCGGTGGCGGTTCTTGTGATCGTAACCTTGATTACATCGATCACACCAGTAGGAAGACTTGAACCACGCTGGTAGGCTTTTCAATACGTCAAAATGATTATTATGGTGAAGAATTTGCAGTTTTTTTTCTGCATATTCGCCAGCAAAAATAATTGAGTTTAGATGGTCGATACTTGTAATCAGGATTTGGTAACCGGGTAGCGCCTGCTGAAAAAGCGGAACATCTTCAAGCGTGTATTGCCGCAAGTCCAATCCTGTATTAGCGATGAGCTCTTTGGCCATTTTTGTTTGCAGCGATTTATCGGAAGCTGTACGGAGACCTTTCAAGTGGTACAAACGATTATATAACTGTGTATCTTCATCAGCCAAGGCTTTGGCAATTACTAAGGCACGGGCTAAGCAAAGGTTATCGGAATTACGGACGCGCACAACACTGCTCATCTTCTCCAGTTTTCTGCGCAATAGAAAGGGTACGTCGTATTGACAAGAGCCAGCAGGAAGATTGGAGTGGTGAATTTCCAGCTCAAAGGATTCATCAAGCACAAATTCCTGGTTTGAATTCAACACGCGCGAAACTTCTTTCATCAATCGCTCCACTGTCATCTGATCACGGCGAATAAAAGGTGTATGTATAGGGTACGCCAGATGACGGTTATGTAGTTTAATGCGACACCTTTCATGATCAGGAATATCAGTTAGGACTTTGTTCAGAATTTCATCCAAAATAGCAGCAATTGTATCAGGGATTTCGGAAAACGGAATATGACTAAGATGATGTACCTTACACTGAAATCTTTTACAAGTCATCTTGAAATGGCGATTATAATAATCGTTTATTGGTTTCAGAATAAAAAAATTTCTTATATGAAAAGGGTCTTCATCGATATTATCATTAACGTCGTTAGCAGCAGCATCATCTTCATCATCAACATCGTTAACAGCATCAGCATTATTATTACCATTATCATGCTCAGCATTATCACCATTAACCACACGTGCCATTTTGACAGATGGAAAAGAAAAATCAGTCTTACAGCAGCAAATCTTTAATTGTGTTGAAATGATTATAGCACTGCTTTATAAAATCCAGCTCGTCCGATTTTATGTCGGCGATATTATTTTTGGAGGCGGTGTCTCCGGATTTTATACGCAACACCAACGATGAATCATCGCTGGCAGTGGCGGAACGCTTTTCGTGAACAAAAGTGGCCTGTGTGTTTGTGTGGCTATCAATAACGTACCAGAAAAGTGTTCCCGCATGCGCATTGGCTGTAGAGGTGGAAACAGCTTTGTGGCGGCCTTTGGCAAAGAGGTTTGAATTGGTCCATTCAACAATTTTGCCCAGAATATCCAGAGTGATGACGAGCTCGTTGCATCGAGCATTTTTGTGGCGGGCAATCACAAATTCGACTGTCGCAAATTTTGACGAGCAAAAAAACGCAATAAAAGGACTCGTAGATCCTTTGCGGTACAGAATGCTATATGCGTCTCGGTACAACTGGTAGTTATTGCGCAATGTCTTTTCGTCTCTTTTACTGCTAAAGTTTTGTGTGATCCATTCCATCGAAGCCGTTGGGGACAATTTAGTTCGCTTAGCTGCTGGAACAAGATGCTGGTCTTCGTTGTCGTCGTCTTTATTGTTGTTGTTGTTGTTAGTCGGCGCACCAGTAGCAGTAGGCAGAGTACCTAAAAAACATTTTAGCACGTTGTTATAAAATGAAAGTAAAGTTTTAATCAAAGCGCAATTCTACCATTAATTGCCTCGGAGAGAGGAAGAGCGGGAGCGGTCGTCGAGGACGTAGGAACGGCATAAACAGTTTGAAGTGGGTGTTGGATTGATGTAGTGGCGGGTGCCACAGCTGTTGGTATAGCGGGCAGTGTAGTTAAAATTTCTTCGATTGACGAAATGGGTAGTTGCTGATCACCGTAGCACAATTCCGGGAGGATGTTGTAGGGTGACAAGACGATGTAGAGATGGCGCTCATTGTAGCATTCATATCGCGCAGTGTAACCAGGTACTGGATTAATAGCTGCAAAATTATGGAGAATTTATTAAGAAAATTTATTTTTCTGCCCCTTCCAATAGCACGTAGTAACCAATGTGAGTCTACACAAGTATTACGTTTCAAATCCTCTCGACGTCCATATAAAGTGGTTAGACGAAATATCTGGTCACCTACTGTAACACAAAAAGACCTTGTATATTTTAAATACTCTTATTCGCAAGAAAAAAATGACAATTTAACAATAGTGATATCAGAAACCAGTATATATATTTTTATGTCACCATAATGAACGATTTCAGCTCCCGTTGTTTCGTCTGCAACATATTAAAACAGAACATCAAAAGTGTTCAAAAATTAATATTTTATTATCAAGTTTCCTATAATTTTATGATTTTTTTATTAGTAATTACAAATGTGGCTTCTGACCTTTGAAAACTGGTTGATTCGGTTGTGGCGACCACGGACTTGACAGTATCTCAGGCTGTTGTGCAGACAGCTGATTATGCGGCAAATTTTCCGTGGGTTGAAGTGTAACTGCTGTTGCCGTTGTTTTTGTTTTTGATGCTGTTGTTGTTGCAGCTGTCACTGCTTAATTCATAAAGTTCAATTTTAGTTTTGAATAATAGACACAACTTATATTATTGTTGCCGATCCCTGGTTATTTTTACTGCCGTTTTGGGTAATATTAAAAGACTAATAAAAGTTTTATTACTGCTGCTGTTTCCCTTACCTAATGCACCAGAATTTGACAAAAATGGTAAAGACGATGACATTGTCACCGTCGCAGTAGTTGTTGGTGTTGGTGGTGGTGGTGGTGGTAGAGGAAGTGGATTAGCATTAAATTCCTTCAACAGCACATTCAAAATATCTTCTGTATCATCCAAAAAACTGAAATTGTTGTCCATTTTAATCAGATATATTGTTGTGTGGGTGTATGACACGTAAAATCGAAAACCATGAGAACAATATTGCAAGTAAATCTGAACTGAGTCAGAAAGAGTAGGAAAAAAACACACAAGCCATGAAATCTTCAACATGTAAAAATATATATGTAAACTAGAAGTAATATGAGGCACAGTATTTTGCGGTGTGATATTTTGTTGCACGACAAATTCTTGCACAGAAAAACGTGCTATCAAGTAAAGTAAATCGACGTCACGGATTCCACTGCCTGACGGCAGAATGCGCACTGGCTTCCTGGTTCCAGTGAAGATTTTGCGCACTGTCCACACATGACCAGATGCTTGCACGGGGTGATCATCGTGTTGGCGTAGCGGACGAGACAAATTTTACACTTCAGTCGTTCAACAGTGCTCGCATCGTCTCCAACAGGCACCTCCAAAGCGTCCTTCAGTGAATACGTCTGCTCTAAAAATTACACGTCCGGATTTTCGAGCGCTTCTTCCATTTCTTCCCAAAAGTAGAAACGCCCCTTATTCTTTGCTTTCGCCCGTTCGATGGCCGCTGGTTCGTATCCCAAGAGAGCTGCTTTCGTGTCCATAACCAGCACACCTGCGGATCACACAAGTATTTTCATGTATAAATTGTTGTACAACAAAATCTTATATAAGACTGTTTGCAATATTGAGAAAGAATTACAGAAGCAGTTGTGTCAAGTTTATACATATTTATTTTTCTTTACCTTAAAAGCCAATATCGGTAATGGGCGACCGGCAAGCCCGTATGACATCATTGATGAACCGTTTGCCTTTCACGTTCATGACATAGACGCAAGCCGGAGAGACTCGTGCATGCTCAATCCATGGCTCAAAATCTTGCGGTAATCCGGAAATAAAAACATAGCAGTAGAAGCAGCGAATGATATCCGGAGGTAGTAAGGGTACCGGTGAAGCTAGCCCTGGCACAACAACAGAGAAAACACTTGTGTTGTCCTGTAAACAACTGACGCCCGGAGCGCGAAGCGCTCCGGTCGTCGTTGTTTACCGCTTCCGATACATTCTTCGAACGTTTCGGAAGCGAGCAACGGGGGTCCCCCACCCCCGTGCGCCTTGGTTAAACGGTCGCCCATAAGCCGAGCAGTTGTGCTGTGCCGCATCCGTTGCAAATGCGGCAGTTAATCGCATTTGCTTATAACGCACACACGCACATGGTAAACTTACCGCAATTGTAAAAGCCTGCTTCGGCCAGCTTGTAAACCAAATGTCGTTTGTCGGCAGGCCATGGCCGGTCGTCAAAAGAAAATGCTCTAGCCAACATTGCATTATACTTTTCGCACTCTGGATTATTCGGCGCCCTGTGGTTGTACTCAATGTTATCCTGATCAATGTCGACAACAATTCCATTTACTTTAGCTGACGCCGCTTGCCGATATCTGAAAGCTACTGTCCCAGTGCAAACATCATTGCAAGCCACTGGATAGATGCCTTCTTCACAGGTCCCCTTAATTTTGTGGCAGAACAGGCAACGAATCTGATGTTTGATTCCCGAGCAGTACCAAAACAGTTCAGCATACTTTCGAGCATTCTCTTCGCTCACTTTACCCCCACAGTTGCGAAATGTTTCCATACGGTTCTCAACACTCTCTGCTGGATATCGCGGATCAGGCCGCTGCTGCTGCGTACCTCGAATGGCTGCGAAACGATCCATTAGGGATCTAGGTATTTTCTAATTACTCCTGATGAAATAAGCTATCAGCCTAACCTTCTGGATCGCCTAACGATGCCAAATACGACGTGAGAACTTGCGTGACTGGCAAGTTATAACAGCAACGCGCTTGTAATACTTGTTACGCACTAGAATTTTGTGCAACAGAGAAATATTTTGCTGCACTTCATTTTATTGCAACCCGATGGAAGAGTTGTTGTTGATGGACATAAGACAGTGGATATATAGCAGCAACACTTGTGTCGACTGCGTCTGCTTTGCACTCTCGTCAGTCTTCTTGTCATTCTTTTCATTTTGATTTTCTTGGTTCTGATTGAATTCAGATTTATTGTGTTACAGCAGCAGCAGTCTTTACAAAAGCAATGACTGGCCTGCCACCAGTTAAGCGTTCGTTTGTTCCCGACAAAAATGATCTAGTCGGCGAAGCCAAGCGAAAGTTTGCCAGCGGAAAGATTGCGTTTTATTACGAAGGCTTCCCTACGATGAAATTCGGTTACGATAAGTTTGTTTGCTCTCGAATTAACAGCGAAACTCAAGCCATGGAGTTTGTAATCGGGGATTTTACCACCAGCAACCCAGGTCCGGATGCCAAGTGGTCGGTCGGTGAGAAGCACATTTTTCTGACTAATGACCAGTTTATGCGGCTTGTCGGCTTAATCTAGAACAACATTGCCAATGCCACATTAATTCGCGACCCACAGCTGAGTAGTGGCAATCTGTCAACGCTCTTCCATCTTGGCAATGATGTCTACTTTGTATGGTCCAGTTATGATAATGTGGCACTGGCAAACATCCGCCAGTTTTGTAAGCGAGGGAATGGGGACATGCAGGCCACGAAAAACGGCGTCTCGTTCGGCATCAAGTCTTTTGAATCACTTCGCACGACCATACAGGACCTGACAATGTTTCGTGACATTGATGCTCTGTTGAAAGCACGTAAGTCTCCGGTTTCAACTGCAACTTTGGCGGATGCCGATTTTACTTCCCTGCTGACTGGATTGCCGTTTGCCATGTATGGTATGTGGTTGGATCGCTTGCACGAAAACTGTGCTCGATGTGGCGAAATGCTTACGCTGTTTACACAGCCGACTGTCCGTGAGGCTAGTCATTCGTGTGAGTGGGGTATAAATCCGCTGAATTTAACCGACGAGATGACGAACGACATCATTACCGAGCTCGGTAACGGTAAGCGGTTGATTGGGATGATGCTGTTGCTACGTCCATGGGGTCAACTTACTGGATTCGACAACATTCTGAGTTTCAACGCCAAGCAGTTTCTGGAACAGCACAAGGAAGCGCTATGGGAATCCGTCAAGCGAATTGCCGTGGAGAAGCTGAAGCTTACGGAAGTTGTCAATGGGAAGCCGAAAGGACCTAACAACGCCATTAAAGCCGAAGATGGAACCAGTGCAAGCGATGGCAACGTTGGCGACTCCAACACCGATAGCGCCTAAGACGGTAGCGTTCTCCTGTGTGCTCGTTTGCTTAATATCTTTTTCTGCATGCATCTTGTGATAAAAAAAAATTGTGAAATGTAAAACCCCAAAAAAATTCATGTTTATTACTGTTGCTGCTGCTGCTGCTAACGATACTGTTACTACTACTATACCGTTTTTACTACCTCAGGGACCAAAAAAAGGAAATGTAAAACCCAAAAAGATGTGCTGATGTTGCTTTATTTTTCTTTGTCTCCTTTAATTCTACGTAAGCTCTGCATACATTGCTGTGTTAATGTTAAAGTGATTGTTTATCCATTGACAAACCATTGCGTCATTGTTAGCATAATTCTCAGTGAAATAATGAATAATGTCTTTATATGATTCTCCGCTAGCGCGCTTATGAATAAAAAAATACAAAATTGCCCGCAGACTGTCGAAAATGTTTGTTGTATGCGTTCCATTTGATAAACGACTTTTAAATTAGCTATCCAGTCTTTAATCTGACAAAAAAGCTCCACAGGCCGTCCGTAAGAGTCGAAAAATTCAATTGACGTTGGTTCACTTTGATAGAATGCCAACCAGTGTTCACCAGGTCCGGTGGATACGTCCGTGTTGACAATGTAGGCTGCTGGTAAATTTTCAGTTCGTTTAGGAAGTGCGTCACGGGCATAAACCCCTTGAAATATTCTTGCTGTTTCCGAATTCTCACATAAAAGTTTGGTTATTGTCAGATTATCCATATTAATTTGTAAAGTCACAAATTAACTGGCGGAAATTGTTAATTTCTATCACCGCGTCAAACGTAAGAAGCGTAATCATGATCGTCGGCTGTCTCAGCGGCTCACTGAAGACTACACGAATACCCAGATTCCCTTGACGAATCAAACTCAGTGGGCCAAGCCCAGTTCCTCCAGGAGTCAGGTCAAAACCATAAATGCAGAATCCTTTTGCATATTCGTCTCGATTAAATGGCAGCGCACCGAAAGGACTATTGCGCCTTCCTAAAGTGTCTAAAAGACCATCGTAGCAGTCTAAATACTTTCCGTTTGCGTAATCCGGTTCGTACGGTCGGTTAGGGAAGGATTGTCCATCAACTTCAACACTGATTTGAGATAAATTGAAATGTTGAAAATTAAAAGGATTAGCCTTTTTTGTGCCGTTGAAAGCATCCGCAGTGGCAAAAGCTACAAATAAGACTTTCGGAACCTGACCAATGTGAATGTTGTTAAATACAGTGCTTTGAATATTAGCCGGTAATTCGATCGGACGCATGAGAACGCGTTCAATTGGATACTTTGCCGTTGTTGTCAGCAACCGCTTGCTAATGGCATTCATGTACTCTGGAACACCTGTAATAGCCATAATTGAACTTTTTCAAAGAAAACTGTTAATTTTTTTCAGTTGGAATAAATAATTTCTATCAACCCTAGCTTACCAACATAACGTCGTACGAAAATTCTTGGGTTGCGTATAAACAGCCTATATTCACTGGTTACCGGATTTGCCCAATCGCGTAAATAAAATTCTGGTTTATGCAAAACAAAACGTATCTGTAGTGGAACTCCTGTTATCAATGGCTTGTCTTGCATGAAAATGTCGGAAAATAATTTTCCGCTAAGGGGAATGTATTCATATTTTGTAAAAAGCGTTAGGCGAGCTTGTTCTCCCGTGTTGCCAGCAGCGTCATCAAAGCTTCCAGCTTTATCCAAATAGAAACCGCTAGAAGTCAGCTGTGTTCCCATTGCATCCTTCGTATAACTCAGTAGACACTCAAACATTGCCCGGTAGGGGTAGTAGATTGCACAGTCGCTAACCAGTCGGTTAGCTACTGAAACCTGAACTGATTGAAACATTGAGTGAATTAGATTATTGACAGGAGCACAAGTATCCGTCATTTGGATTCGGTCCCAACTGTTGTCTGTATTCCTTTTTTTTAATGCTACTTCTAATTCTATGCTTAAGTCTGGCAGGGAAACCATGGCATTTGATGAGGGGGCAATGTAAAAATTAATGTCACCACCGGCCGGAATATTTTCCGGAATTGCTGCTGTTGGTCCTATTCTTTCCTCTTCCGTTCGGAACCGGTCTGCAAAAGACGGAGGAATTGCGAAGATATGCGATTCAGCGGCAATAGCGGGTTCCGATCCTTCAATTATGGAAGTCATTTTTCTATATGTAATCTGGGAGATCAAATGGAGGAACACGTCCGATTTTTGTAATGCGTTTTCGTTTGAATGCCTTCTTTAATACCCCTTTTCTTCCTTTTTTGCCACCGTTAGATGACTGCTGGGCTGGGGCATGAGCTTGTGCAATTCTGCTGCCAACAGATTTGGCTACTTCTTGTACTGCCGTGCTCGCCGCTTCTTTTAAATGAGGAGTCGCTGCAGCTAAAGCAGCTTGTGCTTGCGGCGCAGCAGCCCTAACAACTGGCGCAACAAAGCGCGCCACTTTGGAAAATACGGCCCGAAGAAAACTTCCGAAACCGCCACCGTTCTGGTAGCTTCCGCGATAACGCACAAATCCACCACCTAGCTGAGTATGTCCCAACAAATCATCAAATAAGCTTGCTTCCGGAACAAAATTTTTATAGCCCATTTTTAATATCTTGCCGGCCGAAAATGAAGTTTAACCATTGATTTTCCGGTCGAGAATTTAGCGTTATCACCGAGATCCGTAGCTATAGTTACCTCAATTTTGTCGAAAATCGGACGTAAAAGTGGAACATAATGAGGCATTTCAAAGCGTTCGGTTATAATTTTGAATGCCTCGGTGTCCTTAATAGGCACTGCTCTTAAAATTTGCGCGTATGTGTCTCCCAGCAAAGTAAAATCTGCGACATCACAATAAATATACAAAGATTGATTTCCAATCTTCGCGTTGATAGCTTCCTGTGCCGTGCACGTAAAACTCTTTATTAAAATCGGCGCTGGCTTCGATTTTTTTTGTACCGGCTCTGAAGGGTTAGAAGATTGGGACGGACCTGTTTTCTTTGAACTTGATGCTTGACTGCCTTCGACAGGTTTTAAATTCGGTTGCGTTATTTTCGGCGGCGTAGTGGATACTGGCACAGAAGGTAGAGTTGGAGTTGGTTTTATTCGCACTTCGGGTGAAGGCGGTAATACTGCCTCCTTTACGGGTGCTGAGATTTTTGCCGCTGGTGATACCGCTGTCGAAATTTGTTCTTGCCTTTTCTTTTCAATAAAAAATTCTTCTAGTTGTTTTAAACCGTCGACACTCTGCGGTTGGTCACTCGTGTTTACAGAATCTGGATAGCCAAACAATTGTCGATAGTGAATTCCTAATATTCGTTTGAGCAACTCATTATTAATCGCTAAAATAACTGTATTGGCTGCGATTATGATTTGCACTTTCTGATTATTGGGAAGTAGCTGAATGGAAAACGCTTTCCTTTTTTTGGATTCTTGTCCTTTTGCAAGTAGAAGCTTTGGTGCTTGTTGAGATATTGCCTCAATGATCTGATCGTTAGTGTAGTTTCCTGCGTGCAAGGTTATACGTTTTTTTTCAAAAATAAATTTTTCCATTCCGATTTTACTTTCCGAATTTGGAACAATATCATACACTTGAAAACAGTCCATCGTCTGTTCTCCGGGAAGGTTGTACATGGAATTCGGATAACATAGTTCCACAACAGCCACCTCCCACTTGCCAGTTAATGAAATTGTTTTGCATAGTTTGGTTTTCCAACTGGAGGCCGTATTATCCATATAAATATCCGTACATGCATCACTGGGAAGGGTTACGTAAAATGGCTGCTGATATTGCAGACTATTCATTTTCGAATCCGTGTTAGTTCGGCTGCATAGAATTTTCCTAATATTTCTTCACCTTTTGAATCTGCAAGCCGATAGACAGGTTCTGGCGTATGAGGTATGACTTTTGCAATTTTAAATAGCTCTTCTTGAAAATTTGTTTCGAATCCTTTTTCAAAATCTCTTTTTTTCTTTGCAATTCTGACTGAATCGCCTACCTTAAATATTGCTTTCTTTCTTTTTTGGTTCGTATTGCCATAAAGTCGATTAAATACGAGAAGAGAATTCTCATCAGAAACGTCCAAAGGGCTTAAGCCATGTGAAGAATGCGGGGTATTGTTATATGCGTTCACAATGTTTTGTAACTGATCATGATATAGGGGCGATTTTCGACTTGTGAATAAACGCCAGATGCGATCACGTAACGTGCGAATGACGCGTTCTGCCATTGAACATTTTATGTCATCATTTTCCGAACTAAATAACACAATATTTTTCTGGCGGAGTAGTTGTTTTACATGCTTATTAAAAAATTCACGACCCTTATCAGCCTGTAGTTTGTCAAATGGACCCATGCGGTTCAGAATTTTACCCAATGCCACGGCCGTAGATGGACCGTCTTTATACTTGATTAGTTCGCATTCTATTTTCTTAGAAAAGCAGTCAATGGCAACAAGCACATAAGTGTATCCTTTATTCCATTTTTTGAACTTTCGCATGTCCATCAAATCGACTTGTAATTGTGAATTTTTGTTGAGAACAATAACCGGGTTCCTTCTAAATTTTCGCCTTACAGGTTTATGCAATGTATACGCGTCAATACCCTCCAAAACTCGCTTTGCTTCATCTTTTGAAGCATTTTCCGGCAGATTTTTGTAGAAACGGTCTAATCCTCCCAGACTACTCAGTGCGCTCGGGTTGAGGTAGTGTTGATCCATTGGATACAGGCTGGTCGAATTTGACTGGTACGTTCGGTTTATCTACTTCTTTAGAAGAGTCTTCTATTTTATTTTCGTCGCTGTCATCAGAGCAACAAGATGAAACACAGTTCAGTTTCATTCCTTGCCCGAAATTTAAATTTAAAGGCACGCATCCAGACATTTTCACAAAACTTTTAACCAACGGCCTTTAATACCCTGTCCTTGAATAAAAAACTTTGTCTGTTCTCGCTCTCGAGCTCCCCTTCGGGGAAGTTGTTTCTTTGGGCTTACTGCTTGATATTTGTTTTGTGGCGATATTTTCGTTTCGTTCATTGATTGCTCGAGCACTCGCTTTCCGCGTTTTATCTTCACAATAGGCTCCAGATACGACAACGGAGGCTCCGTATCATATCCCCCTGACCCGTCCGACCCCGCGTTGTCAGAATCAATATCCGTTAGAGCTTTCTTGTAGATTTTTCTCCGTGTTGTCGGTGTGGCCGTAGTGTTTCGCGATCTTTTTCTTTTGACCTTCTTGTGCTCAGCCAACGGGGTCGATAGGACCGATGGAACCGCAGAAGTTGTATCGTTTATATTTATAGGAAGATTGTCCAAGGGATTGCCTTCTTGGAGTGCTCGCGGCTTTAATGCCATGAAACGCTCTAAATTCTTGCTAAGTAATTGGGCTTTTTGCCATTCGCTCAAGTTTGTACTTGACAGAATTTTTGCCGTCAGGTCACCCAACGATAAAATGTTACTTGCTTCGGGCGGAGCTTGCAAAACAGTGAGTTCAGCTGCCCGCTTTTTAATGTCTCGCTCCGGAACAATGTAATGCACTTCCATTGTTTTTTTTATTGAGCATTAAGAGCGCCAGCTAGTACACTGGCTAACACTGGAAGAACAGCTCCAAGGAAACCACCTTTTTGTGTCAGGAGCGCTTTTTTGGATTTTACAGGATACCGACGCAATGCCAATAATCGTATAGGTCTCTTCCAGCGCCTACAGATTTGGGTATCAGCTGGTGACAAGTTTACAGTGTTTTTCACAATATTTAAACAACACTCTTCCAGCCCTTTAATATGCTTTTTGTTGCAATGATTCGCCACGGCCTTTCGATCTTTTGCATTAAGAGACGAGAGAAACAATAAAAACGGCGCAAGTTCCTTTAAATGTCTGGTCATGGTGATGGTATGGCACAGAAATTTGGATCCGTATATATTCTTGCTGTTTGTATGTCGGTTTTATTCTCCTGTACAACATGTGATCTAACTCGTAAATAATCCGGGCAGTTTGGTTTTAAATCCAAAACCAAAGGCTCGTACGGGATTGATGTAATTTTATTATAGGCTTTTTTCAAGTGCTTAAATCCTGTTTGCCGTGATAAATAATCAAGCTGACTGTTATCGCGCACGTTTTTGAATAGCACAATGTACTGCGTATTTAAAGTTATGTCTCTACTTGATTTGCCTTGTTTAAATAAATTCTGCGTTATATAAATTACCGATAAGTTTCTGTGGTGTATGCCCTGTGTGAATAATTTTGTGGCTAGCTCACTCTTCGCCATTTCACCGGATAAATCGTCAATTATTAAAAGATTGTTATCTGTTTTGGAAAAGTATTCGTTTTCGAGGAGGTCTCCTTGTAATCCCTTTATAAATTCTGCTGACGGAAAAACTTTTTTAATTTCCTCATAAGAGTCCTGCCATTGACTATAAGCTACCACGACTCTTGTTGGCATAACATCCATTGCACTACCTTTCAGCATTCTGAGAACATATTGTGTTTTTCCGCTCATTGTCGGACCACATATTAATGCACCGAAAGGCCACTGGAATCTGAGATCGTAACCAACTTTGGGATACATGGCTCACATAACAAATATTGTTGCGACTGCAGAGTTGAATGAGGAAATTAATTTGGAATACGTTAATGCTAACCGAAATTTTATCACAGAATATAATCCAAAAAAGTTTTCCTGCCTTTTGTGGCGCGTTATTTTCCCTAATAAATTCCACTGTCAGTTATATCGCAACGGAAAAATAACTATTAATGGTGGAAAAACGATTTCTGATTCGAAAAAATACGCACGGTACTTTTGTCGAAAACTTGTCGCTATGGGATACAAGAGAGCACGTATAACGAAATATCAGGTTGTCAACATAATTGGTTCATGTCAGATTAATCGACAAAATTTGGAGAGTATCGGTCATTCAACTGCAGACAAATATTATGAACCTGAAATATTTCCGGGAATGACAGTTAAGCTAGAAAAGGGCACATGCGTAATCTTTAATAGTGGAAAATGCAATATATTGGGTGTTAAAAAAGTTGAACACCTATCGGAAATTTATCAAGAGCTCCAGCATCTCTTTAAATAGAATGTGCTCGGATTCTCCTTTTTTCCGTTTCCTCAAGATTTTCCATGACAGGCAACTTGACATTCTCCATTGACCCCGCGTTGCTCTTCGGTACAGTCACAGTCACCTGAAAGTCGAAATCTGAATTAAGGAGATTTTCTAATGCCTTCGAAATGTAAATCCTTAATTACCAATTTCTTCTTCTGTTTCATAGGAGCTGTCGGAACGGTCCGAATCCGTTTCATATCCTAGAGCATTTCCAGTTGACAACGTGAAAAATATATAAATTGCCCAGATTCGCTTACCGGAGTCGTCGGGATCTCCCGGCAGTTCATGGTTAAGCATATCACTTTACTCGGAAAAGTGCCCGTTCCTTGAGGCTGCTTGCTCGTCGTCTGTCTGGTTGGTAAACATTAAAGCTGCTAGTACCTTCTGTATAAATAAACAAACTAACGTGCAGCATTTTGTTGCGCTGGAATTTGTGGCGGTATATTTTAAAGCTGACCAACATGTTGCGGAATTTTACTTGATGATTTGATATATAAACGCATTTACAAAATGCCAGTTATCTATTCAGAACATATGGATTATTCTGTCTTTATTTTTATATGCTTTATTGATCCGCTTCACACAGAATCATTGTGTTACTTTTTGCAACACCTAACGTAACGCCTGCTTAATTAACAGAATGGGCGAACGCGAGGTGTTGCAAAAATCTACACATTTGATATTGAAATATAAATAATAGCTGGATTTCTTCTACTCTATAGTTAGTTTTGTTCTCTTTAAATGTATGATGTCCCTTAGTTTAGGCAGTCCACTGCATCATAGTGTTAATTTTTGTAGTATCATTCAGTTGCCTGTTTTGTACTAAAACACGCAAATGAAAGATGCTCCAAAAAAAACGCTTGGAATACGTGTTGCATTTAAAGAAATCGTGTTTTAAAGTTTGAATTTGAGACAGTAACACTGTCAGCCAAGTTAGCGTGCGTCAAACATTTTTGGAAAATAATACATTTTATTTTTTATTAGATGCCCCGCCGAATCTCGTTCTACAAAGCTACCCAAATATTTCCAAGACTGGGCCAGCATTGACTACATCCGCCACAAAGATTATCGGAATAAAACAGCAAAATACATCACCAAGCACGTGAGCAGTCAACCTGAGAAGTGGCGTACTGAAACAGTAAGTTATATCTGTATTGTATATCACATACAACGGCCCATATGATTATGTTGCAGGGGAAGCTAGTACGCCGATTCCGGAAAAGCTCATATGATCTTGCTTATTTGCATCACCAACAGAAAAAGCTGTTCACGGCACTCGTTGTATTGTTGAAGAAGCTGCTAGACGCTGCCCAAGCAATGGAACAATTTCACGTTCAGAGGGTCGAACAGCATTTACAATTATGTCCTCCAGAAAGTATGCCTGCATTTGGCGAGGGACACTGGATTGATGAAATTAAAGATTATGCAAAAGCCGATTACCAACCAATACATAAGATCATCGCTGACAACAAACAGAAAAAAGATGAAACCAAGCTCCTGGAAAAGGATATGCGCACTAACATTGGCACGGCCAGTAAGGTTCTTCCAGTGGCAAATTTGTTAAAGACAGAAATCAAAGCCAGATCCAAAGTCTATTTGGCTTTATGGGGAGAGTTATCGAACTTATCCAATGCTGTAATCAATTATGGTGACGGTAGAGCCGAGCATATCACTAAACTGACAGGCGCCTGTGCTGACTTGAAATCCAAGTTGAACAAGACCAGATTTTCGATTGGTAGGTTACGGTTTGTATTTACTCTGCTCGAAAATAAAAGTCTTTCTGCGTTTTACTGTAGGATGTGAATCCTTTGTTCCCATAGCAAGTGAAATTAACCGTGTCAGCAAGCTCGTTGCTAACCGATATCTGACTCAATGCTCCAATGAAAAGGATATTTCCAATGCAATGGATAACCTGGAATCCTATATTGATAAGGCTAAAGAAGCACTCCATGGTAATCAATTTGCTGAGTTCCACAATACATACAATGACGGTAATAAACCCTTATCATTACTTTTTCAGGTGACCATCCGGAAATTCACAGTGACGATCGTGCAGATTCCATTGGCAAAAGTGATTCGGAAATGAGCCAATCCGATGACGAGCGTTCCGTAGAAGAATCGGATTCGGAGATGTCTTGCTCGCAAGACGAATAAATGATTCAGCTTAATATTTTTTCCAAAATTACTTAAACTGTGTTTTTGTGACCTTTTATTGCTATGCTAACCGCTTTTAATACAGTACAGTCACGCATAAGTTTTCTTGCTTCTATGTTAATATTTTATTATCTGATTTGTGCAACTGAATATACAACTCAGTGGTAATAAGATTTGGTACTTGTAATTATATATAGAAATTACAATTTGGTGACGTAATAAATAACATCGTACGTGACAAATCGCAGAGCGCGCCGCGGGACGCCAATGCTGCTGCAATAGTCCAACTGACGAGTCCAACTGACTGATGCAATAGTCCAACTGACGAGTCTGTTGGACTATTGCATTTCGGATTGCAGCGATCTGGACGTCCAGCGAGACGACTTTCAGCTGCTCCCAAAGTTGCGCCTGCTGATTTTCTCTAACACCACAATCCACAGTCTGCATATCGGCGCTTTCAGTTATCTGTCAGAGTTGCGTTTGCTCAGTTTGGAACACGGTATCTATTACACCGGAACCAAACCCACACGGGATTTTGGACCACGAATTCGCGAATATTTATGGCGATTGCATTGCGGCTGCGACTTCGCCTGGTTCCGCCAGTGGTGGTCTAATAACTCATTGCTGCTGCACGAGGATTTCAACCAGGCGGGCGAGGTGTACGCTTTCCGGAAGTACGCAAGGAGCTATCCACTGTCTCGAGAAGATGTTTTCTTGCCCGTCGACTGTGCGAAACCGATTCCGCGGGGTGCAAATGGCATAAATATCAATTTAACCACATTCTCCCAACACGCAAATTCGTGTGCCGCCGCCCCGTAGCGAGCGCAGTTATCCGCAGATTTTTGCTAATATCAGAGGCGATTAGGCCTACCGCTGCTACTCGTAACATTTATTGTGCAAGACGTTATTGTACGAGTTTATTCGAAGCATTAACGCGAAAGTTCCATAATATGGAAACGTTGATCCTTTCAAAACTTAGGGAACATGCTGGATTCTCGTTAATTTCGTGTGGAGAAGCCATAGTACCAATATTTTTACTTGTGTTTATCAAAATGAGTGGACTGTGTTTAACAAAATGATAATTCCTACCCGTAATGACACTTGTGTGAGTCACTATCATAAGTGAATGGGAACATACCCTTACCAGTAAAGCTGAAATCAGCGCATATTCACCAAAATATGAGACTTATATCGCTTGGATAAAATGTGTACTATTTTAATAAATTTTTTATTTTCCGGTAGGTATTACTAGTTTTGTGTAATAATCATCCAAACCAAAGATTGGAAAGCGTTCCGTGACGTCTACGCGCGCACATCAAGATGCCGCCCATGATGCCGCATCGGAGATAAGTACCGATCTTCATTCGGATCTTGAGCGCTGGCCTGCCGGTGCGGCAGCTATGTAAGCGATAAAAAGAAGTTGTCATTCGCTCTAATTTTCTGTTTGCATAGAGTGCCGACAAATTACTATTATTTTTATACGTTTTAAAGTATAGTAATCTTTGAATTGCAGTTTTTCTGGTTCTACGAATCAAAAACAAAAATTATGCCGTTCAGTGCTCAGAAGATACAGCTGACTTCACTTCAGCTCGCACTGAATCCGCATATATGATCTGCCGACTGATAACCATGCGATGCAGCATACCGCGATCAGCATTAGTGACGTGTACTGGCGTCTCTTAGTACACATCTTTACTACTTCTCTCCAAGGCTTAGGCTTAGACCTTACTACAACGACTACTTGAGTCATGACCCCGAGTTCGAGTCGATACTTCTGAGAAATGTCCAGCAGAGAACTTTGACCGCGACTTGCCATTTCGACGTGACCGCGTGTCAATGACGTAGCTTTACCTATTGTTCTAGTGTACGAGCTGACCCTTTTCCTTGATTAGTTAATACTGTGTTGATGCTGTCTTTGATTAGTCCACGTGTCAGTGATCGTAGAGTATTGGCTAGTTTCTAAATCCCTATTGTTCTGAGAACCGTACCTGCGCGTACAAAGAGTCGCACCTGCGCGTGCCCAGACTATATAAGGCGCTCGTCGCCCACACAAATGTTAAGAGTTTCTTTCAACAAGAAGTAGTGCTTTGTTCACGACCTGATCAACTTCAGACTTCTTGCCCTGGGATCTCTTTCCAAGTGAGGACCTTGCTAACTGACCTCTTAGTGACCTTTCACTTATGTCAGGGGTTTTCCCTCTACTTCGTCGACGTGCATTATCATTTTCGGATAGTCTCGTGGCGTAATAGGTTACCCACTAGCTCCCACTTGCATCCCGTGACCTTTGGTCTCTTCTTGTTCTTCGATCTTCATGCCTCGTAGTACCGAGTTGATGGATAGTTTCCCATACGCTTCGGCTACCATCTAGCGTGAGGTCAGGTAACGTATACTCTTCTTCTTCTTGCATATTTCTCGTGTTTACAGCAGGGATTCCTGAGTTCCAGCAGTTCCTGACTTGTTCCTGATCTTCGACTTCTACTTCTACCATCCTACTACTTCTTCCCAACAGTTTGAGATAAGAGTCGCTCTATCCGATTGTGTCGTGGTCGGACAAGTGGAGATAGTACCCCACTAAACTGGATAGGTCTTTCTTACACGACGTTAGAGAAGATTCGTATCTCAGGTGCGCGATGGGCGGCAATCTTTGATGTGCGCGCATAGACGTCACGGAACGCTTTCCCGTACTTGGTTTGGATGATTAGTACACAAAATTAGTAATACCTACCGGAAAATAAAAAATTTATTAAAATACTACACATTTTATTCTACAAAGTGATATAAGGATATAAGGCCCATATTTGGCCAATGTCAAAACGCCGGCAGAATTTTCTGCCGACCGAATTTCTGTGTGGTCAAAATGCCGACCGAATTTCCTGCCGGCAGAATTTTTGTTGGGTCAAAACGCCGGCAGAATTTTTTCAACATTTTCGACTTTAAATTAGTTATAATACAAATACTAAAATATATTACCTGCCTCGAGGTAAACTTGCCACGCGGTGTATAACAAAGATCTGGGCACTCTACATAACAGTTACATAAGGATCTTTATCGGCACGCTTTTAGTGCTGCTGCATGGACAGCGTGCATAGAAACTCCCGAGAGACCGGGAGAGAAAGCAAAAGCCGCGCAAAAGAGACAAACAAGGCGTTCAACAATGCCACAGCGGCAATAACACCGAAGTGCTATCTAGTCTGATCCCTTTTGAAACGTACCTGAGATAAGTCAGAACTTCTGAGTGTAGACTGGCACAGCTGACTCTCGTAAAGGCGTCATTCAAATTTTACGTAACGCGATTTTGCGATTTTTGACCACCCCCCACCCCTTGTAACACCACATAACAAAATTTTCTACCCCCCAGCTGCATACGTAATGAAGAGGCCGACCACCCCCCTCTATAAAATACAATTAAAATATCTGTATACTAATTTTTTTAGTTTTTTTATGGGGTGTCGGCCCGCACGTAACAAAAATTTCTGGACCCCCTTCCCCATGTAACAAAGTGTAACACTTTTGATAGACCACCCCCCCCCCACCCATGGCCGTTACGTAATATTTGAATTTAATTACTAAATAATTCATCGATCAATTAATTTTAATTTAAATTCCGCATTATTCGTCGCGCAGCACAGCAACCGCTGCGATCGGATTCGAAGCGCTGATAGCATTATAATCAAAACGTTTTTTGGGACGGATACGCATAGCAGTTAGTGACGCGATGGGTCATATGTTATGTTAATATGCGTTTGGATAACTGGTATCTTCCGGCTTAATGGCATGATTGGCATCCATATCCGACATGGAGGAAGATTACTAGACGCACGATGCCAGCGGCAACGAAACTGAAAATCTACCGATAAAGATACTTGTGTAATTGTATATGTGTAGAGTCCCAGCCTTTGTTATACACCGCGTGGCAAGTATGCCTCGATGCAGGTAATATTTTTTAGTATTTTTACTTACAGTTGAAAATTTTGAAAAAATTCTGCCGGCGTTTTGACCACCGGAAATTCGGCCGGCGTTTTAACCCAACAAAAATTCTGCCGGCAGGAAATTCGGCCGGCATTTTGACCACACAGAAATTCGGTCGGCAGAAAATTCTGCCGGCGTTTTGACATTGGCCCTCATATTTTGGTGAGTATGCGCTGATTTCAACTTTACTGATTAGGTGGGCAAGCTTCAGTTATTTCTCTCCTGATTTGTTTTGCCCACAGCATTTTGTTCTGGCGGGTTCAAGAAAGTGTGTTTTTTTTTGAAAATTTCAAAATCGGCTTCCCGTTTAAGTTATTTGCGGTGTAGAAAACCGACAAGGACACATTTAAGCCACACCATGCGAGCCGCTGCACTACAACGAAAGGCCTGCAGACCTACAGTCACCGCCACTCTTTATACGCAGCAGTTCAAGCCTCAGCATGTGTACTGTGGTGAATGCGATGATTGTACAGTGTACTGCACTACATACATACGTCCAAAGGCCCGTTGCAGGGAGTTTGTGCCAGAGTGGCAGTTATAATAATTATAAACATTCACAATAACTATGTTATAGGTACTCGTACATCTGCTGCTTTATACGTGGCCGCAGTGCGTGAGTCTTTTAACTCGGATACATACCGAAAACTGTTCCTAGCTGTTTCGGCGGTAAATTCACGCGGCACCGTGTAGGCGTGGTGCAAATAGACAGCAACAAATGTTCTTAGTGAGAGTTTCTAATAGTGCACTGTTTTCCACTGTAGCCACTCACTCAAAACGGCAGAAAAAAACGAGCTTGCTCGAGAATTGTGCAAGAATTACGAAGAGTGTCACTGTAATACTACGACTTTCGTTGAATGTTGAGAAAATATTTTCTGGAAACCAAACATCCACTTAATATGTAATTAATGCCTTATTAAGTTATTACTGCCTTGGTCCTTGCCAGGGTATCGTGCACATGGCGAATCAAAATAAACGGGAAGAGTGAAATAATAATAAGATGAAGCCACTGTTAATAATGATGATGTCGATGATAAAGCGGGCCTTAAGGGTTTCAAGGAAAAGCATAAGCACTGCGACAGGAAATCTTCTTCAATTAAATAGCAGAATTAGTTCATGTCGGTTAGCCTTTGTTTATCGTCACAGGGCGAGGGGGCACCTGAAATCCAGGAGGGCGCGGTCGGCCGTTAGATGGAGCGTTCACGATCGGGATCACCGAGGCAGGAGCAGGGGCGGGGGCATGCCCGGGGACACGAGGAGAAACGGCATAACCGGAATGTTTTGGAGTCTTTGTGTCGGCTACCGGTATCATGTTAAATTTGTTAACAGGGCCGTTGTTGTCTGCCGCTGCGCTCTGGGGCGCTCGTTTGCACGTTCCTTTCACCTTCTTATCTTTTGGATCGAGACCCACACATTTGCACGTCCACCACTGCAGTCGGCTGCGCAGTTAGTGTCACAGTCGTTGTTATCAGAACACGCTTTGCGGTCGACGCATGGTAACTGTCCAGACGAAGAAACTGCACAAAAAGAACTGAATTATTTATCATCACAAATTATATTGCTATAAATATTAAGCAAAATCTCTAGTTCCCTTACCGTCGTCTGCCTCGGTGGAAACAGCAAAAGCAACGACACATGCCGCAAAACAATAAACAATAGCAGAAATCCGCATTTTTTAACGAGTACTGTTAATGATAGTGGTGCAGTATAAACCTTGACTACGGGTGCCTGCCTTATATACCGATTGTCACATGCATGCATCGGCATTCGGCAGCTCCAGCGCATTCTTTTTTCATGGAAGTCTACATACAACCTGTCGAATGCCAGGGTCCGTTCAAGTGGTGTCTGGGAATTACTTCCTTCGGATGAACGTTTCTAGCAAACTCTCCAGTACAAACAGTTAAATTTTACAGCTCTCTAAAAACTGCCTGCCCAAGTTATCTGAAAGCATCTGCATGCTCCACACGGAAAAAAATATTTTCCAGGTAAAAATTATGCCACCAATACACTCGAAGTTTAGTAAGGCTGTCTGAGGGAAATTCAATGAATTATTTTTCCTTCGGCATAATTCCAGGAGACAGTCCTCTTCAGTTGCGCTTTGACGTTCATCGGGCTCACAGAAAAACTCCGGCGGCGAAAGGCAGTTTATACTTTATACGGAACGGTAACATATAATGTTGCCGTTAGAAGTAGAACACACTTATCACGACAGCAGTCCACACTCCAGACTCATGTTAAACAACTGCGTTTGATTTAATTAGGGTCATACGAATTTGCATGGCTGAAAATATCTTCGTTTACATAATTGTTCCGATTGTCGCTTGTTTTGCCGATTACTGCTTCGGGACAGTAAGTGAATGAGGCACGCTTGATAGCCATAATCAACGATTCGGTAAGACAGTTATCTGCGCTTGCAACTGCGCTGTATCTTTTGACTTTCTGACACCCTAACCCAACAAGCAGGCGCCATGAGCCAGGAGCCACTCTACCGCCCATGAGAGACCCACTGCCGCTGCTCCGTCGTAACTACCGGGATATCAACGCAACCAGGTGGCAGTGCTGCCACTACCGGACGTCCGGGAAGCAATCCCCAACCGAACACCACATCTTCATCCGGGGCAAGCACCACGTGGAGCAGCCACGAAGCAAGAAACGATGACTGTTGCTGTAATGATCCTTTCTGAGCGCAGTACTTATTAGAAAATTCGTAGATGGCCTCTGAAGCCATGCTTTTTTGTTACACTTCATTTTATTTGCTTTTGGTTAATAAAGATAATAAGCTGTTAATGGTTTGATTTTCAAATTGGTTGTGTTCGTGGGAATTTCGACGAAGCCGTAAATGTTTAAATTCAGTGTGATAGATTCTGAATACGTTTAACGGAATCGATATGTATGTACGCGTAGACCATCGATTTATCTTGTCCTGTCTAATTCTTGCTGATCTGCAGTTGGATGTTCATAAAAATTTATTATGATTATGTGTACATAATAATTTTTTGCTGCTGTTGATTTATTTACCGACTCGGTAAATCTGCCGTCGCCATCACTAGGTAGAAGGTAGGTACTGTATCTGTGCACACTGAATTGTACACACTTCCATTTTTACCGGCATAAGACGCCTACAACATGCTCCGATCGGCACCGCGTAAATGGTGCGTATACACACGTGAGCAGTGGCATTACTTAGACGCCGGTTAGATACGGATCAAATATGCTGCGAGGCGCAGTAAAAAATGACAGTGCATGTTGACCCAACGTCCCAAAATAATCACCAAGACAAACTGAGAGAAGCAAATCTTCCACAAGTCAATAGCGCCGCCAGAATTGCAAATCGATACCGCAAAAAACCACATCAGTCTTACACAGCGGCAATTTATTACATGCAAGTTACTGTTGTCGGAATAAATTTAAATTCTAATGTATTCCGGTATGGAAACAACGGTTATCGGTCTGGATATCCTGCCCACCCGCCCGGACCGCATCCGTCTGAATATCTCTGGTAAAAAGTACGATATCCCGGCCGCTCTTCTCCACAAACACCCGCACACCCTCCTCGGCGATCAACTTCAACTGGCACTCTTCTTTGATCCATCCACTGCCGAATACTACTTCCCACGCGACCCCAAATGCTTCTCTCGGATAATCCAATACTACCATACCGGCACTTTGCACCGGCCGGCTCGCATCCCGCTGGCCGCCTTCATCGCTGAATGCCGCTTCTTCCAACTGGATAAACCGGCTCTCCTCCAGATCGCTGCCCACGAAGGCTTTCAGCCCTACCCTCCGGTGCGGTTGCCCAAAAACCGGGTTCTGCGCGCCACCTGGCGGTTCCTGACGGACGCCGGGAGCTCCCGAGGTGCCCGAGCTTTCGAGGCATTTAATATCATCATGATTTTATTATCCGTCGTGATTTTATGTGCACAGTCCATGCCACAGTTTCGGTCGGCGTCGGGGACCAACGGAACAAAGGCCAACGACACCGATGAGGAATTAACGGCGCTGGATGATTACGTTCAGTTTACCGATCCGTTCTTCATCATCGCAACGGTTTGTATCGCCTGGTTTACCGTGGAATTCGCCCTGCGGTTACTCTCCTCGCCGTCAAAACTGGAATTTTTAAGGGCACCGCTGAACATCATTGATTTATTAGCGATTCTCCCGTACTACATCGACGTGGCGGTGACAGTGTCGTGTCTCCATGTGGCGCGAAGTAATTGCAGCCGGTATAAAACCGGGATCATGGTGGTTCTGCGGGTGCTGCGCGTGATGCGGATGTTCCGGCTGATCCGGTTGTCGCGGTATTCCCACGGGTTGCGGGTGCTGGGCGAGACGTTCGTGGTGTCAGTGCGGGAGTTGGGGTTGTTTCTCATGTTCCTTGGGTTGGCGGTAGTGTTATTTAGCAGCTCGGTATTCTATGCGGAGATCGGCATGAAGGAGACGCAGTTTAACAGTATACCGGAGTCATTCTGGTGGACGATTGTTACAAGTACGCCACATCATATTCTGCTGCCAGATATTCACAGAAGCTTGTTCAAATAATTAATTTCAAAACGGATCAGTTTAAATATAAAATTTTACTTTATGTTTTTGACAGTGCAAAATGTTAGTTTCGCCTTGTGTTTAATAGAGCAGCTGACGAAAATTTTATTTTCTTATGTTGACGCACGCACGAAATTCCGTCAACCGTTAAAAACCGGTTTATTTATTCTTCACTCTGAAAACCCTTCTCTTTGAACAGTGACAACCGTGGGCTATGGCGATGTGACGCCCAAAGGGCTTCTCGGGAAGATTGTCGGCGCTTGTTGCGCGATATCTGGACTGATCGCCATTGCTCTTCCCATTCCGGTGATTGTTGCCAACTTCAATGCTATTTACACTCGTAAGGCTGTAGATTATTGACACAACCACTCATTCTCCTAACTTATGATCGTCTTTACGTTACTTGGCGATGCTGTAAACTGGTCTTATACCAGTCCGATAAAACAGCTACCGCGGCGTCATCGTAATATTTCCGATGCTGGTTTTAAATGCGGTTGAATGCTCGACCAGGGTTCAGATTAAAACAACCTCGTTGCAGGCGAAAAACTGCGCAGCGAGATGGAGCAACTGCTGGGCGACGTTCTCAATGTCCCTCCAAAGGGTGTTCCTGGCACGAAGTCAAGTAAACCCAAGGTCCTGCTAAATGGGCCGACATCCGCACTTGACAACGGAGCAAATGCTGCCAATAATTCCGACAAGACTGGATCAGTCAGACGCCGGTCCCGGCAAGCTGTCAGTTTTGTACAGGACTGCACGGCGACCTTTGACCATGCTGGGCATCTTAATGGGGCACAATCCAGAACACCCAAAGGCTCCGACTAGCAGTGTATTCGGGGGGGGGGGGGGGCTGCCTATGGAAACGACGCCCGCTCAGCTAAGTCTGCGGACGCCGATGTTTGGGGGGGGGGGTGCTAATAGCCATCTGCCAAGTCTCTTCAGGTCTATCCTGACCCATAACCTGCCCGCCGACTACCAAGACGCATGCGTCATACCTATAAACTGAACCAAACGGCAATTTCTAACTTGTACTGCCAGTATTGGCACCATGATGTGCACTTGCTGGAAAGGTTTTGTCTTTTAGCTCTATTCGCTTTATGTTTTTAGCTCTATAGCGCTTATAGCTATATTTGCAAACAGCTTCTACGATTTTACCTGTTTCGTGCTGATTACCAGCCTCATGATAAACATTCTTTACCGTTGCACTACCCATGGCACCCCATGGGGACCTGGCTATTAGCCCAAGGAAGTTGCTGAGATGCTCGGCATGTAGAATGCAGTTAACATTATACGGTTGTGCGGAATCAAAAAGTTTCGCGGGAAGTCAGTACACATACGCAGTATATTTATTGGCATTCTTATTACTGATGCTTTATCTTTCCCCGATAATGGTTATGGGCCAGAACCATTATCTCTGAAAATGGCACCCACAATGAACATGCCCTTTATTTTATGGCCACAGCTTGTAAAAATTAATAATTAATTCGGATGATGAGAAACGAGAAACAATAAACAGCAATTGCTACCAGTTATTAACAAATGCGATATTAGCCACTTTGGTACGGTAAAACTTTAGCCATCTTTTAGCATACGGAAGTGGCTGATATCGCGTTTACTAGTTAGTGGTTGCAGATTCAGTTGCTGTTTCACAACATTCGAAAGCGGCTTTTTTGTAATGTTTTTCAGTCACAGCCATCGTCTCCGAGAAGCAGTATGTCAAAAAAACAAGAATTTTTTGGAAAGGAAACCTTGTGATACGCATCGGTTCGTATTGTGTTTGTAATCAGATCAAGCAATGACTTGGCGCACTGAATCGGCTACCGACTCCGTTTTCTACTGGGTTCCCTTTTTGGAAAAACCTAGTGCATATATAAATCTTAAGAAAGCCAGCTGTTTTTCTTATTATTTCTGTATTTGCTTTGGCGGAAGTGATCATTCATTGCATTATTAGTGGGCAATGACCACACCGGTGATCTGTTACATGGTATAGGTACACAGATGTAGTGTATCTGTGTAAGTGAAAGTACGTAGTGCGCATGTATCGGCAAGTACGCATCTTTACTGGAACTCAACAAACCGCAACTGAACACAAAATTAATAATAGCAGCAACTGCAAAGAGTACATCAGAACGTTGCTAGGAATACAACGGCAAGGAATCTCGAGATATACTGTACGTACGTATCGGACGTACACACATACATGTACACCACAACAAAGTAAACCGAATCATAAAAAAACGGTAAAATGGTCACAGCCAGACGGAACAGGCGGTATGGCAGCGCAAGTACAGATATAATATATGGTCGGACCTTGCTTTCCGGAAATTTCGGCAGCTGAAGTAGCGCAGCAGTGCTGCATATATTCGCAGCTGGGAATAGTTACATATTTAGCATTTAACAGTACTATTCGGAAAACGAGTTGGCATATCGTATAGAAGCCTTAATTTATTAGTTAAAAAGAATTCGATAGCAGCGGTATAAGTGCTGAAACACTAAGTTAAAAAATGTTAAAAAAAAAAGAAGAAAAGTAGAAAACTGGAAAACTTAGAAAACCTTTAAGTAGAATAAAATTCATAAAAAAATGAAAACAAAATAATAAATAAAAAAAAATCATTTTTAATTATTAAAAATTCACTCATTGTGAAAACTATGTAATCCTTTCATCATAAAATACCTCGCAAAAAATCACACAATGCTCGCGGCTGGTGAATGCCGGCCGCTTACCACTCGTCTAATATAAATCTGGTAACCGAGTAACATGAAAATTCGCTGGCTTTACTAAAAGCTGCGCTACAAGATGATTGTGTCGTCTGACTCCATAATTCTGATTTCTTCATCCAACAGAAGCTTCGCAATTTCTTTACGCGATGGAAACGAGCATGGCTTGCTATTTGCGGCTGTCCGGTAATACCAGTAATACATGATATTATCTTCCACCTTCTGCGCCAGATTAGAGCATTTGATCGAGACGAGGATGGTAATGCACTCTACAAGCAGTACTGGCGCGAAATTCTCGGGATGTGGTTGGAATAGGTTCGTTCCACTGTACTCCATTTCTTCGTAAAAGAAATATACCGGACAGAACACCCACGCAATTTGCACAACTGACATCAATATCTGGGCTCCTCCAAAAAAGGCCTTTACGCTTCTACAGCTATCGCACAATGCTGCAATGTCAATGGTGAATTTGGGTGAATCTGTTGGCCACTGTAAACCACTGCACAAACCCCGAACACGAGCCAGAATCAAGAGCGCTGCCATTTCTGCCGCAACGATGAACAAGAAAACGCTGGTCGATGGAATTAGCATCAAATCATGATCGAATCCGTCAGAATAATTCGCACTTCCTCAGTCTGCAATAGAAATCTTATTTATGCACTCGTACTACAGAATTCCGTGTGAAATATGCATAAATTTAAAATCTATGGGCTTATGCACAAAAGCAGCTGGCGTTAGCATTTCACACCGGAAAACAGAGAAACGTACCTTATTCCGCAAAAATTCCACATTCCGCATACCATACTGTATTCCAAATCATCATCTCTGTTCAACACAGGAGTTGCGATGATTATGTAGACTCTGGCTGCGAACAGAATCAGGCTGGCGACAGTGAAGCAGTTAGTCAACCATGCACCTTTGCGGATTTTTCGGGTAAGGTCACTATCAAACTGGAGACTCTCTGGATCGACCAGCCGGACAACGTCTTCGCTTTTGTGAATGCCAGCGTCTGATTTGTCATTTCCAGGCTCTTCTTTCATTTTGCTGTTAAGTGATGGGTAGTATTAATCCCGGGGAATCAGAATGGTAAATACACGTAAAAAATCGATACGGTAATATCTGGCAAATACATAAAGGTAAAGAGACCATAATTATTATATTGACGAAGTCATACTTGCACGCTTATACGCAAGTATAGTTCGAAAAAAATCAAAAAACAGCGCTTCAAATTCTTGGTGAGATACGATTATGCTGATAATACAGGCAGGACTGCTATATTGAACTTCATCTCTGAATCGCTGCCGTAAAAACTGTTTGTGCTTTTCTGGTCTGCATTCGATGCGTTTGACGCGATCATCCGGGAAGTTCCGCGACCAGGAAGATCAACCTGCAATCAAGACCAATATAGTAGTACTAGTGAACCTAATATTACCGTAATTATCGAATTTGTGGCACCCCCCGAAACAAGCGCACCCCCCGTATTAAGCGCACCGCCGCAATCATGTTCGAAAAATAATGGCACCCCCCGAAATTACGGCACCCGGTGCCGTAATTAAATGTTAAGTCTAATAAACCGGTAATTAGATCGTAATTTTTGTTTGAGATTTTATACGCTAAAGTTAATTATACGCTAAATTTTTAAACGATTACTACCATTTGCGAGCTAGCCATATACCGGTAACTAGTGCGCTCAGTTTCGGTACAGCTGGATGCGCTATTGTTTCGCTTCTAAAATAAAAATAATTCCTGGAATTTATTGTTTGAAAAATAACGGCCCCTTCTAAAATTTATTGTTTGAAAAATAAGGGCACCCCCCGAAATAAGCGCACCTCCCCGAAATAAGCGCACCTGCTCCTTGGCATTCGAACTATTTGCCGCCCAGTGCGGCAAATTCGATAATCACGGTATATCCCGAAGAGGAAGCAGGAGAAACACGCCTCCTTTGTGCCACATCAGACAAAATTTGCTTTGGTGATGCATTGACTTACTAGTGAAGGATGTATCTAAACGCTGGTACAAGGCTGCAGAAAAATCAATACATACCTACCCAGCATTGTGCACTGCCCGAATGACCACAATAGTACCTATCTGTACATCAGTTATGCGGTCGGCGATTAAATCATAACAGTGGTTATTAGGGAGTCCGTAATAACCAGCGTTATGATTATAATGATACGCTACATTGCTCCATTTAAGAGGTAATGCGAGCCTAAATACTGTATAATGCGGTATTTAGATAACCCTTGCTGTTGAAAAATGACGGAATAGAACGAATTATCATAGCCGTGCAATAAACTCAGCACTTTTATAACTTTTGCACCATTAGAGCGCATTTAGCGCACGATTATGCTACGGCTCCAATAAAGAAATATCCACCTCCTAAGTTTTCCCTTGCCGGTAAAAAATTTCTCACTCCTGCGTGCGTAAAACTGAAATAAAAGAATTTAAGAAAGTATATTCCAGAATTAGCACAGTATGTATCTCATAGCTTTTAACTTCGAAGCTTTCGTGCCCCCGTCCTTAATAATAGACGCATGCACGGCCCGCACGACTAGCGCCTTCGCAATAAGTTGCCAGATATACCGAAGCCTGTGAAAGGCTACCTGAACTATTATTCCACTACCGGGTTGGGACGATTTCCTTTCGCGCTGATTTCCCGAAGATTTCCTGTCGCGCTGATTTCCCAAAGATTTCCTGTCGCGCTGTCGCGAAGATTTCCTGATTTCCCATTATATTCATACTCGAGCTACAACAAACCACTCATTATTTGTGGAATGCTTGTGTCACGACGTGGAACGTCGTGCTCTTAAATAATTTTCAAATCAACTGCATTAGGTAGCAATACAAACCAGTAAACAATACTACATACTTCTGACTTCGAATCAGAAGTATGTGGGTAAGTATTCTGTCGATCTTGTGTCTCGGCTGGGATTCCGGCGAAGTTGGAGCCACGTGGCACGTCGCACACGTCCGAACGGCGACCCGACGGCTGCGCAACCTTCGCCTGGCAGAGAGGGATGTGTTTAGCTTGGGACGTTACTTGCGTGGACACTGTCGCGCCTTCACACGTTAACTCATCAGCAGCCAACGCAGGTGCGATTGCAATAGAGGCAGAAGAAAAAAAGTCCAGATTATATTCGTATTTGAGTGGCAGATACATTTTTGCGCCAATCGCCCTCGAAACAATGGGACCATGGGAACCGTCGGCCATTGCGATTATTAAAGAACTCGGTAAGCGACTGAAACAACACACAGGCGAAGCGCGCTCCCATGAGTTTTTAAGTCAAAGATTGTCGCTGGAGATACAGCGGGGAAATGCGGCATCAGTTATGGGGACGATGGAAGGAGCGGAAAAGTTTAATGAAATCTTAATGTTGTAAAAAACTTTTGCGATGTTTTGAAGTGTTTAATTGTACGTTATACAAAAGGTGAATAAAGCGTAAAATACCACATCATGCAGTTGTGCTGGCACATGGTGCCATGACATGGCTGCTTGATTACGGGGAAATTCTGTAATACTGCACAAAATTTAACGAAAAACAGTCTGCCATCCCAAAAGAGCACCAATATGTTTGCGCAGCATGTACAAAAATGGTATTTTAATACCGTCAGTTGAAATTACCAATTCTATTCAAAGCAACCACTTACGGTACGCAACACCGTCAGGAAAGTTATATATAATCAGCGCATAATCTCTACATCAACCAATCGCAGAAAATATCGTAGCCGCGGCCATCTGGCCTTGCCTATGTTCAGCCTTTACGCAGTTCCGTTTAGCCTTTACGCAGTTGGGGGTTGCCTTTACAGTTGTTTAGCAGGGGTCCATTTTGAGGCGCGCATGTCGGCGAGGGAACGAAAGTACGGTATAGACCTGGTTTGCAGATGCAGGTGGAGTCGCAGTTAGAAGCGCATAACGGCGACGGGTTTGGGTTGGCGCATGATTTCTCACACCTGCTACAGCCAGAAGTCATTAACGGATCGGAACACAAAAATCTTTTTAGGACGTTGGTATCCAAGGAACTGCAAAAAATGGGAACCACAGATGTTAGCCCTTACCAACATGCGCTACCATCAACCGTGGTCGGCTGCAGTGTGCAACAACCAAACCAACACTGCCACGCTTCAACCGTCCACGGTAGAAGGTTACGAATGTTGGTTACCATCCACGGTTGACGGTTAAGTCAAACCACTAGCGCAATTGGTGTTCAGCACTATGTTTGGCGATAGCTGCGCTTCATCTTAAACTCCCGCGTATCCACGCAAACTCCCAAACACAGGCTTGCGCCGTTCAGTATGTGTGTGTCTGTTTCTGCTGCACCACAGATTTCACACGGTTTTAAAATCGTTCGCCGTCGACGTCTTCGCTAAACCTGTACACCCAAAATTCGCTGCACCTTTTCTTGGTCACATTCTATGTCACTCAAACTTCCGCGCCTATATAGTTATAAGAGCACCTGACATACGAGATGATAACTTGATAATGATTTATTCGACAGTCGTATTTGGGCGCGCCGCGCGCCCAAATACGACTAGTATGTACAATACCTCGAAGAAAATTCCGTGCCGTAGTACCCTACTGCGTTGTTTTCTTGAATAGAAATGGACATTTTTATTGTAAGCCTTGTTCTTATATACCGATTACCATTTACTTCTGCTAATAAAAGCAAACTGCAAAATCTTTATGCATTTACTGTATAGTCTGTACTGAAAAATAAATTTAGCAATCCACTTACCTCGTACAACGAATTTTTTTGAAAGTTAAACTTCTACTAGTAGTGTACAGTTGCAATATTAATTTTTTAACTGCTTCGGATATTTACAACTCTGAGAAAAGCCAAATAATCAGTTTAAATTAAATTTTTTATTTCACATTTCATTTCATTTCACTTTCATTTCACTTCTTTTTCACAAATGGATCTAAGCCTCGTGAATTTCAACCCTAGATTTTTCCATGTGGACTAAAAAACCGTTGGCGCTCTACATATAACGAGATACATGTACTTCCGAACGGAACATTCCATATTAAAACACGGTATTAAACCATTTGCGTGACTGTGGAAGTATGCGTGTGTTGACAAAATTAACAAGCACAAAATTTTGAAGTATAGTCGATTGGATATGCTTTTTAATTCGAACCTGCCGTAGTAAGCGTTGTTGTATGCGCTTTGTACTGGCTGTACTACCGCTGCATACGGATTTCAAAAGTGAATAATGAATGGATTGTACGTGAGCGCACAGAATTTAACAAAGCATTCTCAATCTTTGTACGAGTGTGTACAAGCCGCCCCTTTTGTTTTCACCGCGGAGTAATAAATATCTGAATCGGCTGTACAAAATTTTAGTTTTCGTATCTTGTATTTGTATGTGTCCAGACATACACCTGTGCAGTCGAAAAAGCACTTGTCTGTTTCTGCTGTCTTGCAGTTCACGTTTAAAAACCAGTTTTTGCCGCCTTCGCAATTAGTGCATTCTCGAAGCCCGTTGCGTTTTTCTCTACTCGCATTGTACAGATCTGTATGTCGCTGTTCTATGCGGAGATAAGTACAGTTGCGTATGCCAGAACACAATTGCCAGAACACATGATCCCTTGATTCATGACATTGTATGGTTTCAACGACAATATTGTAACCGAAGCAGATAAAATCTTTAACTGCGTGAAATTAAAGTGTTTCAGAATTATGCTAACCGGCTAATTTCGGAGGAGCTCAGTCCAATAAAACGTGCTTCAAAGTTTAACGTATCTGTAGGGCCGCAAGTCGCTATTTTTTTAAATTCATAAACATGCCTTACCGCTTTTTCCGTGTCGGCCTGTCGGCGTCACTCCCAGATTTGACTATGCCGTTTCCCGTGTTGATTTTGTTGAGCCCAAATTCGACCCCGGGGTTGCCAGACTCCGCTCCGCTGTAATGGAGTAGCAGCGTGACGGTGGCCCACAGCGTGATGATAGCAGCGGCTGACTTCATTGTATACAACTGAGCTCGGCAAAGACGGAAATAAAATGATCAGTAATTCTGCCAAATTAATGTGATATCAATTAATGGTACTCGCACGCAGCTGCATCTCCTTATATACCGATGCTTACTGCCGCGTCGAAGTTCCGGGTTAACCGCTAGTTGTCTCCTGGTGCCAATCAGTCACTCAGTGTCAGCAGTAACTGGTAAATAATTCTATAAATGCTACCCGTTTTGTGATGACTGTTTAAAATTCAGCGTATACGAATGAAAGGCATATCGCTCGTTGGAAAACTTTGCACAACCAGGCATGATTTACCCCAGGGACACATTTCACGTCTTACAAAAGACAGTGTAGGAAGCGTGCGCTGATGGATCGAGTAGCTGCATATATTCTGCCACTAGGCAATTCTAATAAGCACAGTCAGTCACGGGCTCCACTTACCAGGATAAATCGGAAATAAATGATGAGGAAGTAAATTTAATTTCTGGGTTCACTTCCGTATATGTTCAGCAAAGGCAGCAGGAAATCAAATGCGACCCAAAAACGTCGTGACAAGGGTGACTAGAGCGGGTACTAGTCATTTCCTTGATCTTCTTCGCTCCGGATGTTGATAGTTTGCTAGATGACATATTTCTAATTCCTCCCATTTGCTCACTGAATAATTAGTTGAATGACAATTTTGCTGTTTTATGATATCGTTGAATGACGTTTTGCCGAAAGCATTACGTTGAAAGATAGCTTACTTAGCGGTCCAGTCCAGAGAAACTGTGTCTTGTGCCAATGGTCCGCAGCAGAATGTAGCGGTGCGGTTACGCTAATGCACGGCTGGTCAACATTTTTAGTAGTGGCTAGTGGCTACCTGGCCCCGTACTTATCCCTTGATGACATACCATAAACTTAAACACAGACACCACACACCTACAACTGAATAAACATCCATACTCACTGGTCACATAACCCGCTGTCAGAACCATCTAGAACGCAAAGGCACTTATCTCATAACATGTCTTGTGGCACACGCTGCAGTATCACTGTGCGTAGCGTATGCTGCTACATTCCGTACTTTCAGTATTCATGCAGAGGTGCTGTCGTTGTGAGCTTTGGTATTTCAGTAAATCCATTCATTTAAATACGATGAATCCAGCAAACGTCGTGACGTCGCTACGGTTCGCAGTCGTATCACTGTATAAAAATATGCCAACTTGAATCGCGACTAAAGCATCGACGTTAAGAGACCTTCCCCGTCAGCAGCAACGTTTCTCATATTACACACAGTCAACGCCATAATCGTGGTCCATACCCAAAATAGCATGCGAACGTTTGTTTGTTCAGTCTGTTTAGGCGTTGTGCCACGTTATTATCATGGGACGAATGCACAGAGTGTTGGAGATCTACCAAATAAGTCATCGGTTCAGTTCATTGGATTAGCTAGGTAATACCGTAGTCACGGCACCGCGGCACAGTTTAAGAATACGTTGCAAATTTTTCATAAGGATTCTGTTACGTAATTTTCTTGCGCTTAATTTTTATCTTGTTTGCCTGATTTTTGTATCCCGTATTCAGGTTCTTATTACTATTGCAGAAAACGGAGCTTCTTAAAGTCGCGCTGCTTTAAGCATCAGGAGAGCGACGTAATACGTATTATTTGACTTCCTGACTACCTTATGGTACCGGACTTCTTCCGTCCCAGGGCGCTGCGGCAGGGTAAATCGCCAGTAATTAAACCATGTTGCCCCAAATATTAAATTCATTTTTAAAATAATTTTTAATAATTTTGAGTTTGATTCCGTCAGCTCTGCTACAGAGGTCCAATTTAAGCGTCAAACAACAGGGTGAAGCTACAAAAAGGGAAATGACAGTCAGAAAAAAACTGCTTCAGTTTTTAAAATATTTTCTCGCTTTTGCTAGAATAGTTGAGAACATGCAGACCAATAAGTCAACGAAACTTATGTTTGTCAGAACGGAAACTTTTTGATTAGATTGCCTTGTGTCGAGAAATGGCCAGGAGGTCACACCATATCGACTTCACAGATGGAGAAGAGGCCTGCAAAAAGGCTTAAATGGCGGCGCTGCAGCATCTGCGACTCACTGTTTTCTAAGTTTAGAAAAGTCTCCCCATTACAACTGCCCATCTGTCACGGGTTTGGCGTATCAGCGTGACGTTCGTTCTATATAGACGGCCGGAAATGTTGCTTGACCGGCATCCTGGAATTTCGTATCTTGGGCTGTAGTAGTTTACATTGTTCGGGATTGCGGAATAAAAAAAAGTTTCACGCAAAGTTGACGATGTATTTTTATTGACATTCTTGTTACTGAACGCAATGCGTCTCGGTACTTCGGAGGCATTTGCTTATGGGCCACAACCATTGTATCCGAACACGACCGCAACAATGAAAATGCCATCTCTTCACGGCCTTAACTTGCAGCCATAAAACAGTATAAAGAACTGCTTCCGAATGATATGAACAAAAACAGCAGTTGCTACTATTAATTAACAACGTAGGACTAAAGCAGTACTGTAGCCGCTAGATGAAAGGGCACCATAAAGTCCGGTGTACGGAAAACAGCGCGCACGCTGCTGTAACGTGTTCGCTGTCCGGCAGGGGCAGGCAGCGGCCTAATCTAAAAATGGTGCCATTTCCTCTAGCGGCTACGGTACGTCAATAACAAGAATTTTTTGAAGAAGAGCCACTGTGATATGTATCGGTTCGTAATGTGTTTATAATCGGGTCAAGCAGTGCCTTAGCGCACTGAATCGGTACCGGCTCTGTTTTCTACCGCACCCGGACAATTGGGAGTGTGACATTTCGCCGCACTCAGATTCGACGCGCGACTTTTCGCCGCGAAGACATTTCGTCGCCGGACATGTTTAAGGCATGTTTAAGGCATGTTTAAGGACATGTTTAAGGCATGTTCTTAGTTTTTCTTAAGTTTCTTAATATTTTCTCAGACTTAGGTCGTCTCATTTGTGCTAAGGTTTTCCTTAGGTTTTCTTAGGTTTCTTGGGTTTATTAGGTTTCTTTGATTTCTTTGATTTCTTAGGTTTCTTTAATTTCTTAGGTTTCTTAGGTTTCTAGGTTTCTTAAATTATTTAGATTTCTTAGGTTACTTAGGATTCTTAGGTTTTCTTAGGTTGTTCGTTTGGTTTTGGTTTCCGTTTTCCACTCTTCTGACTATTTTAGTTAGCTTTGTAAATCATTTATCTGGTAGGCGAAATGTCGCTTAGTCAAGATGTCCTTGCGACGAAATTTCCTTGCGTCGAAACGGCTATTCGACGGAAAGTCTCGCGGCGTAAAGTCCTACCGACGAAATGTCCTGCGTAGAAACGTCGCGAGACGAGATGGCCTTGCGGTGAAATGTCTGGGACCAAAAGTCCTGCGACTAGTTGTCCGCGGCGAAATGTCGCGGTGCCGTTTTCTACTGGGTTCCCTTTTTGCAAAAACCTAATCCATATTTAAATTTTAAGAAAGCCAGCCATTTTCCTTATTTTTATTTTTGTACTTATTTTCATTGGCGGAAGTGGTCTTTCACAGCTTTATTAGTGGGCAATGACTATAGCGGTGACCTGTTACAGGGTATACGTTCACAGAATCTGATGTAGTGTAGGTATGTGAAGGTACAGTCTGTACGTAGTACTCAAGTACTTCTCTGTATGTATCGGGGAGTACGTCAGTCAACAAACCGCAACTGAACACAAAATTTAATACCAGCAACTGCAAACAGTACATCAGAACGTTGCTAGGAATACAACGGCAAAGAATCTCGAGATATCCTGTACGTACGTATCGGACGTACACTCATACACCACAACAGAGTAGACCGGTTATCACTTTCGTGCGGAGTGCCAAGCTCACGTATCCATTTCTTTATTATTTTGAATTTTTTTACATTTTCCAAGCGCGCGGGTTGCATAATAAAAGCAACTAGTTGCCGGTATAATAACAAATTACGTATAACAGTAATATGCACTGAGTTTGATGCATTCGTGCGATGGTGAAATACCCTTTCACAACAGTGTACAAATCAATAACAGCAGTTAAGGGACAGTAACTGGAGTATCAGCGAAAAGAGAGTCAAATCAGTCAGTTAAGTGCGACAATTCCAGGTTAGGATGGTTGACCTGAGCAATTAGGAATCATAAAAAAACGGTAAAATGGTCACAGCCAGACGGAACAGGCGGTATGGCAGCGGAAGTACAAATAATATATGGTCGGACCTTGCTTTCCGGAAATTTCGGCAGCTGAAGTAGCGCAGCAGTGCTGCATATATTAGCAGCTGGGAATAGTTATTTAGCATTTAACAGTACTATTCGGAAAACGAGTTAGCATATCGTAAAACAGCCTTAGTTTATTAGTTAAAAAGAATTTGATAGCAACGGTATAAGTGCTGAAACACTAATTTTGGAAAATGTTAAAAAAATAAGAAGAAAAGTAGAAAACGGTAAACATAAAAAACACCTTTAAGTAGAAAAAAATTCATAAAAAAATTAAAACAAAATATTGAATAAAAAAAACTACTTTTTAATTACTAAGAATTCAATCATTGTGAAAACTATGTAATCTTTTCATCATAAAATACCTCGCAAAAAATTCAACCCCATGCTCGCGGTTGGTGAATGCCGACCGCTTACCACTCGTCTAATATAAATCTGTTAACCGAATAACATGAAATCCATTGGCTTTACTAAAAGCTGCGCTACAAAATGATTGCGTCGTCTGACTCCATAATTCTGATTTCCGCATCCAACAGAAGCTTCGCAATCTCTTTACGCGATGGAAACGAGCATGGCTTGCTATTTGCGGCTGTCCGGTAATACCAGTAATACATGATATTATCTTCCACCTTCTGCGCCAGATTATAGCACTTGATGGAGACGAGGATGTTAATGCATTCCACAACCAGTATTGGCGCGAAATTCTCGGGATGAGGTTGGAACAGGTTCGTTCCACTGTACTCCATTTCTTCGTAGTAGAAATATACCGGACACATCACCCACACAATCTGCACAGCTGAAATCAGTTTCTGGGCTCCTCCAAAATAAGCGTTGACGGTTCTACAACTATCGCACAATGCTGCAATGTCAACGGTGAATTCGGGCGAATCCGTTGGCAACTGTACAACACTGCACAAACCCCGAACACGAGCCAGAATCATGAGCGCTGCCATTTCTGCCGCAACGATGAACAAGAAAACGCTGGTCGACGGAACTAGCATCCAAATCATGATCAAATCCGTCAGAATAATTCGCTCTTCCTCGGTCTGCAATAAAAATCTGATTTATGCACTCGTACTACAGAATTCAGTTCAAAATCCGCACAAATTTAAAATTTACGGGCTTGTGCACGAAAGCAGCTGGCGTTAGCATTTCACGCCGGAAAATTGAGAAACGTACCTTATTCCGCAAAAATTCCGCATTCCGCCTACCATATTCCAAATCATCATCTCTGTTCAACACAGGAGTTGCGATGATTATGTAGACTCTGGCTGCGAACAGAATCAGGCTGGCGACAGTGAAGCAGTTAGTCAGCCATGCACTTTTACGGATTTTTCGGGTAAGGTCACTTTCATAATGCAAACCCTCCGGATCGAGCAGCCGGAAAACGTATTCGCTTTTGTAAATGCCGGTCTGAGATTTGTGATCTTCTTTCATTTTGCTGATAAGTGATGGCTAATAATAATCCCGGCGAATCGAAACGATGATTACACCGATTTACACATAAAAGTTAAAACAATCGTTATGGTAATATTTGGCAAGCACATATATGAGACTAAAGAATCACCATAAATAACATACTGACGATGGCGTAGTTGCACGCTTATACGTAACTTCGAAAAAATCAAAAAACAGCGCTTCGAATTTTCGAAAACAGACAGCACTGCTGCTGGTATTATGAATTTTATCTCTGAATCGCAGCCGTAAATACTGTCCATGCTTCTCCTGTCTGCAGTCTGATGCGTTTGACGAGATCATCCAGGAAGTTTCGCGACCCGGAAGATCAACGTACGAGTACAGTCAAGAGTAATTACAGTGGTATACGAAACATATCTCGAAGAGGAATCAGGGGAAACACGCCCCTTTTGCGCCACATCAGAAAAAATTTGCTTCCGTGATGCACTGACTTACTAGCGAAGGACGTACGTAAACGCCGGTACAAGTCTGCAGAAAATCAATACAGACCTACACAAGCACTGCCTGAATGGCCGCACTAGTACATCAGTATGTGGTCGGTGATTAAAGCATAACACCAGTTATTAAGGAGTCTATAATAACCAGCGTTATGATTATAATGATACACTACGTTGCCTCAGTTAACAGGAAATGAGAGCCTGATTATCCTGTTATTTAGACGACCCTTATTGTTGAAAATTCAAAATAGCGGTGCAATAAACTCAGCAATTTTATGATTTTTGCAATAAAACGATTACGCTACGGCTCCGTTAAAGAATATCCACCTCCTAAGTTTTCCCCATTGGTGAAAAATTGTTAACTTCTCCATACGTAAAACTAGAATAAAGAGTTTAAGAAAGTATGCTCCAGAACTATGTACAGGGTATCTCATAGCTATTAATGTCGAAGCTGTCCTAGCAACGTAGATAAACAAAGCCCATAGTTTTACGGTCTTTTTCCAGTTTTGAAATAAATATAAGAAATTTCAAAGAATTGCTACAAAGTACGTAGAATGTATGACCTTTTCATTCAAAATCCTCGTTACCAAAATCCGGGAATATCGGAAATAATATTAAAAGAAACTTGGTGCGCGAAATTGCGTTAAAGTGGTTCGTCCGTTGAATGACATGGATTATTTAACTGGATCATTATTCAAGCATTATTCAACTGGATCGCATGTACCTAATTTCCATTACGGCATTGCTGCTCGATTATGTTAGTTCATCGCAAAAGAAAACGAACGTGCCGGGGCAACTGTCTTGGCATAAAACGGAAAACAATATCTATCGGACACTTTGAGACGGCAGTGCCGACTGCCGACTGTCACGCGGCGTATTATTTTACTCGTACATTTGGTAAATAAGCAGAAGATTAATCCATTAATTAAGAAAATTACTCCACCGCTTCACTTATTTTACTCCTAACATGCGCAGCCGCACGCGTGTAAATTAAGCATGCTGCGGACCTTCCCTATAGACAGACATACTGTGCATACCATTTTCGATTATCCAAGAAGCAGATATGCTACTGTATTGTAATTAGCCTATAGAAATATTCTGTTGATCTTTAATCCAAAATATTGCAAAGGAAAGTGCTGCACCGATTTCTGCTGGCAGCCTAAAAAAATATCGATTTTTTATTGATCAAATACAAAGAAAATCTTACAATTCACAAAAGAAACATCACATCCTAATGTTAACAAACGGCAGAATCATGCGGCCGGATTACTGAGAACATTTGATCTAAATTGGCCGAAGCCGGTGCCGTTCCCAGGATGGATGCCGCGTTTCCCCGTTGAATTTCGATGCTGAACCTCTGGCGCAAAAACTCCGTTGCACGTTTCTCGCCTGTTTCTTGCCACATCATCTTGCCCACTTCGCTAATCAGCCGGGAGGCCTCCGGTCCGAGTGGCCCCACTGTCTCTACTCCGACCGCTCGGAACAGGTAATCGTGGGTGATGTTCTGGTATTTCTCGGTATTTTTCCGGTAAACGCTCTTGGTTCTAAATTTCACCTATGGCACGGTTAGTACACGATAAATTTTTCAGGACACTCACTAACGGATGTATCCATAGTATCCCACAGTATGCGTACGTATGCCACCTGTATCCCGTAAGCGACCTTTATGTATCCCTGCCGTTCACTTTAGAGGCCCCGCTGTACCCGCTCCGTATCCAACAGTATGCTAACGTATGCCACTTGTATCCCGTAAGCGACCTTTATGTATCCCTATCGTTCACTCTAGAGGCCCCGCTGTACCCGCTCCGTATCCCACAGTATGCTAACGTATGCCACCTGTATCCCGTAAGCGACCTCTATGTATCCCTTCCGTTCACTTTAGAGGCCCCGCTGTACCCGCTCCGTATCCCACAGTATGCTAACGTATGCCACCTGTATCCCGTAAGCGACCTTTATGTATCCCTTCCGTTCACTTTAGAGGCCCCGCTGTACCCGCTCCGTATCCCACAGTATGCTAACGTATGCCACCTGTATCCCGTAAGCGACCTTTATGTATCCCTTCCGTTCACTTTAGAGGCCGCGCTGTACCCGCTCCGTATCCCACAGTATGCTAACGTATGCCACTTGTATCCCGTAAGCGACCTTTATGCATCCCTTCCGTTCACTTTAGAGGCCCCGCTGTACCCGCTCCGTATTCCACAGTATGCTAACGTATGCCACCTGTATCCCGTAAGCGACCTTTATGTATCCCTTCCGTTCACTTTAGAGGCCCCGCTGTACCCGCTCCGTATCCCACAGTATGCTAACGTATGCCACCTGTATCCCGTAAGCGACCTTTATGTATCCCTTCCGTTCACTTTAGAGGCCCCGCTGTACCCGCTCCGTATCCCACAGTATGCTAACGTATGCCACCTGTACCCCGTAAGCGACCTTTATGTATCCCTTCCGTTCACTTTAGAGGCCCCGCTGTACCCGCTCCGTATCCCACAGTATGCGTACGTATGCTACCTGTATACCGTAAGCGACCTTTATGTATCCCTGCCGTTCACTTTAGAGGCCCCGCTGTACCCGCTCCGTATCCCACAGTATGCGTACATATTCCACTTGTATTGTGCGCGCATACGCACGCCAGTTTCATCTGTTTTGTGGGTATACCGACCGCCGGTACCAGAGCCTCTGTTTTTTCGAGACTGTATCGTACGGTATGCCTAAGTAAGTTAGCTGTATTCTTCAAGCATCATCATGCTGTTTTTTCTCCCCGTCTGATTGGCGTCGGTGTTTTGATCGTTTAATTTAAGGAGATGTTTCTCAAAACTAATTTAAGCTACCTCTGGTTCGGGAAGTGTTTAAAACCAGGTTAAGCGTCGGAAAACTAACCCAGGAAAATATGCTAGGAAACGAAAGAGGAAACAGATTCTCACAAGCGCCAATTAAATACAAAAGTTAACTTATTTTGTATGCCAAAATTTGATCTGTCAGTCCGCGTTCGTGCATAAAATCATGGTACATATATACCATCTCGTACGTATATATATACATTTTCCAAATTTTTTCCGGTAGAGCAGTTAAAGGACGAAAATTGGTCACGCCTTCAGATCATCGGAAAATGTACATATGTCCGAGAAAACTGGGAAATTTTAAATTATCAAAATTTAAACACAATATGTTTTATCTTACCGTTTAATACCGAGTGCCTTTTATATACAGAGGGTGGGCCACCCAGGTTGTTACACTAATCAAATACATTTTTTAAAAAGTCAGTATGTCAACTATAGTTTCTCTAAACCCATTTTCGAATAGCCTAGGGTATTCTGGTTCTTAAATGCCCACTCAGGGTTGGCAAAAAAAATGTTCAGAATTACAGGACTGGAAAGACTGGAACATGGTTCCAGAAGGGTGCGTTTTAAAATCGGGGCAAGTTTCAGAAAACAATTTTTAAAAAATTCTGTGCACCTTCCAATAAAATGACAAAATTAATAAAATGACAAAATTATTATAAAATGTTGCCCGTTCATGTCTGCTCCATATAAAACTTGTTTGGTCTTGATCGGAACAATGGCTGGGCTTTGGAACCCAAATCCCAAACGTCAAATCCCGAATTTCACCGGAAGTGTTCAAAATCCCTGGCATTCAGATACCAAACGTTGGTTTCAACTCGAAACTTCAGAATAACTTTCAGAGACATGCCTTAACTCGATTTCGTTTTCGTCGGGACAGTTCAAGCAGCACCGCATTTATCACACGAGTTTTTAACGGCTTGCATAAACCATTTTTCAAAAACTGAATACCCGGAAGTACGAAAAATATCTGTTTTCTTTCTCTTGAAACCAGATTTTGACTGCCCGACGATATTCGCTGCTCAACCTGTTTTTCCCAGCCTCTTCTATAGTTACAATAACAATTGGGCAAAAAAGTCTTTCCCTGATTTTACAATCGCTGTAAAACACAACCCGGAAGTGAAACTACGTAATCGCAATTTTTCACTCTGGTCGTCGTCAGAACTAGGAATCTTGGGACTCACAAATAACTGACAATTAACAACAGTTACATGTTTCACGTACTAGAAAGGTTAAGCAACAAAACTGCATCAGCAGATTTGTGATAAGTTTGACTATGAACTGAGAATGAATTTTCTGCTGAAACTGTAACAACCTGGGTGGCTCACCCTCTGTATATTTCCGTTCTTTTTCACCGCACGATTTGAAAGCGCTAATATTTGACAGTTCGTCTATCGACGTTGTGCGCATCGCGCACAAGCGATTCTGCCGCACAGACCACGAACACGGTATATTTGTACAGTCTGTAACTTCTTGTTAAGTACTGATAGATCCTTTGAAGATTTTTTAAAACTTTTCGAAACTACAATGATTTTTGTCAAAAAACGTCTTAATTTAGTCTGCCCTGTGCCTGATTTTTCGAACAAATTTCTGAGCTGAACGCATGGATACTGAAATACTTCCCGAGATGCAAAAATATTAAGACGTAATAATGATTGTAAGTAGGTATAACTCTTGAGATGAGTATCGGTCGCGCTAGCCCGCGGCCCGTTTTGTTTAAGGTGTATAATGTCCTGAGTATCTGGAGTCTTTTCAAGTTTGCAGTTGTTTTAATCGATCTTATTTCTTCATTCTTGTCAGTTTATCACTTACTCTAGTTCTGAGGTAAAATGCGTTCTCCTTCAGTACTGATGTCTGCATAAGTGAACTCCATGCATGCCAGCAGTGGTGACTCTTCGGCGTTTAACGTTTTAGGTTTCGAGGTACAGATTTTCCTAATAATCGCTTTCAGTAAATATTGTCTTTTAAAATAAGTCGGGAATGCAAACCTCAACAGTTTCCCAATTTACTAACAACTGATTTGATTGCATGTTTTCTCAAATTATCGAAACTTATTTCGGTGTAATTATTCCAGTAAAAAGCAATCGAAGGTTGAGCGCATAATTCATGATAACTGCTACGAGTGCTTTGTTTTGTCAAACGATTCTGAAATATGTTTTAGCACAGTTAGTTTTATAACCCAATAGTTATTGTAAATTTGCCCGATAGTTATTCTAAATAAGTTAATGCCTATACTACTTGCCTAACTCAAGAAGGAAAGAATTCAAATACATAAGTACTACTGTACTAGAACCCGCACACACTCGCCAGGGCCCGGTCACCGACTCAGGGCTCCGCAAAATTTCAGTTTTTGCAGGAAGACAGAGTAACCCTTGGAAATACTTGAAAAAATATTATGATCGGCCATGGTAAAGTGGGCGTACCTAAACTAAATTCCTTTGGCATTAAACATACATCTTTATGTATTGGGAACACTGTATCATTGTAGCGCAATATAGATATGTTAGAGGTTGGTATAAGTGATTTCAGTAGTCCGATCCTCGCTAATCGTTCCAAAAATTAGTGCTGTTAATAGTCGAGAAGAGTTAAAAGAATTGTGAAACTAGTGAGTAGTGAGAAGTTAGAACGCGCATTGTATTTGTGCCAACGTGTGTGTGATACTCTACCGCGGGACGTATTCCGATTTCCCAATGCATACATACTACTCTCGTACTATATGTAATTTTTCCCGGCGGTTTATGTAACAGCAGGAATTTTTCGTCAAAACGTCAAAAACTGATAACGTTAAAATACAAGAACGTCAGAACGTGCAAAAGTCTAAGACGTTAGACCGTTATAAATCAGAACAGCAGAACGTCAAAACATAAAACGTTAGAACTTCATTAAGTCTTATAATAAAGTCTTATAAAATATGACTACAGAAGCGTATATACGATTACAATTCTAGTCTTAAATACATTCTTTTCATACTGCTAGCCTTTTCATATTTAAAATGACCTTTCCAAATAATGCCAATACTATCTGTCTGTAGTACTTGAGTGCCGAGCACGGATGCGCGAGGCTCCCTTGTATTCACACAATCATACCGATCAGAACGGAGGTTTATTTCATGCGCCATTTCTATGGACTCGCCAACGCTTGGTCAGTTTTCTTTAAGGGATTTGGCCCGGTACATAGCACCAAGTTCGTATACATCCAGGGGAACTTTCGCTGATGCGCGCTCCCAAACACTTTTTTGCATTGCTTTATGGAATTTTGTAGCCAGAAGAATTGTATACCTAGGTGAGAAAACCGTTTGCGCGCGGAACATCCGGTTGTGAAGTGATGAGGGCATCAAAATTCCAAAAAGTTTAAATGCATTCAGGTGTACCAAAAGTCTCATTATGGACCGATCCCTTTCAGATTTTGCGCGTAAATGCACATAACCATGAAGATCGTTTTGACACGGATCCAGACTTCTACGATTTTTTTCAAATTTTAAAATGAGTTTTAAAATTTCTGAAATTCATTTTAAAATTTGAAAGCCATGCTAGAACAGTGGATCCGTGTCAAAATAATCTTCATGGTGATGTGCATTTACATGCAAAGTTCGAAAGGGATCGGTCCATAATGACACTTTTGGTACACCTGAATGCATTTAAACTTTTTGGAATTTTTGTTACCCTCATAACTCGGCAACCGGATGTTGCGCGCGAAAACGGATTTCACGCCTATGTACACCAATCATTTGGCCACACAATGTCAAAAAGCAACCGAAAAAAGTGTTATGAAATTTTTCAAGACTAAGCCCGGTACATAGTGCTAAAATCGTGTACATTGACGGGAATATTCGCTTTTGCGCACTTTAAATTTTCCACAGATTTGTAACTTGATCTCTCTTTGCTTTTAATAAGTAAGTTGGCAGAAGACAATATCACCAGGCCTAGGAATCGTAGAAAGTACTACTACCATGTAAAATGCTTACCGCCCAGTACACAGTGATTAACTTAAGAAGAAGTTATACCATGTCGGGTAACAAAAATTTTAATTTTCCGAACTTTGTGGTTGGAATTAGTATGGTCTGACCTAACTTCACACCACACCAATGCCCAAACAAATTTCCATTTAAAAAGTTATTCAGTTTTTTGTGAAGATTGCTGTTATCGTTTTGGCGGACTGGCGATCTTTCTGCTCTGCTGCCACCTGTGGTCAAATCGTTTAGTTGAATGACCGCAGTTGGCAATGAAACGACACGGCCATCTAAACGCGCTTTCCTTTATTCTAGAGAAGATTGCATGATTTCAGGAATAACAGCCCACTGGCAAGTGAAATAGGGAGCAGACCGAAATCTTGTGTATGCAGTAAGGACAAGATGAGATAACAAAAGCCGTGAGACAAAGGGAAAGATATAACAGTGTTCCGTGAGCGCTCGCTACTCACCAGTGGTCATTCTGTGCATACATGAGCAAAAAAACTGTGGCGGCACTGCAGGCGCAGAAATGAAAGATTCGGCGAAAGTGCAGAACAAAGAAAGTTTTTCGCTGAATTCTGAGCGATTTGCCAACTTCAATTCGTAAAATCAATAACTAATTCACAAATCGTGATAAAATTCTCAGATTTGATCAGATTATAAAAAAATCATTTGCTAACAACTTTAGGGAGGCTTTTCTTTATAACAGTATTCTAACTCTCAACACAAAAATAAAAGTGACTTCCGGTGCACAAAAATGCAAATTTTAGAAGCATTTTAAACTTTAAACAGAAAAGCTCTTCTCAGAGTTTTTCCTATTTCAGTAAACCCCACTTCTACGTTGGAGTTGAATTTTTTTGGAATCAATGAAATTTGTTATTACATTTTGAAAATTTGGATTGAAAAACATCGTTTTTTTCGGTTTATTTCATACAAACATTTTTTTCTCTCGTGTAGGTGTGTAGGATAATCATTCTGGTTGTTATAAATTGTATGGGTTCGGATGTTAACGTTTCGCGCAACGAGCACAAGCGATTTTGCCACTCAGACCACGAACACGGTATAACTTCTCGTTAATGAATACAAGTATACAACCAAGCAGAATATTATTTTATATTAAGGATACATACTACATAGATACCGGCTTTCATGGCACAGTTATACCGTACGTTAATATACGAATTAAGAAATCACTGTATTAAGTACGAGATCTACACTACGCGCGGCGCCCAATAGTTTTGAGATCTCATAAACCGAATCAATTTTTTAAAAACTGACGCTACCAATAGATTGGCATCAATCCATAGCTGGGCTCACGTGATTTTGGTTTTTAATTCGTTTGGCCAGAATCGTGACGGCAGCAAACGATCCAACCCACTTTGAAGGTGACTTTGAAACTTTTGCCTAGAAGCAGTACTTAACAAATGATTTGCAAAATAGTATGCAAGAAATAAATTATAGTTACTCATTGCCGGCAATGAGTTAAGTAATTGTAATTATTTTCGCGCCACACCGAGCATAAACTCATCCCAAGGTTCTGACCACAATGTACGTTAGAATTGCAGTTCTACACGATTATCGTACTTAAACAACGTTCAACAAAGAAATGGTTTTCTGGTACATGTTCTCACTATACCGTCTATCCTCGTATTTCATCAAACGTTCGAAGTAAGCTGAACTGAGCGTGTAAAGGCGGCCCCATAGTCAACCGTTTTCTGAGACGGAGAAAAGATTTCTCGACGGGACGGTATTGACGGAGTTTCCGTGGTCACGGATTTTCCACGACACGGTCACTCCGACTTACCGTTCCGTCGTGGTGTCCGAAAGTTGTACTCCTCATAGTTGTCCGTGCTTCGGCTATATTAGTGGCACCCTTTTGACAGGAAGTAGGCAACTGCCCGTTGCAACGGTTGGAAGTCACCGCCCAGGGCGGTTGAGGGCCACATTACGGCAAGCCGGCATTAGCTTATGGCAAGACGAGTACAGTATTATTTGGTATTACAGTACTGCACAGTACATGTCGATTACAAGTGCTTTTAATATCAATGGCGCGATAACAATATCAAGCTCTAATTACTGTTAAACAAAACAACATTTTCAACGGCACCCATTACAGAAGCGGCATTACCACGTTGAATTGCTAAAGAGATGTTTTGTTTCAAAAACTCAAGGCTACGAATCTCTACGGTTTGTAGTGAAATCCTCATTCCAATCTCATTAACAAATCTTTTGGTCGATGTACCGAAACTGCCGAATGTTTCGAAGCCGACAGACGTAAACTCGTATCGCCCAGAGTGGCCCCAGACAAGAAGCTGTACTTTTTCGCTTTCTCGGTTTCGGCATGATCTGCTGCCGCTCCGGCTTTTACGCTGGTCTTATCCAAACACGAACGGCTACAGTTTCTCGATTACGAGTAGGATGAAGGCTGTGCAATAGGTCAAAATATTTCAACGAGTTATTGTGGACTTACTGCCTAATTTGTCAAATCTAAGAAACTTAATTTTTCATAAATTTTCAATTTGGCAATTATCAGGCGTACGAACCTGCGCGTGGTGCTCCGCCCACACAGGGCGTACTTGCACTCACTCACATGCCGTCTCGCCTCTCTCTCTTGTACGTACGTTAGAGCCCTGCACGAGCCGAGCAGCTCGGCTCGGCTCACGAGCGCTCGCCGCTCGTGAGCACTTCGAGCGAGCGGGTCCCGTTTGATTATTTGCGAGCGATCCGAACAGCTTAAAAAAAATTGCGAACGAGCGAGTGAGCAGACATATGTGCACCGAGCGAGCACGAGCTGAAAATCTGGAAGACCTGCGAGCGCTGTTTCCTAAACAAAGTGAAAATGAAAATATTAAGAATACACTATTTTAACAAACGCCCCAGAATGAACATATTAATCGGTTGAAACGCACAACACATTCCCGGCCGTATGGCAGTTTCGTTATATAACTGAAGCTTATGCGTATACGCAGCCTCCAGTGGAGAGGCGATTTCGCCACTCTCCAGCCTCCAGGAGTATTAACTATTTCCACTCACCGGTAGTTTTCGAGTGCGGTACTGCACGGCGTAACGGCGTGTATACACGATGGTTGTTATAAGTAGAGACTGTGTTTTTCAATTTAAGTTTTATTTTATTCTGAAAGTTGAACTCAAACTTTGCTGATCAGTCGCTTTGAATTCAGTTATTTTCTTGATGGTGAATTATTCCCAAAAGACAGTGTAGCGCTAGGGTTGTGCGGATTTTAAAGATGACAGAATCGGAAGAAGAAGTCACCGTTGAGTCTGCGATCGTGAAAAGCTCTAGACCATGCGCCAAGGGAAAGCGTAAAAAGATGCACGATTCACTGGATATTTCCGATCAGAAACCTACTGCAACACAGCTCAAATTATGGCTTAATGACGGCCGTGCTCATTCGGCGCCAAATTCCAGTGGCACCTCTGACGTGTGGGAAAAGTTTGAGTTGGTTCTCGATATCAGCTACAAGTTTCTCGGGTTCGCGCAGTGTAAGGCTTGTAAAGCCGTATATTCTTATACCCTGGGAGGGCCAACGACCAGTTTATCACGTCATATTTGTGAAAAAAAGCCAGCATTGACGATTTTGGGTTATCTCGAAAAGCCACGTGTTAACGCTTCGGCCAAGCTCGAGAGGACTGCGGCCTGTACCAAGTACGTGTGTCGTAATTTGCGACCGTTTGGATCTGTATCTCAAGATGGTCTCCGCCGGCTAATTGACACCGCAATGAACGTTGCATTAAAACATGGAAAGCAGCCAATAAGCGAGCTGATGCCAGATCCTACCACAATAAGCAGAAATGTCGGAAAAACAGCTGCTGAGTACCACGAAAGTGTTGGCCCTGCTGTGCGCAAGTGTCTACAAGGCGGTAGTGCCATTACGTTGGATTTATGGACGGAAGATTATACGAAGACCTCTTATCTCGGCGTAACCGCGCACTACATCCTGGAAAATAAAGTAAGTGTTACTAAGGAATTTGCTGTGCTTTATTTATTTAGCATAGAAATTATACAAATTTGCATCCATTGTGATTATTATTTTATTTCATACAATCCTGCACTGTTTTATGCTGTTTCGTGTTCTCAGGCGTGCGACCGCATGTTGTAACAGTATTTTTTGTGATGTAGTTGGTGGACTGTGTGTTATTTGTTACGGAATATAACTTGGAAGACAAAAGAGCCGTTAATGTACGAAAGTTTCTGTTGGAGCGCCTGGGTCAGTTCGGTATCAAGCCAGAGGATCTTGTTGATACAATTTTCGTTTCCGATGAAGGCCCTAATGTTGTTAACGCCGTAATTGCAAAGGACATGCGCGACGAGATCCAGTTTAAGCACAGAGCTTGCTCCAGACATATTCTTAACACGGTGTTAAGGAATACGTTTTCTTCAAAATCGGATCCGTTGCCGCAGACTGCCTGGCCAGCAGCCGAAATACTGGAGAAAACAAAAGCGCTGGAACTGGTGCGCTGGTGCGCTGGTGCGCTGGTGACGCACTTCAAGCAGACTGGTCTCATGAAGCAGCTTAACACTACCTTAAAGCAAGAATGTGAAACGCGATGGAATTCTAAATATCGGGTAAATAATAGTAATAACTATTCCCAAAAATGTTTATGTTATTTACTGTTGTAAATTATTTAGGAAACTGTTCGCTTAGTATGTACAGATTCCGAGACGTTTTGTATGTACAGTATGTATGAAAAAATATAGTATGTACATTGTACAGATTGCGAGACGTTTTGTTGGTTTTTATTAAAATTAAAGACATCGGTGCATATTCACTGTACAATTGCTTAAAAAAATAATGTGCCTTTCTTTCGTTTATCAGATGCTGCAGTCCCTCTTGCGGGAGTATGAAAACGTGCGAGCCATTTTGCGTACACGCGAGGACAACGGTGAGAAAGGCACGGAACTTCTACCGGGACCAAAACGAATGGTAGACGATTTGGCACAGCTACTCAAACTTTTTGATGATGCAACAAAAGAACTCAGCACGTCGAAAGAGCCGTCTCTGCAAAAATGTGTGCCGTGGTATTTTATTCTTCGAGATGATTTGGGGAAATTCACAAGTGAATTCGTGGCGGTTAATATCATCGCAAAGCGGGCGTTGCAGGTTTTGCAAAAGAAGTATGTTCTGAACGATATCGAAAAAGTAGCCTGCTTTTTGGACCCTTTTAAGAAGTCGTTGTCCATGTACAATAAGTCAGAAAAGGATGCTATTTACCATACTGTCCGAAAACTTATGCCGATGTCCTCTTCCAGTCTAGAAATCAATAATTCCAGCTCGATTGCCGCATCTTCGAGCAGCTTCCACGATCGTTTCGAACAGCAGCCGACTGAAGCCAACGATGAAGTATCCAGTTATTCGCTGTCGTCAATTCCACTTAAATCAGTTGAACTGTTGGACTACTGGAATGGAGAAAAAGGGCGGTTTCCGGGTTTGAGCGCTCTTGCTTTCAAAGTTTTTGCGGTGCCGGCTACAAGTACCCCTTCTGAACGGGCATTTAGTCTGAGTGGGTTTCTAGTTGATGCTAGGCGTACGTCGCTGAAGCCTGAGAAAGTTGATGATGTTCTATTTTTACATAGTCATTTGAAATAAATTTTTGATTGCAATATTTAATACGTTTCGACGTAATCGTAGGCACGTTATATACAGTATGTAGCACTGACTATTATATATGTTTACAAGAAGCGGCAAAAATCTACGATTTTGCGAGCGAGCTGATTGTTACTGAAAAACTAACGAGCGAGCTGATTGTTACTGAAAAACTAACGAGCGAGCTAAACGAGCACAAAATGAAAAAAATTGATAACGAGCAAGCTGAGCGAGCAGCCATTACGGTGCGAGCGAGTTGAGCGAGCAGAAAGCTTCGAAAAACTAAAATGAGCGAGTTGAGCAACAGTTTTGCTGCTCGTGCAGGGCTCTAACGTACGTGTGCTGCTGCACTGCACTCATCCGCTGAAGCGTATATACGCAGCTCCCACGCTGAGCTGTACTTGCTCTCTCGTCCCTTTCTCGCAGCACCGCTCAGCGTCCATAGGCTCGCGTTGGATTGAGTCCAGTCTGCGCATCATTACACAGCTGATTCATCTGGCCTGTATTACGCACGTTCTTGCCGCCAGCATTCTTTCACATCTAGACAAACGCTCAAGAACGTTCTAGCAACACGTTTCTAGATTCTGGCCAGACTGGCATTGTTCTTTCTTCCTGCTATTACGCAGCCTTTATTTTGTCAGTAAAGACATTTGTGAGCTCCTCGCACTTCTCTGTAACACAAATACACAATCTACCCACTCACGGTAATTTTTGGCAAAAAATACTTCATTAGTAGTTTTCCATATTTATTGTTATCCCCAAATGCCTTCAATATTTTACACAGCAGCTGTGAATTCAGAGTTACTCGGTATTAACTTTTTATGCTGCTAATGTTTTACGAAGCATTTTGCTACAATTTACCGGGTGGCTGAACAAAATGGCCCTCTGTTTTACGGAGATGCACTGGGTCTGTCCAGTGTTTGATTGAGATGATATTAGTTTTATTCGAAAGAGCAACGTCTATAGCACATAAAAGTTATGTCAAACCATTAGTCTAAACAGATTTGGTTTTTTTCTGAATTATTTTAAAATAATGTTAAAATGTTAAAATAATGTTAAAATAATGTTAATGTTAAAATAATGTTAAAATAAAATAATGGGTGCAGTTGAATAATGTCCTGGAAACAAAAACTCAAATTTATCTATTTTAAAACCAAAATTGCAGATATTCAGCCAAGTTTATTATTGTTAATCAGATTACTGTTTCGGAAAGAGGAATTGTTCCTAGTTTTTTCACTGTAAGAAATGACGCCATTCGAGTGACTTTGTTCGACCAGGGACCGAAAGATTTGATGCTCCCGACATTTGATCCTCATGCAACGGGGTAGCAGGTCTTTTAAAAACGGTTATCAAACCATCGCTTCGAAAGCAGTCGTGGGTCAAACCCCTGTTTGAAAGGGCAATCACCCACCTACCGTTGCCAGTCGAACCGGCGTTTTTCGTTGCACCCTGTCACGAGCAAAAAAATGGTAACTAAAATACTTAAAAAATCAGAATAAAAAACTTGCAGTTTTTGCGAAATTCAAAAAATTTGCTTGGTGCACAGTTAATCCAGCGCATGCACCATGCCAACAACTTTTTCCCGGTTGAAAGAGAAAGTCCGTCTCTAGATAAAACAATTACAAAAATAAAAATATTACACATGGAAAAAAAGTTAGACGAACTTTTCATCTGTGCGAGCTGCGACAACAAAAATTTCGAAACGATTTTACTTGGCGCCATTGCTGGCGAAGAACAATCAATTTTTCGGAAAACCTTATGTTGATTTTTGTAGCTAATAAAATTGTCTATCGAACGAGTCTAAGCCGTTTACAGTACGCCCAGAAGTTTGCGAGGGCCAAACTAAAAGCGGAGAGGGCCACCCGGTAATAAGCAGATGTAAAACTTACGTAAAACTTTCCAAACGGCTCCCAGATGGAAAATCATGTGTAATATGCACTAACTTACAGATATGAAAAAATATACGTACAGATATAATTATTTTGTAATGAAACTACAGGTACGAGGACATTTGAGTGCTGTGAACATACCCTTCACGATTAGGGTGCGATGAACACCCGACTGCTCTGCAGCTCGCAACCCTACTGGCATCACGGTAATTTGAAATTAAATCAAAGTTTAAAGTTTAAAACGCACAGCATCCAGTACGAGTACGAGTACTCGCACATATTTGCTTATTTCCAGTATCTTGTTGTTCTAGATTTGTTGTAGTGAGGTTTTGATTTTCTTTTTTTACTTATTATTCTGATTTGCTACGTGTAATAAATTCAACTGTCCACTAATATCAGCTATGGATCTAGTCGCCAGAGCTTGTCATAATGCTGCTATGGACGCAGCAGTCTAGTCATGTCAGGAGGGAGTTTCTGTTCTGGAATTTCTGTTCTGTGACTTAAAATTGTGAATCACTATGATCTTTTAAAATGGGGTTTGAAGATACGATATTTTTTTGTGGACCGTAATTTGGCGCAACCTTTCGGTGAAAATACTTGGATATAGTCAAAATAAAATTTTCTGTAAAGTTAGTTCCCGGGTTTTCAACGCACCCTAATCGTGAAGGGTATGTTCATAGCACCCAAATGTCCTCGTACATAAAATATAGATGTACGTGTATTAATAATCTGGGCGTCCAGGTGGGCGGTGGCCGCTTGGGAAAACGTATGTATGATTGGGCGAAAAAAACAACGGAAACTGTGTTAGGAGGAGCCATCCTCTCCTACACCGAAGTCGTCGAAACCACCAATTTCGACGATCCGGTTTCAACTCATCCGTAAAAATGGGACGGAGAGTCGAGGAACGGTGTCCTCAAAGTCACTCGAAATCTGAAAACCATTAAGTCGAAACTGCTGTTTTCGGTGAACTATGAGGCCGCCTTAACCGAGCTAGCACGACTGCCCAGTGAATAAAATCGCTAGATGGGTGAGTGACCGAGGTACAGCCACGGTTCAGTTAATAAAATCGCCAGAATAATCTAACCGAACATAAAATGGTTTTATAATGTCCTAAGTATGGTAAATGAAGAACACAATCTGATATTGTTAGGTTTTCTGATATTTTGTTAAGTGTCTTAACGCGAAGTGGCTAGCGAATTTTCGAAATAATACTCAAAAATCATCATAGCTCAACTTATAGAGCGTGTTTTTTACTACATATCCCGATAACTGTAAAGAGCATATTATCCTAATTCGTTAACAAGCAAAAAAATAAAGTTGTACAACTGGTAAAGGGGGGCACGTAAGGTGAACAGCAAAATAACTGCTTGCGCCGCACTTATTGTGATTAATGCCATATTCCTTCAATCGCCGCCGACATCACTGGTTTGCAGAGCAGCAATCGCAATCAGGTGCGATCAGAATCTACAACTGCCCCATCCAGCTTTGTTGAGCTTGCTCACAAGAAGCTGAAACAAAAGACGCCATAAATTCAGATCTGCTGTCTGATTGCAGTCTTTTGTTTTAGCGTCTATAACTGGATCAGTCTGAACAGTGCACTCGGCATGAAAGTTCTATGGCTGCCTGCCTGTTCTGCGTTGCTCCACATGTGCAGGTGCTTTTGTGTGCGGCAGCCACCATCTCTCGGTACCGGCACCAGAGCCGAGAAAGAGATGTACTTTTGCAAGCTAACAGTGAACAAAACGTAAAAAAACTTTGAGAATTTGCTGTAAACACATTTGTTTACCAAAAAATACGAATAAAATCGCATTGAATACAGTACCGCAGTCTGAGCTTATTCTACGGACAGAATCTCTGCTTAGGGCTTCGTTCGGCAGATATGGTCAGAAATATCCAGGGGCAGAGTGCCCCAAGCACTTCCTTGGCACCCCTGATTTTTTTCCTTTTTCTGTTTTTTCTCAATCAAAATTCTGTCCGTATAATAAGCTTCTAATACTTGAATCTTTGAAATGGCCGTTTCAGAATATTTTTTTTCATATCTGTACTCTGTAAAAATCGACTTCAAGTTTTTCACTTTAAAAGCTAATATCTCAGTAACAACGTATGCGTAATTACTATTGATAATATTTTAAAGCACAAAAATAATTTCGTTATGTGGCATATGCTACTGTACGAGGAGAAAGCTAATATCTTCGGTAGCGCGTTCAAATTCCTGAGACTCTTCGAACACTGTGGCACTGACTGTGCGCATGCACGATTGACTAAACAGTCAACCGTAGGAGGTTGCCAGTCTCCGTTTAGCTAGAACGGTGTTGATTGGCACACCTATCCACGGCGGACGGTCAAGTTAAGAGGATTGACAGCCTTCTTCGGTTGGCTGTTAAAGTCAAATGTGCATGGGCCAAGTGTTCGAAATCACTCGGGATTTTGACTGCGCTACCGAAGATATTAGCTTTCTCCTCGTATAGTATAAAAGTGTAACGCGTCGGCGGTATGCCCGTTTCCGCAAAAGGACCGAGTTGCTACCCACTTCGCGTTAATTTCTGTATTTTCGTCGGGACGGCCTGCGGTGTATAGCGTTTCACTGCATAATGCCCTGATGATATAATATCCCGCGACGAGATAATGTTGCGGCCAAATTTCTGCGGCCGTTAGCTGCAAGTAGTAGTTGTTCTCGACGAAATGTCGCGGTGCCGTAAAAAACGTCTCAATAAGTTCAGGGTAACCGTACACTGCACTTTGCTGAGTACAGCACTTGCAACCATGTAGAACAAATTGATATAGAGCAGCTGCTGGAGCAAACCAGAGCATGGTCTGCGTACTGGATGTTGCAGATTAAGGCCAAGGCTAGTTTGGCTATATTCAGATGAAAAAGGTCGGTTTTTTAAGGTATTTGAAATTGTATTTTCTTTCTTGATACTTCGTTATATCCAGTTTAAATTGAGAAAAATTCACAACTTAAAACCGGAAAGATCGGCTTTAAACATACAGTTTAAAATGTGAATCGAAAAAATCACGCTAAAAAATTAACTAGTCTTCAGGTAACCATACAGAATTTTAGATAGACCACCCAGAAAATCATAAACATATTCCTCCTGCACCTTGCGAGGGCTTTTTTAAAAAAAAAAAGTTTTAAACTTCACAAACTTAAAAAAAAATATTAGGGTTTCGATTTTCGTAAATAACTTGAGTTAAAACGATTTTTTTCAAAATCGCTCTCGCAATTATACTTCTAAGGTATTTCTACACCCAATGCATCAAGTTTAAAAATTATGTTAGATCGCCTGAATTAGGAGTTAGTTTTCAAACTTTATCTGGTGCATTTTGAACGGTAGCCTTCGAAAGTTCATTCAAGTTTACATCACTCATGGGCATGTTGATTGTTTCAGCCCACCACATATATCAAACCATAGTGACTATCCAGACAGCCATTGCCCGCTTCTTACCACACTTGAGTGTGATCAAAATCTATTGTCTTTCGGTGTTTGCTTTGATTCCGCTGATCAGTGCTCTGTTTTATGGCTGGCAGCAGAACAAAAGATGCGTATCACGATTCTGTGATCTCCATTGATTTCATCGCAAGTGCGCTAACTTGCATTTGCGTTCGTAATGGTGAGCCGGGCCAGTCACTGCCAGCACCGTTACTCAGTTTGGGCAGCTAACTTAAAAAATCTATATTTCATAACCCTGGAATTTTATCACTTCGCTCTTTTTACCATCGGATAGAGCAGTCTTCAATCTGTAAAGCGCCTTCTTTTTGCAAAATGGCCTATTAGGAATAAAGCCGAACTAGCCATGGCCTTTTTCTCACCATTGTACAAGGAACGGGAAGGTGGGAAACTTGTTCCTGCTTACGCCAAGAAATGGAAATCTTTCGGAAATGTTAAGAACTTAAGATCTGCTCAGCAAATGCTGTCGGTGATAGTCTGCATTGAAAAGATTGTATGTTTGATGGAAAATATAGTACTCGTATATGAAATGACATATATGAAATGTTCCGAATTGCTGTCGCAATCAGACTTGGCGCGCCAGCTTCATCTGACCACCGGTGCAGGTGCGGAACCGAAGTCGCGGTCGACGGCCACCACGGCCTGAGCTGTAAGTTCTCAGCAGGAAGGCGGCCGAGACACGACTGCATTAACGACATATTGCGCCGCGCACTGGGTTCGGCAGGCATTCCCGCGCGGACAGAACCCAGAGGCATGCACCACGAAAATGAAACACGCCCCGACGGTATCACCACCTTTCCTTGGACAAGAGGCCTGTGCTTGGCGTGGGATGTGACATGCGTGGATACGGTCGCCCGGTCTTACCTGGACCATACAAGTGTGAAAGCCGGAGCGGCAGCCGACCAGGCGGAAGCGGATAAAGTACGAAAATACAGCTTCCTCGTAGGACGATACGAGTTTGCTGCCGTCGCACTTGAAACTTTTGGAAGCTTCGGTTCATCAGCCAAAATCCTCTTTAAAGCGATAGGAAGAAGGATTGCGCTACATACCGGCGACATTCGCAGCCACGAGTATTTACTGCAGAATATCTCTTTAGCAATTCAGCGTGGTAATGCTGCTTCTGTCATGGGTACTGTCGAAAGTGTTAGTTTTAACCGGAATAATTGAGTCCTGATATCGTTATCGTGGTTTGGAATTAAAGTGCATCAACGAAATGACTCGCTTGCTCCATGTTTAGGCGTAACTTAGCGTACACGAGTTACCGAATCTGTCATTTCATCTAGCCAAAAGGTAATTTCGGAAATTTGTAGTCATTTTAATTGCAGTACAGTAAAACTTCTCTATAAAATACAGGCACGGTTCCATCAGTTTCGTATGTTATACGAGGGTGTATTTTATAAAGGGAAACTGCTTTCAGGGGTGCTGCTATAATTTAGGGTGGGAGCGTCGCAGTACATGCTATTTATAGATCTAACGTACGGCAGTAGCAAGAATCTGTAGTACTTCCAAATTTGTATTACATACGAGTACATTAAAAAATACAAACTTCATTTTGAGTTCATCATAAAGTATGATTAGTACTTGAGAACTGGGAAAATAAAATTATTCTGTAGATATATACTTCTGCATGTAGTAATTATCATGTACACAAACGACGTTAATGTAGCTCCATATTAGTCCAAGATGTTAAGATAACGTCAGATTGTATCCGGCTATCTTGTATGCAGCTGTATTTAACCGGAGCTGAAAGTTGTTCAGAGGTTCTCTACACTAGTTAAACTTCATTCGGTTCCGCGGAAATTGTATGTATGGCTTATAAAGAGATGAATGTTATAAAGAGAATCCCCCTACATTATAACATGCGAGCCAATTCGGTTCCTTACAGTTTGTATGCTATAGAGAAGTGAATTTAATAACGAAGTGTATGTAACGAGAGGTTTTACTGTACAGCAAATTTATTCAAGAAGGTGACTAAAAAATCTGCCTTGCAACACAACTTTTAAAAACAATTAATTAATTAAAAACGAAATGATTTCATTGCGAGGTTTAGAATAAATGTGATACTAATCTGCTTAATTATGAAAATCAATTATGAAAATGAACGGCAGGGATACATATAGGTCGCTTACGGGATACAGGTGGCATACGTACGCATACTGTGGGATACGGAGCGGGTACAGCGGGGTCTTAAAACTGAACGGCAGGGATACATAGAGGTCGCTTACGGGATACAGGTGGCATACGTACGCATACTGTGGGATACGGAGCGGGTACAGCGGGGTCTTAAAACTGAACGGCAGGGATACATAGAGATCGCTTACGGGATACAGGTGGCATACGTACGCATACTGTGGGATACGGAGCGGGTACAGCGGGGCCTCTAAAGTGAACGGCAGGGATACATAAAGGTCGCTTACGGGATACAGGTGGCATACGTAAGCATACTGTGGGATACGGAGCGGGTACAGCGGGGTCTTAAAAACTGAACGGCAGGGATACATAAAGGTCGCTTACGGGATACAGGTTGCATACGTAGCATACTGTGGGATACGGAACGGGTACAGCGGGATCATAAAACTGAACGGCAGGGATACAAAATGGTCTCTGACGGGATACAGGTGGCATACGTACGCATACTGTGGGATACGGAGCGGGTACAACGGGGCCTCTAAAGTGAACGGCAGGGATACATAATGGTCGCTTACGGGATACAGGTGGCATACGTTAGCATACTGTGGGATACAGAGCGGGTACAGCGGGGTCTTAAAACTGAACGGCAGGGATACATAAAGGTCGCTTACGGGATACAGGTGGCATACGTAAGCATACTGTGGGATACGGAACGGGTACAGCGGGATCAAAAAACTGAATGGCAGGGATACAAAATGGTCTCTGACGGGATACAGGTGGCATACGTACGCATACTGTGGGATACGGAGCGGGTACAGCGGGGTCATAAAACTGAACGGCAGGGATACATAAACTTCGCTTACGAGATACAGGTAGCATACGTAAGCATACTGTAGGCTACGGAACGGGTACAGCGGGGTCTCAAAACTGAACGGCAGGGATACAAAATGGTCTCTGACGGGATGCAGGTAGCATACGTACGTATACTGTGGGATACGGAGCGGGTACAGTTGGATCCCTAAACTGAACGGCAGGGATACATAAAGGTCGCTTACGGGATACAGGTGGCATACGTACGCATACTGTGGGATACGGAGCGGGTACAGCGGTTTCATAAAACTGAACGGCAGGGAAACATAAACTTCGCTTATGGGATACAGGTGGCATACGTACGCATACTGTGGGATACGGAGCGGGTACAGTTGGATCCCTAAACTGAACGGCAGGGATACATAAAGGTCGCTTACGGGATACAGATAGCATACGTACGTATACTGTGGGATACGGAGCGGGTACAGCGGGGCCTCTAAAGTGAACGGCAGGGATACAAAAAGGTCGCTTACGGGATACAGGTGGGATACGTAAGCATACTGTGGGATACGGAGCGGGTACAGCGGGGTCTCAAAACTGAACGGCAGGGATACATAAAGGTCGCTTACGGGATACATGTGGCATACGAACGCATACCGTGGGATACGGAACGGGTACAGCGGGATCATAAAACTGAATGGCAGGGATACAAAATGGTCTCTGACGGGATACAGGTGGCATACGTACGCATACTGTGGGATACGGAGCGGGTATAGCGGGGTCATGAAACTGAACGGCAGGGATACATAAACTTCGCTTACGGGATACAGGTAGCATACGTAAGCATACTGTGGGCTACGGAACGGGTACAGCGGGGTCTCAAAACTGAACGGCAGGGATACAAAATGGTCTCTGACGGGATGCAGGTGCCATACGTACGCATACTGTGGGATACGTAGCGGGTACAGTTGGATCCCTAAACTGAACGGCAGGGATACATAAAGGTCGCTTACGGGATACAGGTGGCATACGTAAGCATACTGTGGGATACGGAGCGGGTACAGCGGGGTCTCAAAACTGAACGGCAGGGATACATAAAGGTCGCTTACGGGATACATGTGGCATACGAACGCATACTGTGGGATACGGAGCAGGTACAGCGAGGTCATAAAACTGAACGGCAGGGATACATAAACTTCGCTTACGGGATACAGGTAGCATACGTAAGCATACTGTGGGCTACGGAACGGGTACAGCGGGATCCCTAAACTGAACGGCAGGGATACATAAATGTCGCTTACGGGATACAGGTGGCATACGTACGCATACTGTGGGATACGGAGCGGGTACAGTTGGATCCCTAAACTGAACGGCAGGGATACATAAAGGTCGCTTACGGGATACAGATAGCATACGTACGTATACTGTGGGATACGGAGCGGGTACAGCGGGGCCTCTAAAGTGAACGGCAGGGATACAAAAAGGTCGCTTACGGGATACAGGTGGCATACGTAAGCATACTGTGGGATACGGAGCGGGTACAGCGGGGTCTCAAAACTGAACGGCAGGGATACATAAAGGTCGCTTACGGGATACATGTGGCATACGAACGCATACCGTGGGATACGGAACGGGTACAGCGGGATCATAAAACTGAATGGCAGGGATACAAAATGGTCTCTGACGGGATACAGGTGGCATACGTACGCATACTGTGGGATACGGAGCGGGTATAGCGGGGTCATGAAACTGAACGGCAGGGATACATAAACTTCGCTTACGGGATACAGGTAGCATACGTAAGCATACTGTGGGCTACGGAACGGGTACAGCGGGGTCTCAAAACTGAACGGCAGGGATACAAAATGGTCTCTGACGGGATGCAGGTGCCATACGTACGCATACTGTGGGATACGTAGCGGGTACAGTTGGATCCCTAAACTGAACGGCAGGGATACATAAAGGTCGCTTACGGGATACAGGTGGCATACGTAAGCATACTGTGGGATACGGAGCGGGTACAGCGGGGTCTCAAAACTGAACGGCAGGGATACATAAAGGTCGCTTACGGGATACATGTGGCATACGAACGCATACTGTGGGATACGGAGCAGGTACAGCGAGGTCATAAAACTGAACGGCAGGGATACATAAACTTCGCTTACGGGATACAGGTAGCATACGTAAGCATACTGTGGGCTACGGAACGGGTACAGCGGGATCCCTAAACTGAACGGCAGGGATACATAAATGTCGCTTACGGGATACAGGTAGCATACGTACGCATACTGTGGTATACGGAGCGGGTACAGCGGGATCCCTAAACTGAACGGCAGGGATACATAAAGGTCGTTTACGGGATACATTTGGCATACGAACGCATACTGTGGGATACGGAACGGGTACAGCTGGGTCTCAAAACTGAACGGTAGGGATACATATAGGTCGCTTACGGGATACAGGTGGCATACGTACGCATACTGTGGGAAACTATGGATACATCCGTTAGAAAGTGTCCTGAAAAATTTATCGTGTACTATCCTGTCCATATCTACTAAATTTTCACACTTTTGGAACTTTAAACACCACCATCATCTGTAGAATTTCGTCTTCTTTCTAAAGATGCCAAACGCGGCCGATTTTGGTAATTAGAACGTTCACTGTTGTAGTTTAATTGGCATGCTATCGAAAGCCAATGGCATGTGCACGCTTTCTTCTTGCCCATGCGACTGGTTTCATTGTGTGCTATTGTATTCTTGGCGCTAAAATGTCTGGTTGTCCACATCGGACGCCCATTTCCGCTGGGCTTGTTTAATACCTGATTTTTTCAGCGACAAGCCAGATTTATTAAACCAAATCCATATGGTTCTGATCGCCCAGACTTTCTCTATCTGTCAGAACCAACCAAATGGGCAAACGACCAAATTAAATCCAAAAGGTTCGGCTTTAACTGAATTTTTCCGTAGACATCTATGCTATTTTCCGGAACAGCTAGGCTCCGCCCATCAGGGTTTTATGATCATTAGCAGGCCTGTATAGCTACGCCAGTAGCCTATACTACTGTAGAGCGGCACTGTCTCAGCCAACAAGCGGCGTTGGTATAGTGGCTGTGTTACTGTGCTATAGTGGCTGTGCTATCACACTCGGTAGCCAGCGGTTCGATTCCTCTCATTCGTCATGTTTTTGAATTCTTTCTAGAGCTGGGACTTAACCTAACCGTCTTTCCTCGCTGAGACAACCACGAACAGGGCAGGGGTTAAAAGGTGGCAGTGGCACCTGCCACTGGCAACTGCCACCGACAGTGGCAGTTGCCACTACGTGTTCTGGCAAGCGATAAAACGTGGCAACTGCCGGAATCTTGAATGACTTGGTTCTACCGTCCACCGATAATCTCTGTATAAAATCTCAGGATAATTCAAAACGGAGTAAGCTGCCTTTATACAACGAAGTAATCTCTCGCCGCGTGAGCCTGAGAGCTAATGCTCTGAGTGCAGGCACACTGTTTACTGCCTGTCCCAAGTGTCCCAGAACACACCCTATTTGCTTGCGACATTATTATACGGCATCCGCTAAATTGGTGCCTCATGGTAAACGCAGAGTACCACACAAACTGGAAACAATCGGCAGTAACAGCATGGAGTGAAAAGGAAGGCTGAGGGGCTCCATGCTGCTCCATGGAATGCTGCTCATGCAGCGGCATGCAGTAAAACAAGGGCGATCTACACGGATCGTATAAGTATGGAGAACCTAGTCCATAAATAATTGATTTATTCATCTATCACTTGCAAATAATCACAGCTTGCTCCAGATATGTTTATTAAACCATACGAGAGCCCAACGAAATCGCAGAGTCCTTCGCTAAGTGCTTTTCTGCATCACAACAGCGGATTGCCCAAAGCACATGAAGCTGCTGAAACATGGAGCGTCTAAAAAAAACTTGTATATTTACTGCACAATAGACTAAATCTCCAGAAACTGTGATTAGGAATAACTAAAATTTTAAATCAAATGATCCAAGGGCCACTGAGTCACTACTGCGGCTAACGCAGTGTAGAAAGAAGATCGGGGCTTACTGTTCAGTATGAATAGGGCGCATGTGACGGCGACCGCACTGCAGTGGGCGTTCAAGTTTAAACGCGCCCCAAGTTAGCCAGAGCAAGGCAATGCCTGAAAAAAGGAACAAGCAGCTCTTGTTCAAAACTGTTAACGTTCGGTAGCGCGTTTTTATTGTGCTGCAGATATCATAGCCGATGTAGCTGACAACGTATAGCTAAATTACTCTGTCTTGTTCTTTATCGCATTTTCATCATATCTGAAGATACGATGGATGAGCATTCTGTAGGCACTGATTTTCCGAATGCACAGGTTTACGATGCTTACAGTATTTTAGTGTTGGCTTTCATTTGCTCCTTTACTGCGCTAAAAAGTGCATAATAATACACTTATAGCCATATCTTGGCAGTTGCCAGTTTCCACATTTTATCACCTGCCAGAAAGCATAGTGGCAACTGCCACTGCCAGGTGCCAGTGACAGGTGCCACAGCCACCTTTTATCCCCTGCCCACGAACAGCCGTACTTATCGCTGCCTCTATGATACGTCTAAAGTATTCGTCCATGTTTGCACACTTGCCTGTTTAATAAAGAGCTGGAAAATTGTTTTGTTTATAGCATATGTGTTGCTATCTGCGCACGATCATAGGCTAAGCCCGTGACTACGTAGTTTTCCTATGATTTTGAAATGCATTGATAGTCAACGTCGACTGCCGACTGCCGAGCAAAGAATAAAAACACATAACAACGTTGGTGTGTAACTGTGTATGACAACTACTAGTGAAAACATGAGAAAATGGGACATTAAACATCTAATGGTAAAAGCCGGATTCTGCTTGCTTTTTGCTTGTCCGTGCGGACTTGTTATCAGCGTGATATACTAATTCATTACATCAATTTACATGTATGCATGTCGCGTTAACATAAACAAGAAATACCGTTTAGAGAAATGACCTCGAACTCCTTTATGCATTGCAATTGATTTCCTATGATTTTCCTATAAGCATAAGCTGCGCACACAATACGGTAACTTTAGTGAAAACACGAGTAAGAAGGTTGCTTATGCAAAGCTCACAGCTATGCAAGAAAAACACGATGGAGTGAGATAAAAGGTAGAATGAGAGCTATAACTAAACGCATATTTTCACTGTAATTGCAAGAAGTATGCACAGATAGTGTGTATGACTCTTAGTTGTACAACAAATGTAACTGACCAAAACGACGCCGTAAATCCACCCAGTTAGTTTTGCGATTTTGATCACATCCAAATAAAATAAGTTTAATTTCGTATCGGGTCGTTTCCGCCGGATTGTAGTTTCGCATCCGGTCGTTTCTGTTTGAGTGTAATTTCGTGTCCGAAACTGCACTCCGGCAGGAACGAGCAGGTACGAAATTACAATCCGACAGAAACGACCGGATAAATAACAAGACTCCAGCAGTAACGACCGGTCCTGAAATTGTACTCCGGCATTGACATTGTGAGGATGAATAAAATAACGAAACGGTTTTTGATTGTGACCTTTACGGATGCATGCCAGTTGTTCCTGGTTGGACATGGGCGGAACGCTTGCCACCGGCCGTCGCCTTTGTCGCCGTGGAGTACGATACAATGGGGCTGGCTGATCGTTTGGTGCACTGGGACACAACTTTTGCACATATCATGGTCAGCAGCTGGCGCACTTGTTGTCGATACTCCATGCTGGCAGCAAGATATACGAAGAAGTTCAGCGAATAATTCGCCATCAGTGAGACATCGCAAATGATCGGTAGAATAACATAGTTGGTGTGCATAAGTGTAATATTCAGCCCAAAAACCTGGGCCAGCACGAGACCACCGGCTAGCAGAGTGGGACTATTTGTGACAACGTAGACGGCGACGGTTACCCACAGCAGAATATGGTGGGAGATGGTGTGCTTATTGCGAGAGTCGCGGGTTTGGTCGGAATGCAGAAGAGATTGTGTTGCGCGGTATTCTCTGCGAATGGCGCAAATAAGGATACTGCTGAACAGCAGCAAGAGAAGAAATTTCTCAAAGCTGAGAAATGCCTGTAAAATGCCACTCGTTAACATTAACAGAGGCCAAAAACTTCCAACAAAGTTTACAAATTATTTAGCCCAAGCAGTTTCTTAAAAACCTGCCAAGATCACAAAAAAACTGCTTCATCACAGATAGGTAGTTGAGTAACTCAACTGCCTATCTGGGATTGTGTAGTTCACTAATTCAACCACCTATCAACTCAATTTGAGTTGATAGGTGGTTGAGTTATTACGTACTATGGTATGCAAATTTACAGCATTATATCATACTGTACAAGTGCAAAATATGTTATTTGCTAACGCGTGCTCTCACATTACATACGAAGACCGCAAGATTTTTTTAAATACGGAGTATGGTAAAAATGAAATCTCCAGCTAATAATTTTTGTTTGCGCGGTGTGCACTAAACTACTTACTATCAAAGTGCCATGAGCCGAGGCCCATCGCAATAACCAGTGCGGCGTGAGATTTAACTTTCCCATCAAGAATTCCATTTGTTCAGTAGGGTCTTTGCTCGCCGGGATTATAATGAAAAGTTTCCAGTAAACATTAGCAACCTCATACGAAGTCACAATGCCAACAGTCAATATGATAAGGCACACCGTAAGCCGGGCTGGCAGCGTGGGGTGCGTCAGAATCACTCCAAACGGATTGGTATAGGCTAACAGTCGTCCACCCGCGAATGCAATTAAAGTCCTGAAAGTATCGTAATGACTTATCCATCGCATTCAAAAATGTGGGATTGTCAACATTTTATTTCCAAATATCTTTTATTATTTAAGATATTATAATGCATTACGGGTTGAATTTCTGAATGTTACGAGTAGTTATGACCCACCAATCACATATTTCCATGCATAAAACGCGCAGGTATTTGGCTATCGTATATGTCACCCACCATCCCACAGCACGATGGATTTCCAACCAGAACTCCGGAGAAAGGATGGGCAGTTCCCAAATATATGTTGGGAAGTTAGCCCATCTGCACAAGTACACAATGATTATTGTGCCCGTTCGGTACGTGAAATAATTTCGCCATTGTTCTTACAACGCTGTCAAGTTGGCGACGCTGATAGTTGTCATGAACACATTGGTGCTGGTACGCTTTTTGGCTGACATCAACACGGCAATGTTGATCGTATTGCCGACAGTACAACAAGCCAAAAGGAATGGATATGCTATCCACTTAACAATTTCATACCATTCAACCGTAAACGTTCCGTAATTAAAAGAGTCTAATTCGTAATCAAAGGACGTTTTGTTGGTGCCATTATTCGCCAGTAATTCGTTGTTGGTCCTTTCGCTGAGAATGTAACAATCCGCTGTAACGTTCATTGTGATGTTTGTGGATAACGTTTACCGCCAAACTGCCAAATTTTTACCCTTTACACATTTATGCACTAGCACATTTCTGAGCACTATACATTCTGGATGGTGGATGAGTAAAGAGACCAGCTATGGCAGTCATATCTTTTGACGCCAGGAAATGTAGGTCTTTAAGGTAGCCGTTGCCGCAGTGAAATTGATCCTAACTGTATCGATCCTTAACTTTCGCACTTCACTTGTTGTCTTAATGAGCAAGCTTGTGAAAAACAGGTTTTTGCAAAAAGGGTACAAAAAGCGAAACCTATGTTTACGTTGACCAACGAAAAGTGCGTTTTTCCTTTCTTGTTTGCGTACAGTTTCCCTATATCCTTGGTCACGAAGAACATCGAATATACATACTACCGCTAGTCAAGTCACCACGATCTGTTGAAAAACAGCATACACTACAGATATAACACGTTACAGAAATGCCGTAGGTTAAGCGACGATATGGCGCGTCATGCACAAGGCCCTAAGCCACAGAACAAAAAGATTCGTATCACTCTATATTGTTATCCGTATCAAAGATGAGTCAGAGCGGACCCCTTCGTACATATTATCATTTCCTGCAGTTTTGGTCACTGTCTCGGTAAACAGACGATCAGTACGTCCATGACTTCCATTTCTCCTGCGAGTTTACTTAAACTTTTTTAAATTTGGAAACTTTTGCTCCTTAATTTTCGCAGATATTGACGTGTGGGAGCTACACACATCCGTACGTACGTGCCTTAACTATAATTACTGTACGCCTTCTTCTACGTCACTGCGGTTGTTTCTTTATTCGCCTGTTCTCGTCTTGATGGCGGTGTATCTCTTGCTCCTCGAAGTCTACATAAGATCCTGTTCCTGTGTTAACGGTATCAGTCTTACGATTTTTGATCTTGAGACTATTTGCTTCTAACTTTCCTTGTGCTGTGATGACGATTGTGAGTCAGTTAGATAACAAATACATCCTCTCATTCCTCTGTGCTTACCGACGTTCGAAATAAATCACGGAGTATAACGTGGTTAGCACCAGTGGTGTGTTACTGTCAGTTTTCCAACTGGCTTTTACCGTTTACTGTTAGCACGTATGCTTATATCTTATTTAATCTGCGTTATCTACGACCGGAAGTTAGGAGTATTCAGCACAATTCCTTAGGGATTCCTGATTCGTGTTGCTGACTAATTCTATTCTATATTTACTGTAACAGTTAAGTTAAGGGATTTGGCCCGGCACATAGCACTAAATTCGTGCACATTGACGGGAATATCCGCTTTCGCGCACTTTTAGACACTTTTATTTTATTGCTTTTTAACATTGTGTAGCAAAATGATTTATATACCTAGGCGTGAATCCGTTTTCGCGCGCAACATCCGACTGCTAAGTTATGAGGGTAACAAAACTGCAAAAAGTTTAAATGCATTAAGATGTAGCAAAAGTCTCATTATGGACCGATCCCTTTTAAATTTTGCATGCAGATGCACATAACCATGAAGATCGTTCTTACACTGAACCCGACTTCCACGATTTTTCCGAATTTTAAAATGAATTTTAAAATTTTTGAAATTCATTTTAAAAAATGAAAAACAATGCTGGAACAGTGGATCGCTTTAAGAACGATCTTCACGGTTAATTGATTATACGCATTTACATGCAAAATTTGAATGTGATCGGTCCATAATGAGACTTTTGGTACACCTGAATGCATTTTAACTTTTCGTAACTTTGTTACCCTCATAATTCCGCAACCGGATGTTGGGCGCGCAAACGTATTTCACACCTTTTCTTTTGGCTACAAAATACAATAAAGCATTGCAAAAAAGCGTTTCGGAGTGAAAGTTCCTGTGGATGTACATGACATTGGTGCTAGGTACCGGGTCAAATCCCTTAAGAGTTTGCTCTACCGATTGAGTCGCGGCTGGGAAGTGGTTAACCTCGTTCATTAATACGTCACAGGTCTTTTACACGACAATTTTTTTGAGCGGATTTTTGGTTTTATGCATGGACCACAGTACAATGGTCCATAGGTTAAAATAGTGTGTGTTTTTACACAGTTTGTGTATTATTAAATGTGTTCTGTGTATTATTAACTTCTCGAATGTGCAAGATTAAAAAAGTTGAAATCCGTTGAGAAAACGTTAGAGGGGTCTGTCGAATATAAAATTCGAATTAAAATTTGTATTTTTAATGGAATTTCTTAATTTTTTAGGGCAAACTCTGCCGTCGGCTTCGCGCTTCGCGCGAAATTGGTATTATAAAACGTCACACTTGGATACAGTGGTAATCGCGCACTAAATAATCCCAAAAAATCCCTCTCACCAGTAATAAATCGCCACCGTCCTACTTGAAATTTTTAACATGGGTCAGGTTTTCTGTACCTTCGGCATAAATCCAATTTAAAGCAGCCTTCATTAACAGCAATATCCGGTTAATTTTACGAGAATCGGAATTGACCTGCAAAATTTATGTACGTGTATTACACGTTGTTCAGAGATACGTACATACTCATTGTTTTATTGCCGTTAGTAAAGTGAAACTAGGCACAAATTAAAACTCCAGCAAAATAGTATTTCATGCGTCTTTCATGAAAATAGCTCGTCGGGACTCGACTTCGCGCTTCGCGCGAAAATAGTATTTATCCATAGCTGCTTAATAAGAATTCAGCTTACCCCACCCAGCGCCCCCGAGTTCCCAGGGGCAGCCCCCCTGAGGGTGTGGGGGGAGTGTGTATTATTAAATTTCTACTATTTTAATCTCTGCTGAATGGTCTCTCTCCCTTTGTTCCCACTAGCAATCCAAACCACCTCACTCACTGCATTCACATCATTTCAGTCAATCCTGCACCAACGTTTTTGTCACTTTTTGTTGTGCACTGTTGTTTGCAGTTTTGTATCACTTCCAATCACGTTTGTTCTTATACTTCGAAAAATCTTATACATTGGCTCAAAGCACATTACAGTCACATATCTGGGCTCCCTGCTCGTTAAAACGGCTGCGAAACTGCAAATGCAATTTTAGACTAAGTGCACTGTACGACTAACTGGTAAGTCAAAAATTAATATCCGATTCGTACAAGTGCACAGTTGTCAAGCTAATCAGGTCATCCGGATTAAAGAAGTTGAATTATTTTATCGCCCTTGCAGTTAAAGTGTGCACACACATCGCCGAATGAAATACCGTACGCGTACTTATTTTTCCTTTTATGCGACACACTTAATACTTAATAGAAACCAGCATCTCTTGACCGGTGACGTGATCTTATTCGCCACAAAACTTAACAGAAATGCCGCTGTCATTTTTAGAAGTCACTTGAGACATTTGATCTAACCGCCCAGCATGCACAGGTATACGAGAGCAATCGATGTCATCAGCAAAATTTCCATTTCGGTTCAAAGGCAACAAAAATAATCAGACATAATCAGTGCACATCAAATAATCGCAACGCGTAGCGTAGCCGCGGCCATCTGGGATTTAACCTTTGACTTTACTTATTCCTACTTTACAGTTGTTGAGCAGCGGTCCATTGAGCGGCGCGCATGTCGGCGAGGGAATGAAAGTACGGTACAGACCCGGTTTGCAGATACAGGTGCTGTCGCAACGATAAACGCATAACGGCGTCGGGTTGGGGTTGGCGCATGACTTCTCACACTCGCGACAGCCATAAGTCGTTAATGGGTCGGAACATTGCAAAATTGTTTGTAGGATGTCGGTGGTAAGGGAACTGCAAAAAACGCCAAGGAATTGGGTATGAGCTCGCTAATAGTCCTACAGTATTGTTATATGCTGCGTTGGTGTGAAAAATTTTATTAGCGGATGCAGTTAAGCTAATTGATTATCCTAGAAGAAGCACTTGGTTGCATTAACTGCCACGCCCCTCGCGTGCGACTAGGGGGTTATAATTTTTGCGGCCAGCAGATCCTTGATTTAGTTGTTCTTAATCCGCTTGAACAGCAGCACACTCACCTTAACAGTAAATTTTGTTTGCTGTCGTTTTTGTAGAAGCGATATACGGTAGTAAAGTTGTACCTGTATAAGAAATTATCGAAGTAAAAAGTTTTTTTTCGGTTTTTCTTCTTTTAAGTGCACCATAGAACAGGTTCTGCCACCTGCACCCTGACGCAGAAAACCCGCTGGCCTTCCGCATGTAATGAGACCGAATTAGTTTTAGGAGACAACATTCCATGCTAAAACTACTGTAATGTTCTTGAATTCTGTCGGCTTTGTGTGCAAGTGCGTTAGCGTACGAGTGCGATCCCTATGTTGGGTTGCATCCGTTGGGGGAAGTTTAAGATTCAGTCTGTACTGGCACATGTATCTGTCCTACAGAGTCTGTTGGACAGATACATGTGCCATCAGCAGGAAGTCGACTGGAGGGCGGCTTAACCGATCACCGTGGATGGCTGCAAGTGAAACAACCAAGGATTGCCACTCTTCGACCATCCACGGCTGACGGTTACGAATGCTGGTTTGGGCAACCATCGGTTAAGTCGACCGCTAGTCGATTTGGTTATACTCAACGTTTGATTATATCTGCGCTTACTTGTAAATTAATGTCAAACAAACACACGCCTACAGTACTACTACCGCTTACACCTTTTTAAACCAGTTTCTGCCGTCTTCGTTAAGCGCGTACCGAAAATCCATTGCGCCTTTTCTTCCTCAAAAGTCACACGTTGTTTGTCGCTCTAACTTCCGCATATGTATAGTTATATGAACAGATGACCACATTCTTCACAGTCGATTATGATTTATGATTTAATTTTTTAAGTACTCGTTATGCCGGTAATTATGATTTAAGCGACGAATTAACCATAGCCGACAAAGCATGCTGCTCTAAATTTTTGCTTACACGACATAAACGGCGCTAACTGCGTGAAAGCAATGTGCTTGATATTAGTGCATGTGCGATGGTTACTTGTAGGTGTACAAATCACGCATACATCTAAACAAGTAGCGCTGGCCAGCCAATGGCAACTGCGAAAGTGCCTTAATTGTAAAGATGTGTGCGTGATTTGTACATATACAACTAACAAACGCAAATGCAATATTATCAGCGTAGCACCCACTAATTTAGAAGTTGTTCCAGTAAAGCGTGTTTTACCGGGGAATTTAAACCTCTGCTGTCGTAAACGGGCCTTACCGTATATCCGTTGCTTTTTCGGCTGAGGCACTTTCAGGTTTTATTGTCCCAATTCCAGCGTGGCGTGTGTTGAGGCGAGATTCGACGGTGGGGTCACCAGACTCCGCTGCAGAGTAATGCGTTAGCAGCGTGACGGTGGTACACACCGAGAGGATAGCAGCGGTTGACTTCATCGCAGACAAGTCAAGTAGGTGAAGATGGGAAAGAGTGGACAGCTGAGTGCTGTGCCAGGTAACTGGGATATTAGTTAACATCACCGACACTCTGCATCTCTTTATGTACTGCCGCTTCTCGCGGTAATTTTGCCGGAGAATGCAACGTCCCTGCTGCTGCCAATTAGCCGGTCGGTGGCACCAATTAGCATTTAATAAAACATGCCCTGGACGCCACCAGGCACCACGCTCATAATGCGTGTCCACAATTCAGTTCGCATGATTGCCAGTTTTTCTGTTTTTCGGAAAAATGGATACAGCAAAACATGAATGCCTCAAGGAAAAACAACTTCTGCATAACAAATGAGTGAAAAACGCAAGCTAATTAGGCAAACGTTGCCACTTAAATAAAAACGAGACGCCGATGAACCTGAAAATGAAGCGTGGCTACCGTGACTGTTTACAATGTGATTGCCGGAACGGTACACGTATTTAGAACGTTGTGCATCCATTTAACTAACAGATCCATTGCGGATGCAGTAATACATTATGCTTGGTGTCAATAATTAATTATGCTTGTTGTCATAAAATTAATTATTTTTCGTGATGACAGTATTAAATTTATAATACAATTGACGCTGCTAGTAAGATGATTTTTACCCCATGTTTTACAAGCCACATGTTTCAGTTAAATTCTCTGAATCTGCCTGGTTTTCAAATGTTTTCCTTTTTAATTAACAGTACTGATGTAAATAATCATGTCCACCGAACATTCAAGTACTTATACAAGCCCGCATCAGCAACAGGTTCTGTCAAATGAGTGTGATACCAGTTCACGGCACTCGCGCCTAGCTGCACTTCTTTACATACTGACGCTGCCGTCGCGTCAAGAACTGGGTTAAACTTGCCTTTTGTAACACAAAAAGAACGTCCTTGCCAGTGTGCTTATTTTACCGTCCGCTTTTAGACATTAATAGAGAGTTTAGTCACGTAGCGGCCGTAGCAGTACCAATGACAGAGTAGCGGCGATTTTGCCATAGACGCACTACAGCAAAATAGCGCTACTGTCACTGGTACTGCTACGGTCGCAGCTTTTGCTCAAATTGTCTATTAACTTACCTACTTTTGAAATTTTTCTGGGGCGTTACCTTTACTTACTAATTTCTATTTTTCCAAGCAGATCTATTTACTTACTTAGAGTGAATTTATTAAACAAGGTTAATTTAGCGTTAAAATTGTTGCAAAGCGCAACAAAAACCTGCAACGACCGATGAATTTTCTGTTCAGAACGAAACAGGTTTATACAATATGGTCACAGTTGTGTGTAGTAATGTGTACAAGCTTGCCCGGTAATTTCTGACAAAAGCGTTTCGGCATCACTAAAATATCATCGCAACGACACACTAAAATATCAAGCCAACACAAAGCTGTGTGCCTGAAATAATATGATTTCCATACTGTTTCAAATCACACAAGTAGACTTGGGAAAACGTGTTCCTGGAATGTTTTTTTTATTTCCCTGGCCAGATACGTCTGGGTGGGAAATTGGGACTTACCGCAAAAACACACGACAATGCATCTTATATTTCTTAGGTTTCTTAGGTTTCTTGTTTTTTTTTGCGTTTCGTAGGTTTATTTTGTTGTTCGTTTGGTTTTGTTTTCCTGTTTTCCCTTTTCTGGCTGTTTTAGTTAACTTAGTAAATCGTTTATCTGATAGGCGAAATGTCGCTTCGTCGAGATTTCCTTGCGACTAAATTTCCTTGCGTCGAAACGGCTATGCGACGGAAAGTCTCGCGGCGTAAAGTCCTGTCGACGAAATTTCCTGCGACGAAACGTCGCGCAGCGAGATGGCCTTGCGGTGAAATGTCTGCGACCAACAAAAAGTCCTGCGACTAGTTGTCCGCGGCGAAATGTCGCAGTGCCCGCCAATAGCCTAAAGTAAACCCAAATTTGGGTAGATTGCCGATGTTGCGCCGTCGACGTCGATAACAGGCATGCAGCAATCATATTATAATAATTCCTGTGAGAGAAGAACGTTCCAAACATTAAGCGTCTACGTTTTGATTGGTGAGACAGTTCTGCGAGGCCAACTGTGTTTTGGGTTGTGTTGGCGACCGCGGTGGTCGCAGTAGAGTTTGTAGTTGCGATACACGGCTCCAGTTTTTATGTGTGTACAACGTCAAACGATTCAGCGATAGGGCACGTGCACATCGAAATTGGTTGAAACGAAACTTTCATAGATTTCGATCAGTACGTTTCAATTTTAGGCGGAAAATTCCGTACACCCACCTAAATCAATGTTGCTCATGCTAACGAGGCGTTGGCGTGTAAAATAACTGTACTTTTGGGCAGACGCACGGCTAATCATATTAATCCGTAGTTTTATGGCTTATATAATAACGTGGCATAATGCCTTAACAAGCTAGGAAAAGCAGACGTGCGCATCTTATTTCTTAACGTGGGAACAAGCAAAGATTTTTCCGTACCGGCTTTCTCTGGACTTCCTGTTTCTGCTGACGTAGATAGTCTCTTAATGTTGCCGCACTGTCGTCGCCTCATGTTGGGATATTTGTTTTACAGTGAATCAGCCGCGAAATGTAGTAATGGCACATTTTTTTCGGATTCACTGCATTTAAATGAATGGATTTGCTGAACAAAATCTTCTAACGGCAACTCTTCTGCATAAAAATAGCAGGCACGAAAAAAGTCCAATGTAGTTGAGAATCGCACATACCGCCTTTTGCGCGATTTATGAGAACCATTTCGTGACTAACGCTTTTATGGATCTCTTTACAGTGGCCGGTCCATTTTAGGTGTTGATTAGTTATCATGTACACTCAGGTGCGAAACAGCTGTTTGCGCTTCCAGGTGATGACCGTTCAAAGCGATTGTTGATAGGTCAATTTTTCGGCTGCGAGAAGAATGAACAAACATTAATTTCGATTTTTTTCGTTGTTTACGAGATTGTTGGCGTTAAACCACTATGTACTAGCGGGAAGTGCACTTTGCTGCTTGCCGTCCGCCAAAGCTTTACTGTCCGTGGAAATCTGGAGTCTGGTGAAAAGCCGGGCCCGTATGAAGTGATTTTCAGGAATTATGTTGATCAAAGCGCATTTCAGCTTCCTTTATGCGAACTGCTTCTAAAACTTCGAGTGGATGCGCGACATGGAACTAATGAAGGTTTGTATTATTATTCATGAAAACTGCTCCAATACGACGAATTAAACTTGCCAACTTAGCATCTCTCCAGAACTCACCAAGTCAGCTGAATTTAAAGCGGCTATATGCGTTGGCATCGCACAGCTGATATTATAAAACACTGTCTGCCAGTTCGACTTGTTAAGTTAACGCTAAATGAGTGCTTAAATTTGGCGCTTCCGACCTTTGCCTAAGTCAAGTTCCGTTGTATACGATGAAGTCAACCGCAGCCATCCTCACGCTGTGGGCCACCGTCACGCTGCTACTGCATTACAGCGCGGCGCAGTCTGAGAACGCACCGTCGAATCCGGGCAGGGCACAGTCAACGCTGGAAACGGCGCAGTTGGGGAGGGACAGCGACAAGAACCCAGCGAGAAGCCGACGGTAAGGAATGTTTATAATTTATGCGGCTTACTTTCTGACGGTGAAGGAGGTTTTAGTCAAATGTCTCTTAAGAAATTAGTCAGTTAACCTGCTAATGCAAGAGCCTTTTTATTACGCCATCAACGGCGTGCAAGTCCTGTAAGCACAATGTGGAACATCATGATCTATCTACTGTTCTCCTTTGATTATATAGTTGCTTGAATTATTGTCGAGTAATTATCTGTTCTGCTAACTGGTTCAATTTGTGTACGTACGCTACCAGCCAACCCAAAAATGGCTTAATAATGGAATTTAACATGGATTTTGTGTCTCAGGTTTTGAGACTCAGCATTCCATGCTGAATCTACAGTAATTAATAAGACTGGAAATTATTTTGACTTCAATTAACGTGACGCATGAATGGGTTTTCTGGGTGCAGACGGAATAACTTGTTATATCGTATACGTAAGTGGAAAATCAGGACAATGATTACTTCGAAATCTTCCTTTAACAAACAGTATTACCAGTTTACCACATCGATCGCGGTCTCAGTAACGGATCATTGCGAGTACACCGGATGAGTCCGCGGTATGTTTTAACTCCTGCAGTCGCACGCAATAGGGAAGATCAAGTGTTTTCAACAATGGGCTTGCTGGCGAGCTCATACCGAATGCCTTGGCATTTTTGCAGTTCCAGCGCATTCGACATCCTACAAACATTTTGGAAATGTCCCGATCCATTAATGACTTATGGCTGCCGCAAATGTGAGACGTCTTGTGCAAACCGCAATCCGCCGGCGTCGTGCAGTTATCTTTGCGACAGCACCTGCATCTGCAAACCCGGACTATATCGTACGTTTATTGCATCGCCAATATGCGCACCGCCTAATGGACCCCTGATTAACAACTGCCTTGCACGCCCCAATCAAGGCTGAATGTAGCCAACGCCAGATGTCCGTCAAAAGGTTTTTAGAATGGCAAACATATTTTCATGAAATTTTGTGGTGAACTAAAATTTCAGCACCGGATACTGATTGTGCTGTGCTTAATGCGGTTGCTGGAGTAATATTAGCACTTTGTAAGCAGACTGGAAATTTCCGCCGCCAAGGAAGAATGTTAACCATAATCATTTTATCTGCCAGTGTTTGTGTCTGTGCAATCTTTAACTATGCCCACTTTACTAAATGCCTGAACCACTGCAATACGATGATACTCTGCGTTACTCGCCGAGTTGTAATTACTGCGTCGCTTACACGCATCGGTTTTTTAGTTTAGTTTTTTCATTGAGCAGACAAACCTTTAAGGCATTTTCACATCTGGTCAGTACACTGCCTGAACAAAAACAGAAAATAAAAACTACAAGAAATTTTTAGATTTCAACAAGGACAGGGGAGTCTTGAGAGAACCACAACCAACAATGCGCTTCCGTTTCCCACTGCTAAAAAATCTTTCAGCCCGATCGCCCGGGTTGTCTTTCCTATTCGTACCTTTGCCGCAGGTACATCCAAACGTTCTTTCCGGTGGAAGTCGTCCAATACTTCCATTAACAATGCATACCGCACATAAATTTGGTTTTAACCGCGCCCACTGCACCACTGCCAATCAAAATGCTTTTTTAAGTATTCCCAGTACCTACTCTGTCTTCAAACAAAAATCAAAATTTTTCTATTTAAAAAAAATAATAAAAAAAGTACCAATCGATGTAACAGTGCCCGTTTTTTTCGTGCACCGGAGAAGTGCGCGTTTTACGGCAGTGGGCAATGATCAACATTACACCGTGAGAAGCCGGATGGAAAACACACGAAAAACAAGTCGTAGTTGGTTACTAGTAGCAGGAAGAATAACAAAAACAAAGGCAACACGGACGCATGAATGAGAAAACAGCAACCGGAAGTACGAGTAGTTAAACGAGGATCGAAATGAATGGCAAAATCAAAGTTCAGATGTTGTAAATATTGTTTATACCAATTTAACTTGTCCCGTTTTACTGTACATACTTCTGAGAGGAGCGAACGGTTTGGAAGGATTTTGTAGGGACTTAGATGGAAAAATCACTGCATTCCATAGTGGCGTGAGCTAGTCGGCGAAGGGGCCGGAAATCGAAACGGCAGTGGTGCCGCAAGCAGTCGATGGCGATGGAAAAAGAGGGAGGAAATGGATCTCAAGACGGCGGAGACCATGTGTGTTGCCTGCAACAGAATCAGACAAGGCAACAGACTTCTGTACTTTGACAAAAAAATGTCGCTTAGCGGCATTATACCGACGACACGTGTATAAACGAAAATTAGCAGTTTCTTAGCAGTTCTCATCGTGCAGCATAAAAACACAAACACATAAGCACGTCAAGATGTTTTTTTAGGACGTGATGTTGCGCGTATATACATGTTGTATATATAGGGGGACAAACAAGTCTACTCGGCCCGTTTCCCTTTACTGCTGCCGTCAGCCGCCTGGAGTGTGACCTTACGGCAATACATACGGTTAAACCAGGCGCGGTACATAAGCGCCATGTATAGCTACAACGTAAAACACCAGCCGGCTGACATCAGAAGTACAAGGGACTGGTTCGGCTAGACTCATTTTTACCCCTATATAGGGTTGTCATCACGTCATCACACGCTGTCACAATCACGCCCATTTCCTGTTCACAATCCCATCATGCCGAAAAATTTTGGCCGTGATAACGGGAAATTTATAACGGGAAATTTATAAGCAAGGTCTTGAGCATTCTGGCCTTTACGGTACTCTATGCCGCGTCCACCATAGTATATTTTATTAGGTTGATAATGCATTTTTTACCTATGGTAACTGTTTTTATAACATTTATATTTTATGCAACATATAATTCATAAAAAAATTCAATAAAATTCAATTTATTATCGTCCCACCGATCCCACCACTCCCATCACTTCACGTTCACATTCCCATCCCACTTCGAAAAACAGGGTGGGATGACAAACTTATCTATGTATATACAGATACACGTTACCGACTAACTGCCAAAATAAGTTTTTTTTTGTTTTAACCGTAGCTAATAAAAGCGAATCGTTTCACTTGTTTACCAAATCAGTACAACGGACAATTAAACGTTTTCTGCCGTGATGGACCTTTGAGCTGGTTTGTCTTGTGTAACGTAGCTTTCGATGACTTATGGAAGATTTTCCGTTTCGCAAAGTAATTTCGCTACAGTTCGACTGAATCCGTCATTGGCTTCCTTGGATTATAAAAGTACTTGCGGTTCAGGTATTGCATCACTTGACCAAGAAACAACGAGGAGTTTTTTCATCTTTTAGATGGGCCGAATGATTAGTGTCCGATGCTGTTTTCTTTGGCGGCTTTGCTGTGACTTTTACCTTACAAGGAGAATTAAAAACTTGACTGACGATAACAACTGAAGAGCTACGTCAGGTAAATGATTACCAACCGCCGAATGTGGCGGGTTACATACCTGCAAATTTAGCATCATTTGTTGTGTGATCCAGTAGCTAGCTGAACGGTATAATCACAGTGATCAAATAGCGGATTCAATCAAAGTATAGTTTTCGGTCGTTCGGACAGCATTGGCTGACATTATTTAATTAATTTCAGCATATCTGATCCACAATTAACGGTGCCACGGCCCACGATCCATGTACATATATGCGCGGCTCCTACACATCTAATGTCAATCTGCGTTATGTGTTATGCCGCCCACGGCATGACTGCACTGGCACTGGCATAGCTGCACTAAACACATAAAAATTTTGAGTGCACATTCAGGGTTACATACTTATCAGTTTTTTTCGTAATTATTACTTATGCCACACTTATTTAGCACGCTAATTTTAAGGCCTTGCACAAAAACTTGTACGAAATTTAGTGATACCGCATGGTCTCGATGAGGAGGTAACAAAGTATTTACAGAGTACACAATTACATGTTCATATAATTATACGGCACGTACAATATCAGTACTGTCCGCATTGTGATTAAAGATAATAAATTGAACGGGTGCATTTTAACTGGGCTGCTGTACTGTAATCACTGGATCAGGCAGCCGATATCGTTTGGTAACGGCTGCCGTTACCGCAACGCATGTTCACGGAAGCCTAGCGAACGTCAAAGCTCGGCCAAAGAAGACCGTGCTCCTGGAATTAAGCCGGTGAAGCGCACTTCCTGGAAAAATGCCGTTCAAAAATCTGCATAAGTGTACAGCCGTTCAAAAAAAAATGCCGTTCAAAAATCTGCATAAGTGCATAAGTGTTCAAGTCGAGTGTACAGATATGTGCATCATGATCGGTATATGGAAGCTACATCGTCCTTAGCAATGCGATGCATGCATCCGCTTTGAATTCACCTGATCTGGCAAGCTTTTGAAAGGTGCAAAGTTGACAAAGTATAATGGGTCTAAATACTTTTCAAGAATAATGCGAACTTTCGTTAAAGTCGTGTCGCGCATCCACTCAATATTCGTATAATTTCTGCTGAAATGCGCTTTGATCAACATAATTCCTGGAGGCCTCTTCATTCTGGCCCTGTTTTTCGCCAGACTCCAGATTTCCATAAAATATGAGAGCTAATTGTGCTGACGGTGGGTGAAAGGGGAAATTGTAATCGGTATATAAGACAAGTTCCCAAAGTCCAGTTGTCCATTGTACGATTGTCTTAAAGATTGTTTGCTAACATGAAATCTTCTATCGGTGCTTTTTGTTTAGTTGCTGGTGTTTTGGCTGCCATTGCTTCCGTCCAGGCCGAAGACAGTAAGTGGATCTAGAGAATTTGTACTGCTGTCATAACAGATACTTATCCGTTTTTGGTATTGTACAGCATCTTCGCTCGAGCAGTGCGCGGGTCGCAAAGAGTGTGCGAAGGATGAAGAATGCAAACGCGACTGCGGGTTGGGTTGTCTGGACGACCGATGCAAGTGCCTACGCAAAGACGAGAAAAACCTAGAAGCAAAGAAAAAGTGCGAACGGGTACCAGATAGCACAGCCCCAGGAAACGGCAGACCTGCCCACCAAATGTACGTGCCCCCCTCAACAAACCACAACCAGCCCAAGCCTGCCGCTCCTGCTCGTGCCCCTGCCCGGTTCCCATCCTTTGCTCCTGCGCCCGCCCCCGCCCCCGCCCCAGCACCCGTCGCAAACCCAGAGACGTCCAACGGACGCACCCACGGCCCGCACGACCAGCACCTTCGCACTATCGTGCCAGCTATATCGAAGCCTGCCAAAGGATAGCTGACCTATTGGTGCGGAAAATTTCCTGTCGCTTTGCTTTCGCTTTTCTTGAACAATTAGGTGAATAATTGATAATGCGACTTACCTGTGCACGCTGTATTCGCCATTTTATATTCAGCCTAAAACAAACCGCTCATCATCTGCTGAATGTTTAATTACCAGGGAATTCGAGAAAATATTCCCCACAGATTCCCATAAAATTCCTACGAAATATTCGTATTTTTATAGTGACAACAGGACTTTTGACCCAGAAATGCCGCGTAGAAGAAGAAATGCAAATTTAAATTTGAAAATAGGTAGTTCCAGCTGAAATAATTTAACTAAGAAAAAAACATAGTAAACAAAATTTTAGTGGTCATAGTCCATAGGTCAAGCAGGGCAGGATCACCTCAAACTGAGGCTCAAAGTGCGTATTACAGGGGAACAAAGTCGCAAGGACAGATTATGGGATGCCTTTTATAACAACTGACTAAAACATCGCGCAGAATGAACAGACTCAAATTTTGGCGAGCACTTTAAAACCAGGGAATCAAGGGGGTCATCGAGACGACCACTGGTCAAGAAAAAAAACTGAAATACAAGAAACATTTTTCGAAAGGCGTGTGGGTAACATCACTCAAAACAGACGGGAATACTGTCCGAAAACACCAGATGCACGTTTCAAAATAAAACAAAACTTTCCGCACTTTCTCTATGAGCGCGTGTGATAAGAAGAACAGCGCTAGCAAATAATCCGCAGTGAACTGTTATCTGGCATTTGGTAACTTGCTTTATATACTGGGCGAATGTTCGTGCGCTGCAGTCAGCAAAGTTTGCCGCAGCATTGCTGCTTACGCTGTGTTGCTTCCGTTCAAAAGCACTCTTAAAATTGACTTTATATTTACTGTACACAGCCTGAATTAGGAGTTTACTGTTTCCCGGCTGCTCATGTTCCGAGTATACCAGATGATCAAAAGTGTGTGCATGTTGTCGGTGTAGAAATTGGAAGCATACAGGCATCTTGGGATGGATAAATAATCTTTAAGCTCGGGATCGAGGCTCTGGGCAGTTTCCCCATTATTTAATAAAGTAGCTATTCGCCCGGACATCGGGGTGCGAAGCCAAATGGCCATTCGCCCGGGCATCGCGCGACAAGAACGGGAATGCGGAATGTAATAAATACGGAGTGTGAAAAAATAATGTGATGGCATATTGGTTAAAACATCAAATTAAAGTGCCACTGGTTTTATGCTCCTGTCTCTGATGCTGATGCACCTGTACCCAGTACAATAATGCATCCACCGCAAGGCCTCGCTTACCGCTGCTGAACCTTGCTCTCGCTCCGCAATCTTACCAGTTCTCTCTCTTTCCCTATGCCGTCTGATACATATAAGACTTGCCGATTCACTCCCTACCGCTTATTCCCCAAAAGCGAAAACACCTTTTGTTTTCGAACAATTGCAACTACTGTATAATTAGTGCCGGCTTCTTTAAACTGACGCAAAACGTGTGCATTCAAAATAGGGATGGGAATAAATTAACAGCCGGTTGCGAGTAGTCGATGAAACTGCGGAAAAGACCAAAAGATCACAAACAGATTGCACATCTGCCGCATGCTCGACAGCGGCTGATAATGTTCCAGCCTGTACTTTACAGGGCATAATCCCTTCGTATCAGCTGCCGTTTTATTTGTTACTTGTTGCATTGGATCATCTGAAACCGCATCTAGTAAGGATTTTATAATGCACGTTTAATATCATGTAAAATATTGGCAGTATAGTGATTCGGACAAATCTTATGCCTGTGAAATTCCGGAGCCATGTCCGGACAAGACGCCAGCCGCAACTGCACCGACTACATGTAAGAGAAATTGTTTTGCCTATAGAGGTACACTGGGCGTTATAAATACGCAATCACGAATCGGTTGATTTAGATGTCAGTGCAGCCGTAACCAACTGTAAAAATACTGAATAAAGTTAAGTTGCATTCGATTATAAACTATGGAAGAAGGATTGTTTGTGACAATATACCAAGCCAAGTAACGAGATAAGATCAGGAACGCCAATTCCGCTAAGCTAGCATATAGTGGATTCCATAGATGCGTTACAACTACAATCATAATATTACTAAACCTTAGGGTATTCCATCGACTGGCGTGACGTCACGCTATGCAAGACGCACTGGTGGGTAACCCCTGCGGGTTCGGTGTTGAATGAAACTTTCAGATTCATGCAGTTCGTTCGTAGTATGGCTCAAAAAATGCAGAAAAAAATTCTAAGTTTGGAAAATGGAAATTGGTAAGTGAAACGTTGTCAGGGAAACGAAAATTTTGTGATTTACGTTATTCTCGTTAGCATAGAGGTGTACGAGGCGGTTCGCCACGGACCTCCCTGCGAAATGACAATCTTCTAATTTCTGATTTGTCAAACCAAACGAATAAAACTTGATTTGACAATCTAAGCAAAACAATTAAAATTCGATCAGTCAATCATTAACATTAAACAATCTGATTTTTATCAAAACATTTAACTTTTTGTCAGCGTAGAGGTCTGTGGTAAACTGTCTCATAGACCTTCATGGTAAACAAGAAGTACGTTAATCGTAAGAGTTTCGGTTTTCTGAGCCCGTTTTTTTACCAATCTTCACTTTACAAACTTCAATTTTTTTCCGCATTTTTTGAGCCATAGAACGAACGAACTGGGCGAACTTGAAACTTTTGGTTAACACAAAACCTGCAGCGGTTGCCTACTCGGCGCACAGTGCATGCCATCTACCGTGACGTTATCGTACAAAGCGCAAGCTCGATGGAATACCTTAAGGTTTAGTAATATTATGCTACAGTTTACACAATCATATAAAACGCGCAACCAGATACTTTTCTGTACTGTAGCGGCTCGATCAAGTGGCACCACAGAGTCTGCGTACGGGAAATCCGCACTTGCGCAGTGGATGTACAACCCATTACAACACAAGTGCCTGTAAGAAACACGTTAACTGTGGATCGCAAACGTGTTAGCTTTAATTGAGCGGCAGGAAAAAATTCCTGTTCGTAAAAGACCTTATTTACTTCCGGTAAGGTTCTCCGTTTAATTGTACAAATTAACAAGATTGACTTTTGTAATATGACGGTAACTGCTTACGATATTTGTTGTACTACATGCCTTAATCTTCAAACTGAAATCGTGTAGAAACAACATCAGTTTATAAGAACAGCAGTTGCACAGCTTTTTCAAATGACTTACCGCCGTTTATGGTAGCCTTGCCGTTCGCAAACAGTTTTCAAAATATGTTGCCATTAAAGCGAAGGTTAATTGCGTTAAATTTTTCATCTTCTTGACATCGTTACCATAAACACCGGTTATTGCGTCTAAGTTTATCGTTCTGACAAACCTGACGGACAGAATTAATAACGTCGTGTATCACCCTGGCTAAGCACACTAACTGCGACAGAATGAGACGAACTCTTAATATAGATTTCTTGCTTAGTCTGTCGCAAATAGTGGCATCAGCCTTTTTTTTGCTGTTTACTGTATAGCTACCTATAAATCCCCAAATAAAGCCATAATTAGCCGAAAAACGAAAAATATTGCAAATGGAAGTAAAGCAAGATGCCACATAAATCAAATGTTGTTAGCCTAACCATCCATGGACACTCCCTCAGGACCCCAGAAGCTGTCTTGCACAATGCGAGCTACATCCGAAAATCCTCGGTATGGAATCTGTAGAGAGCGACCGGGTTGCGAAAAGCGGATCATCCGACCGTATTTAGGATGGAAAATGAAAAGGGGATCCATACACACAGGCCCGGCAATGGTGACCTTTTCCGAAGGCTTGCTTATGATTGCCTTGTCCACCACTTGCAGTCAAGACATTTGGAAGTAGCGAAACGGCCTTCGCTCAGGGGACTCGATTTGTTGGAAGAAATTCTGCGACGCTCCCGGCGAGCCACATTCTACAGCCTCTTTCCCTTTTGAGACAGCGCTTAAGTCTGGAAGTTGTTAGAGGAAATGCAGCAGAAGTTTTTGAAACACTGAATGCGCGGGCAAATTTTCGTACAGCCAAGATCACGGTTGTTTTTTCAACATTTAAATTTCTATCATTTTAATTAGCGTATACCAGCGCTGGTATTTTATTCCATGTGTGGCGATTCCCGAATAAAATATCGCACAGCATGAACATATGCTCACAAACGTGAACATCTGCTTCTTGTAAGCATTTACATATACTCTCAAACGCGAACATATTCACAAAACGTGAGCATCCCTGTCCGGAACCCTTTCTTGAATCGCGAGCATAAAGCAGACTGGCTGCACACAGCCACGCAAAGTGACAGTGCATCTGATCTGCTTAAAATGCGGCTGACAGCAGGGGTATCTGATTAAAGCACAGTGGCTAACGTGAGCATTTCTGCTTGTTTCCCAACCAATTTGAAGCATACTTTACGTACGAAGAATATAGGAATATTCAATTTCAGCCATGATGCAGAGAAAATTAACGTACGACAGGCATGATTTCATCCGTGCATTTTCGCCCGTCAATTATGCTCCCAGTGTGAAAATGTGAGAATTCTTGCCGACTGTAATAACCGCAAGGCATACTATAACCGCAAAGTTACATTGTTACAGTATATTACATTATCAGCTACTAACGGAAATCCCTGCCCATGTCGAGCGGTGCGACGTACTTCTCCTAACACTCACTAACGTGACGTGAGAACGCAGTCTCGTTGTGATTAATGCCATGAGCACCACGCGGAATTGGTTTCGCACAGTCGACGGGTAGAAAAATGTTCTGCCGAAATAGCGGATAGCTTCTAGCATAGTCCCGAAAAGCGTAAACTTCACCCGCATCGTTGTCGTACGCGTGAACGAGCAGTGTGTTGTTCGTCCACCATTGTCGGAACCAAGCAAAATCGCAGCCACAATGCAACCGCCACAAATAGTCGCGAATCCGCTGACCGAAACCTCGTGACTGCTCCAAAGCGTTATCGTAGATCTCGTGTTCCAGACTCAATAAGCGCAGCGCCGGCAGATAACCGAAAGCGTCGAACTGCAGACTGCGGATCGTGGTATTAGAAAACATCAGCAGGCGCAGTTTTGAGAGGCGTTGAAAATCGGCTCGCTGCACTTCCAAATCGCTACAGTCCCATATACCGTAGTCCAGCAGACTGGACAACTGAAGGTCACCGGCTTTTGTAGTCGAACGGCTGCTGGTGCATTTGAAGAAGTCAAACGACACGATGGTTCGCCGAATGGGTGCAACGTCGGCGGCCGTGACGGGAAGGGCTCCGATAATGGTCCACACTGTGGGCCGTGGTGGCTGCAGCGCCATGGCTTGGGCCAGTTGGCGTATCTCGCGCACCTCTACTGCATAACTACAGTTTGTATTTAAATATACGTGTCCTCCTGGCCACTGATGCTCGCACCAGCCGTAGTCACGCTGCAGAAAACTGCACTGAACAATTTGCCGGACGCGGCACTCTCGCTCCGTCATTGGTTCACTAGAAAAAGTTGGGAACTCGTCGGTGGTGTGGGTCTTGGAAGCACAGTTCTCAGGAAGCTGTTCGGTATCTATCCAAGTTTTGAAGATACATTCGCAATTGTTACTATGGAAACGAAATCACAATTTAAAACAACTCACACAATTCCTCATTAGTTGAAAAGAAGTCGTTCCGGTCATCAATAACAAATGTGCCGTTATTAGAGGAGATCGCGACGCAATCGATTTGCAGGAAAATATCACTTTTAATGAGCTCTTCGTTCCGCCACGCGTCGTACTCGATACGATACACTTGGCCTTCTGTCGCATACTTGAGCAGTCCGTTGGTGCGCCACCAGCGTCGAAAGTGATCGAATTCACAGCCACAGTGCAGTTTCATGACGAAATCAGAAACGTCGTCCTCCCAGAAATTAATTTCAGTCAACCCCCGCTCCAGAGACAAGAGCCGCAATCCGGGTAAATCGGCGAAGGTGCCTTCTTCCAAAAATTCTATCGTCGAATTTACGAATTGGATGAGTCTTAATTTGGCGGACTGCCAAAAGTCGGCTCGTCGGACGTCCAAGGCGCGGCAGTGGTGGACGCTGAATTCCAGCAGATGAGGCAGGCGCAGTTGGGCCAGCTTTTTGGTGAGGCGCGTTGAACGGCAGTTTTGCAGTTGGAAGACAACCGCCTGTTCGCGCACCGGCGCCAGGTTCTCGAAGACGACTTGGGGTCCGTCATTCAGGCTGATGAAGATGGCCTTGAGTGGTGGTCTGGATAGCGCTATCGCAAGTTGCTGCACTTCCTCGTTTGTGGCTTCCCTGCTGCAGTTGATGGCCAACCCTTGATTCTGAGCACACGCAAATGAGTTGCCGACGCTGAGGCGCACTCCGCAGTGGGCGGTAAACTGCAGCTCGCACTGGTCACGTGTCATCAGTTCCGTGTTGAACTCCGGAAGCGGTGAAAATATTCCGATGCTGTTTCCTTGGAATCCGCCGTCTACTGGTTAAACACGAGCACCAAGTAATCTGTATTTATCTGTATCTACTTTAAGCACTTATCTGTACTTACTTTTGGTTTTCCCGAAGGTGTGGTGAAGGAATCCCAAAAGGGTTACGCACTCGGCAAAGATTATCAAGAAATGCATGGTTTCGTTTTTTTCTTAAACTGAGATGCAGGTAAACAAACAGGCAAAATTTCTCTTAAAGCAGACAAATAATTGCCAAATTTTGTTTGTTAAATCGTACTGCTATACGGTTAAATTTTAGGTTGTGCAATCAGCACTGTGCGTATTCTATCGAGAAAAATATAATGCGGCGAAAACGTACATCCGCTTGCTAGTGCTTGGTGCCGCCACATCCGCTTTCAGCCAGTTTTCTCTTGAAGCCGCGCTCACATGGGCAGTTATGGCAAGACGTCGTTACGCAGGCAAATTAGCAGACGGACACGTTCGTGCTGCCCCGAAGCGTGCTTACAATCTTTGCATTTCCAGCTGACACGGAATTGTACCTGTTCTGCGCTACAATCCGGAATCTAAATTGTTGCAGACCGTTGTAACCTGACTAACCTCAGGGTTGAGCGATGAACTGAACTGGTGATACAGTTAGAACCCTACTAAGCATTACCGATGGTGATTGCGGATGTTTGGAATTGTTGCCGGCATAAGCTTTTCTGTGTACCGAACGGCCACAGCGTGCAGTGCAGTTGCCACTGTACCACCGTCTAGTCTAGCTCAAAGACTGCTCTTATATGCTTCAATATAAGAAATCAAAGCTATGACAATGTATATATATGACATATTTTAAACATATGACATGTAGTTGAGCAGTAGGTACACCGCAAGTTGCAACTACAGCTAGGTACTTTGGCGAACAGCAAAAAAGCGGAAATCGCGGAAAGTGGTGCACGTTTCAGAAATTTTGTTAAACAAATCAGCAGTTAGAGTGCAGCAGTAAACTCCAGCTCGCATAAATCCCCAGCTCAGAAATTGAACAGAAAAGCTGGTATTTGCACAGTCCGCGTTAAGCATCTCGCTTTTCTAGACTCGCATTGTGGAGTTACTGTGCGCAGACGACAACCATCCATTATGCCATACAACAAACGAACAACATGAAACAACAAATACTTAAACTAAAACAGAATAAAAAATAAAATAGTCACCAAATCAACAAACATAGCAACCGCTCACTTAATTAGTGAAGCTAATTATTCAAACCCAAAAGATTACTAAATGTCTAAATCCATACTGCTAATAAATTATTAAAAATAAAAGTTTTACTAGTATGACGGACATGGTGCACAACTTTTTTTCTGCTGGCTTCAAATTGCAGTGAAAAGAAAAACCCAAAACATGTTCAGGGTACCAAACGAAAACGAAAAAAAACAGATCAACTGGGCAAATCAAAACGTATTATTCGTCCGAATTTTCAAAATATTTAAATAATTTAACCGAAAATCATCTACGCAAATCTCAAGAACTGACAAGGAGAACGATTACTACGCTAACATACTACATTTCCCGGTAGTTTCTGGTCAGGAATCCTGAAAAAGGTACTTGCCATTTTCATAACAGCACTGCAGCCACATGCGCACTTCACGATGGAACTTGGTCTTTTCCTTCTGCAGATTCCCCCCGATCAACGCTCGAGAATTAATAGCAGGCTGTGTGCTTGTGTTCTTTGAATGCGTCCACAACTTCACAATCAGTTTACTTTTCCTGGATAATAATTTTGAGCTTTCCCTTTTAGGTGGCCATTTCCGTTTGCATTCCGTACAGTATTTGTTTTTCTATACTTCGCAATGGTTAGCTAAAAATGCACATATATGGAGGGGATTTCCCATCTCATCCCGTGCACGGGTTGAACTGTGTGGATGCGCTGACGGACAGCGGTCTGTTCCATTATGGGGAAGTTATCGATGTGGCGAAGAACGTATTGATCGTGGATTTTAAGTGCAGCGGAGAGCGATCGCAGTTAGTCAGGTCTGACAAAATCTTTTGCGCTTCCAGCGCCCGGTGTTCCGAGGGATCCGAGTATCCTGACTGGTATCAAGACTGTGGGAATACCCTGCCGTGACGGAGAACGCTAGCGTGCAAGTATTGTCGGGAGCCCGTCCGAATAATGCGTGGCTATGATATCCTGATTCCTGGTTGGCAATTCAGTAAACCTATCTGCTTCCCCGGTTACATTCACCTGTTCATCGTCCAGGTATAACTTGATGGCTGGCAGCCAGCGGAACTTTTCCCCATTGACCAAGTGCTTTTTTCACGATCGCAGGAAGCTCTGGCCGAACAAGCGCTGCAACCGAACGCCGTTCGGAATGCGTTGTATCTGCACGTATGCGCCTGAAATGGCAACTTTCTCGTGATGTTGCATCTTGTTCGTCAGGTACGGCGGGAAACCGAGAAGGAGTTCGTGTTGGGGCAGGCTTTGCAATGGTTACGCGTATCAGGGCCAATTTGAAATTTTAACCCCAGTCTGAAGTAGCAGCGAAAGGACAGGAAAACCGGTAGACTGCGTTTGAAACAGCCCTACGGCCATAAAAAATCAAGGCTTAGTGGTTTCAATCGACAGATGCTAAACAACAACTTATCAATAACTATTAGCACTAAAAAAAACAAAAGAATTAATAATAATCAAGAGAGCAAAAACTGTAACAAATATTAGCATTTTTGCAAGGTTGTTTTGCGCAGTATGAAACAAAACCCTTTATTTAAAAATATAATCATTTATAGTGATAAAATCGGCACCCATTTGTTAAAGATAGAAATGCTGTAGGCTTTCTTAGGATGGAAAAAGTTTCCGATACGAATGCTCTGGCGTGGCTGACCTTGCATTCTTCGCTCGTGATTGCCCCATAATGATTTCCGCCAGCTCTGGCTCCGCATACCTGCTCAATCGGGAAACACAATTTCAGCCAGTAATTTTCTAACTGTTGTTTAGCAAATGTAACTCGGATCGCTGATTTCTGTGACTGCAAGTTTTGCAACATCTGTAAGCTTCATACCTGACACAGACCAAACTGGTAGCGGGTGGATCTTCTGCCTTTCGCATAACAATGAATGTCCATATTCCTCCAATCACCAAATCGAAAACGTTCACTTAAGTTTACGCTTTCGAGTTGCAGTCATGATGAACTATCAATAACGCCGGTTCACGTGTGCGGTTGCTTAATGCTTCGCGAAGTGGTCACCATAAAACTAATAATAAATTAAATTTAATGTAGTATAAGATTGCTATGTTATACAACGATTCTACAAATGGCTCTACTGAGCAGACGAAACCAAGCTGAATAGCAAAACGACTGTCCACAGTCTGCGTTTAACATGCGATTAACTACGTTTTCACGGTAAGTAAACTGCTTTTATTCGAGACATCCAGAGGTTACAGATAGATTCGACCGTATCTCCCACTGCTTGTCCCGTACAGGAGAAAAACTAACCGGGCGAAATGCAGCCATGCAAAGTCTGCAGTTTGCTTTCGCAGATACATTACGTACGAAAATCAATGTGAAATAACGTAACATTACTGTACGGAGATACCACGTACATTACCAACGATAATCCGCTGTCTTTCTTGTTTCATCGCGGTATTAGAGAGACACCGGCTGGTTTTATAGGAAGGCTGCAAAGCAGCCGGTCGAGGCAGCATAAAACAGAAGTGGCTCAATCTGTACCAAGTTCGGCTTTAACCGTCACTGTCACGTTGCGGACCAAAATCAGCAATGGGCGCAACAGTGGTGCCTGCCTGGGACATACGCAGGCGCAAAGCCGCAACAGGCAGCAACGGGCCGCAACAGTGCTGCCGTGCTGCCTGGGACATATGCTGGCGCAACGCCGCAACAGGCAGCAACGGGCCGCAACAGTGCTGCCGTGCTGCCTGGGACATATGCTGGCGCGACGCCGCAACAGCCGCAACACGGCTTGTAAACCGCAACAGGGAGCAACGGGCCGCAACATTGCTGCCGTGCTGCCTGGGACATATGCTGGCGCAACGCCGCAACAGCCGCAACACGGCTTATAAGCCGCAACAGGCAGCAACGGGCCGCAACAGTATTGCCATGCTGCCTGGGACATATGCTGGCGCAACGCCGCAACAGCCGCAACACGGCTTGTAAACCGCAACAGGGAGCAACGGGCCGCAACATTGCTGCCGTGCTGCCTGGGACATATGCTGGCGCGACGCCGCAACAGCCGCAACACGGCTTGTAAACCGCAACAGGGAGCAACGGGCCGCAACATTGCTGCCGTGCTGCCTGGGACATATGCTGGCGCAACGCCGCAACAGCCGCAACACGGCTTATAAGCCGCAACAGGCAGCAACGGGCCGCAACAGTATTGCCATGCTGCCTGGGACATATGCTGGCGCAACGCCGCAACAGCCGCAACACGGCTTGTAAACCGCAACAGGGAGCAACGGGCCGCAACAGTGCTGCCGTGCTGCCTGGGACATATGCTGGCGCGACGCCGCAACAGCCGCAACACGGCTTGTAAACCGCAACAGGCAGCAACGGGCCGCAACATTGCTGCCGTGCTGCCTGGGACATATGCTGGCGCAACGCCGCAACAGCCGCAACACGGCTTATAAGCCGCAACAGGCAGCAACGGGCCGCAACAGTATTCATGCTGCCTGGGACATATGCTGGCGCAACGCCGCAACAGCCGCAACACGGCTTGTAAGCCGCAACAGACAGCAACAGGCAGCAACGGGCCGCAACAGTATTGCCATGCTGCCTGGGACATATGCTGGCGCAACGCCGCAACAGCCGCAACACGGCTTATATGCCGCAACAGGCAGCAACGGGCCGCAACGGGCCGCAACAGTATTGCCATGCTGCCTGGGACATATGCTGGCGCAACGCCGCAACAGCCGCAACACGGCTTATATGCCGCAACAGGCAGCAACGGGCCGCAACAGTGCTGCCGTGCTGCCTGGGACATATGCTGGCGCGACGCCGTAACAGCCGCAACACGGCTTATATGCCGCAACAGGCAGCAACGGGCCGCAACATTGCTGCCGTGCTGCCTGGGACATATGCTGGCGCAACGCCGCAACAGCCGCAACACGGCTTATAAGCCGCAACAGGCAGCAACGGGCCGCAACAGTATTGCCATGCTGCCTGGGACATATGCTGGCGCAACGCCGCAACAGCCGCAACACGGCTTATATGCCGCAACAGGCAGCAACGGGCCGCAACATTGCTGCCGTGCTGCCTGGGACATATGCTGGCGCAACGCCGCAGCAGCCGCAACACGGCTTATATGCCGCAACAGGCAGCAACGGGCCGCAACATTGCTGCCGTGCTGCCTGGGACATATGCTGGCGCAACGCCGCAACAGCCGCAACACGGCTTATAAGCCGCAACAGGCAGCAACGGGCCGCAACAGTATTGCCATGCTGCCTGGGACATATGCTGGCGCAACGCCGCAACAGCCGCAACACGGCTTATATGCCGCAACAGGCAGCAACGGGCCGCAACATTGCTGCCGTGCTGCCTGGGACATATGCTGGCGCAACGCCGCAACAGCCGCAACACGGCTTATAAGCCGCAACAGGCAGCAACGGGCCGCAACAGTATTGCCATGCTGCCTGGGACATATGCTGGCGCAACGCCGCAACAGCCGCAACACGGCTTATAAGCCGCAACAGGCAGCAACGGGCCGCAACAGTATTGCCATGCTGCCTGGGACATATGCTGGCGCAACGCCGCAACAGCCGCAACACGGCTTATATGCCGCAACAGGCAGCAACGGGCCGCAACATTGCTGCCGTGCTGCCTGGGACATATGCTGGCGCAACGCCGCAACAGCCGCAACACGGCTTGTAAGCCGCAACAGACAGCAACAGGCAGCAACGGGCCGCAACAGTATTGCCATGCTGCCTGGGGCATATCTGGCGCAACGCCGCAACAGCCGCAACACGGCTTGTAAGCCGCAACAGACAGCAACAGGCAGCAACGGGCCGCAACAGTATTGCCATGCTGCCTGGGGCATATCTGGCGCAACGCCGCAACAGCCGCAACACGGCTTGTAAGCCGCAACAGACAGCAACAGGCAGCAACGGGTCGCAACAGTATTTGCCATGCTGCCTGGGGCATATCTGGCGCAACGCCGCAACAGCCGCAACACGGCTTGTAAGCCGCAACAGACAGCAACAGGCAGCAACGGGCCGCAACAGTATTGCCATGCTGCCTGGGGCATATCTGGCGCAACGCCGCAACAGCCGCAACACGGCTTGTAAGCCGCAACAGACAGCAACAGGCAGCAACGGGCCGCAACAGTATTGCCATGCTGCCTGGGACATATGCTAGCGCAACGCCGCAACAGCCGCAACACGGCTTATATGCCGCAACAGGCAGCAACGGGCCGCAACGGGCCGCAACAGTATTGCCATGCTGCCTGGGACATATGCTGGCGCAACGCCGCAACAGCCGCAACACGGCTTATATGCCGCAACAGGCAGCAACGGGCCGCAACAGTGCTGCTGTGCTGCTTGGGACATATGCTGGCGCGACGCCGTAACAGCCGCAACATGGCTTATAAGCCGCAACGGGCAGCAAGCGGCGCAACACGTGCCAGCATGTGGGATAAATCGGGTTGCAACGGCGCAGTATGGCATATGGCTGTAACAGTTGTCCAAGGTTCCGGGGAACCAGGTGATCAAGATAATGAAATTTCACCGTTCGGGTATTCAAATTCGGAAGTTCCCTTGTGCGGAGGACCAATTGCGCGCAATCTCTAATATGATTGTTTTTGTTAATCTTACACAAGTGCACACATAAAATTTAAAGGAGTATAGGTAGATCTTGCAACCGTAATGGGGTTGTTCACGTTCTTTAGTGTGACCTTCCCGTTCCCTTTTTATGAATGCTCCAATTCTAGTTCCAAGTTATAATTCCGTTCCCTTCTTATTCTCTCTAACCAACCGGCTGCCCACCGCACCCCATTAGTGTATAGTATGTTCACGGGGACTAACGGTCCTCATAGTACTGTATGCGTATACTATTATACCGAGCTCCGAGCTCCGTATGTGCGGTTCGGCTCCAACATCTCTCACACCAGTTTAATGCAAGTGCAAGATACGCACTTTATAGGACCATTCTGGCACTTTAAGCCGCAATGCATTTTCTTGTACTCCGCGATTACCCGTTGCCAAGGCGTTGCTCTCTGCTCTGTACTGTGTTGCATGAATGTGTTTTATCGCTGTACGGCAAAAAAAAACTATGGTTGACTAGATGCGCTAAAACGGCGCAGCTTGTGGCTTATGCTGCCAATCGTTATCAGCACCAACGTAAATAGCAGTAAATTGTCAAAAAGATGTGACCTTGTTGCTTTCTTATCAAGAAAACAAGTCGCCGGATAAACTCGCTGAAATTGGGGTTTTTTTCAGACAATTGATGAAATTCTAAATTTTGACACAGTAACATTGGGGACCGATACCCGCTTCCAAAATGTTTCAGGATCAAGCTATTAGTGGTCCCCAACAGGCACAGACCCTGTTAAGTGGAAAAACTAAAGACAACAGCTACAAAGAGCGAAGATGTTTATTTACTTGAAAAAAACGCTGCCAAAATTTAAAGAAATAACCGCATTTCCCCTTATTATTCATGCTTTTAAATGAACACATTATTCCTATTTGCAGGAATGACACTTGAAGGCTTTTTCTTTTGCTTCCGTCAACTTTCCCTTTACGTTTCCGCACTTCAAATGAAATACAAGTTTGCAGATCGTGCATGCGATTCCCGGATTCTTCATTTCCATCGCACGCCCGCACTTAGCGCACTAAACAGACAAATAGCCATCAACATTGACAGCGAACGACATAATTAGACTACAATTTATCAAAAACTTAGTCACCTTTGCGGTGTCATCGTTGGAAACGACTTGTACTGCTCGCTTTCTTGCTCGGGTTGCTGGGGCAAATCCTAAGGATGCACAGAAATTAACAATGCAGATTCATTTATAACTCCCCATTACAAAATCAAGAAATACGATACGCGTCGTGGTAACTTATTTAAGTTAACATATTGCAACCTGCAGGACTATTACAGGATTCTTATCTCGGTAGTCATTGGTCCGTTTGTTGAGTGGGCTGCACACTTCCCATTTTTACAGCAGATTCTAGGCGACAGGCGAATCGTAAATAAAGTACTGCATGCGTATACGACTGAGATCAGTCGTAGCATTCGCTGCTAAAAGCAGCAGTTTTTAGTGAAAAAATTCCAGTGTTAACAAGATAAAATTGTGGCGTCTTCAGCGTAATTGGCCAGCTGAGAAGTATGCGTGTACCACATCCCAGCCCTTGCAAGCCATTTGTACGTGACCTAGTGGTCAGTACGTGACGTACTGGTCAGTGGTGGGTGCCGTTGGTTGTTCTGCTAGACTAACGTTGACATCATTCTTATTTTACAGAGCAAATGTGTGCCAAGTCATTTCTGTACAATGAACATATATAATCAAGCAAGAGATGCTCGGTATGGATCCATGAGGGGAAGCTGTTTAATGCATTTTTAGCTTATTACGCATCAGAAAAAGACGTTCATTTTACTATTTAAAAACTAAATTAGAATCTGCCACATTATTTATGCTTCTGTTTGAGCGTAGTTCGGACGCCTATGTATTACCATTCTGTACTAGTACTCGCATAGAGAGTTTACAGTAGATAATTAGTGCGTGTTTATTTTTAAAAAAACGCAGTGCAATTAAATCAAATTTGCTGGCCTTTTTACCTGAACTGGCAAGCTTGCGCTTTTTTGCTTTGCCATCCGGTTCCGCAATCTCTGAAACGATACGCCAAAAAAATTTAACTGCATAGCAGCGCACATAATCTCATTGCTATAATCTGTGGTGCTTTGCGTAAAGCGGATTTTTGGAAAGAACGTGATTTTAAACTGCAAGGAATTATTAGAAAGCAGTTTGTCACCTTCACTGGAAGACTCGTCCTCCGAAGATTTTGACTCGGTAAGGGGAGCAACAGTGCTGCTAACTTTTAAGGCTGTCGGCGATGCAATCCGTTCGCCAGGCGGGACACGTGCACCCGTTGAACTGGACTGCTGCGTCTCACCAGTGTTGTCTGCGGATGCGGAAGTTGAGGGCGCGTTAATGGCGCCGATAGCCGAGTGAGTTATGACTGCTGGTTCGACGCTCGTCAAACTGGGCACAGCAGGTATGCTCTCCTGATTAGCGGCAGAGTCCGAAGGCTTTTCGTTCGTAACGGGAGATTGGTCTGGACCCGCAGCGGCCGTGCCCGAGATACCTAAGTGTCAAAATAAATCTGTGTTGGAGGATAATTTTGTTTTCACATGACAGCATCACTGTGCAATGCACTCATCACTGTGCAATGCACTCTTAATAGAAGCTAAGTTGCTGCTTGTTTTTTTTATTTTTGAGTTGGAGGAAGGACGATACTGCAAAAAGGAAAAAAAGACGTACACATAGAGATAACTCTCCAAAAATTGCTGAACTTAAGAGACGACCGCCACCTACACACGGAGAGATCAAAAACTCGTTCAAACACATTAGTAGAGACCAAACAAGCCAACTTCCAATCGCGAGTATCGTTATTTGTTTAGACTCCAGAAGGATGCTTACTTTATGTATATAGGCAGTAACACATTTTTAGTTTTCCAACCTCTCAACAGTCTTTCATTTTGTAATTCTTTTCTGCAGTTCTCATTGTCATAGAGCGCTTTACACGCATCTGCGGTCGTTTCAGAATTATTTTGGCAGACCTTCCATGAGACTCGAAAGTTACGTAATTATGTATTTACACGTGTTGCGGCTGTTGCGGCGTCGCGCCAGCATATGTCCCAGGCAGCACGGCAGCAATGTTGCGGCCCGTTGCTGCCTGTTGCAGTTTACAAGCCGTGTTGCGGCGTCGCGCCAGCATATGTCCCAGGCAGCACGGCAGCACTGTTGCGGCCCGTTGCTGCCTGTTGCGGCATATAAGCCGTGTTGCGGCTGTTGCGGCGTTGCGCCAGCATATGTCCCAGGCAGCATGGCAATACTGTTGCGGCCCGTTGCTGTTGTGCGTTGCGGCCACGGCAGCAATGTTGCGGCCCGTTGCTGCCTGTTGCGCAAGCCGTGTTGCGGCGCGCCAGCATATGTCAAAGGCAGCACGGCAGCACTGTTGCGGCCGTTGCTGCCTGTTGCGGCATATAAGCCGTGTTGCGGTTGTTGCGGCGTCGCGCCAGCATATGTCAAGGCAGCACAGCAGCACTGTTGCGGCCCGTTGCTGCCTGTTGCGGCATATAAGCCGTGTTGCGACATGTTGCGGCGTCGCGCCAGCATATGTCCCAGGCAGCACAGCAGCAATGTTGCGGCCCGTTGCTGCCTGTTGCGGCATATAAGCCGTGTTGCGGCTGTTGCGGCGTCGCGCCAGCATATGTCCCAGGCAGCACAGCAGCAATGTTGCGGCCCGTTGCTGCCTGTTGCGGCATATAAGCCGTGTTGCGGCTGTTGCGGCGTCGCGCCAGCATATGTCAAAGGCAGCACGGCAGCACTGTTGCGGCCCGTTGCTGCCTGTTGCGGCATATAAGCCGTGTTGCGGCTGTTGCGGCGTCGCGCCAGCATATGTCCCAGGCAGCACAGCAGCAATGTTGCGGCCCGTTGCTGCCTGTTGCGGCTTACAAGCCGTGTTGCGGCTGTTGCGGCGTTGCGCCAGCATATGTCCCAGGCAGCACGGCAGCACTGTTGCGGCCCGTTGCTATGTGTTGCGGCTTGGAATGATTGATGCGCCGATACTGTCGCGCAACGCATGATCTTGGTACGGATTGAGCCAGTCCTAGCATAAAAATCATAACATTACGTATACCAAGATCATATTACAGTCCCCCGGTGGACATTAAGATTAGCTTATCATCCTTATATAATCACGAGCAACGAACACGTTCCCTTGCCCGCTGTCTGAGCACACGACTGCGAGATTTCTGGTTAGTCTAAGAAGAGGCCAAAAGCTGGATCGGTAGATCCCACGGATAGTAGGACTGTCAGAAGCGCACTGTAATTACATGATTTACATCAGATGAATCTTGTCAAGTGTAAGAGGAATGACATATTTACTTTTACAGTATTCGACTGGGATCATTGGATACACTGTTTAATTTTCTGCCTCGTCTCTCGGCAAGAAGTGCACCGGATTGTGACCGGATGCATGGATATGGGAAAGTCCGAATTAATTGCAACAACATGTGCCGCGTATTATTATGCGCCGGTTGCGGTGGGTCTCCAATCAGAGACATAATATCCAATCAGACACATAATATTTCTTCGGAATCTGTTTCGATATAACAAAGGCGTGTTATCGCGGAACTTGATTCCTGCTTTGCCCCGGTGTTGTGTCTAAACATGCTGAGCCACGAGCTGCTTTTTAGCGAATTTTAGATTTCACAAAACAAGTTCCGTACAGTTCGACGTGCGGGTAGAAGTTGGCGTTACGGGTTATTTTACGTCCGTTCGCGACGTAAGGCGCCGTAACCCAACGTCGTTCGCTGACGCGTAAAAACTATCTGGCTTACGTGGATCTGTGCAACGGCTCAGCCTTTTGGCTGAGCGATAAGCCAGTGTTTGCTGCCTGTGGATCTTTGTTGTGTGCTCTAATCGCCTCCCCGAGAGCAAGTTGGTCACGCTCTCGACACTCTCGATTCGATTTAATTTTCAGCTATATGTCACTGCAAGTGTGCATGCGTACACGCATTTTAAACGATTCTCAGTCGGCTATCGTACTGTTTATGTGACGCAGTAGTTTCTAGTGTACGGAGCCTATACCATGTGAAATCTAAAATTCTCTTTTGACTAACCCACTTGCACGGTTTCGATAAGCCATAATTTATTGGTTTTAGCAAAGTAAGTTTCATTATGTTTAATCATCTGTGGCGCTTGCTTTATACATATAAGCAATTCTTAGGGGAAAAAATATACTGGTAAATAGCTGCATAAAACTTGGTAATAAGTTTACTAAAATTTTTCTTGTTACTTGAGTACATCCGATACCAAATTTTAATAAAGTTTTGTAATCTATGGTTTTTAAGTGTGAAAATGCTCTCCGAATATCCCGTTTAAAAACTAAGTCTACAAGGAAAGGAAATAACTCACGTTTAGGGCCTCGGTATTGGCACAAGTCCGCCGGTCTGCTTCGGAGTTGCGACCGGTGAGTTGCAAAAGGAACCGTACCTCAAGCAGCCAGTTGCCGAATACTCTGCAAACCGGGAAGCGCCTCTCCGATATGACGGTACCAGATAATCAAAACCACCTACGTTATGGTCGGCGTTGTTTCTGTGCCAATGTACGCCTGTAGCCGGCAGAAAGGTTTACGGGTTAATGGTTTACGATCAATGGCGCCGCGTAAACCTTTCTGCCGGAAGCGTAAACCTTTCTGCCGGATGCGTAAACCTTTCTGCCGGATTGCTAGCGGCATCCATTGATAAGACAATTGCACCACTATTGCCATTCAGAGCCATTGTGCGTAGGTGTTCCAACCAGTAGCAGAGCTAGATCGTTCTCGAAAAATCACATGTTGCGGCAGAAAGGATTAGGCTAAAAAAACCTTTTTCCTTGATACGTAAAACTTTTTCATTGACAGCGTAAACCTTTCTGCCGGCGGCACCTTTGAAGCATTAACCTTTCTCTCGGAGCCGTAAACATTTTTGCCAGCGGCATCTTTGATGCGTAAACCTTTCTGTCAAACTTCGTAAACCTTTCTGTCAAACTGTGTAAACCTTTTTGCAGGGCCATTGTTTTCATTCTATGATGTTACAAAGGCGTTATTGTGCGCATCACGGCCCATAAGCAGCCATATGAGGTGTGCTACGACAACGAAAGCGGCCTCTCTAGAGTATAAATTGGAAATGCCATTATGCATTTCGCACTTACGTTGTTGCCGTTCCAGTGTTCTGTTTATTTTCACAGAAAGGTCGAAATTTGGCACGGCGAGCATTTCTTAACACAGGTACTGGAAATGAATGGTGGCCAAAATGATAGGGCGCCGTATAGGAAGGATGTATGGCTATTATAAGCGGAAACCGGGCAGTAGGGCGCCGCTTTAAAAATTTGATCGCTTGATAAAAAATCACTTGATTTTATCGGTGAAAACTGTCTACATGTATAAAACAAAATGTGCATACACGTGACACTACCTTATTTGCACTTAAAAAGCAAGCCGAAATTGTTAGCGTAATCCGCTGTTTTGAGGACGCGTATTCTCTGTGTCTAACGCGGCAGCAGCATTAGCATTTCGTTTGACAACAGCCAAGTTTAAACACTGCTCCTAAAATGTCTCAATATGAGATTGTGCACGTTTTTATGGCTACCCGGAAGGTTGATGGGCCTAAATGCGCATAATACCGTCCTTTATTATTATTATTATCATTGCAACTACAGTAGCCAAACTCCATTACGGAGACTTTACACCCCTAGGTGAAAAACTTTGGGCTTTTAGGCTATTGGACAACATTTTTTGTTTAATTTTGAAAATTTTATACTTTTTTCGGTTTGATTTTATGGGATAAAAGTTACCCACCTAGGAATCGAACCCAGAACATACAGCCAGACGTACTACCACCAGTCTATGGGCAATTAACATTAAATATCTGATTATTATTATTAATGGTTATTATTATGATTATTATTATTATTATTACATCACAAAATGAAAATAACGGCCCGGCATAAAGTTTTATGCTGTCAATGAAATAGGTTGACGCATCCGGCAGAAAGGTTTAAGCTTCAAAGGTGCCGCTGGCAGAAAGGTTTACGGATCCGGCAGAAAGGTTTATGTAGTTCGGCTAGAAGGTTTATGCGGCTTCTTTGATCGTAAACCATTAACCCGTAAACCTTTCTGCGGATGACTTACGCCCACAGAGCCAACCAAACAAATCCACTCATAGTTTTAATGCAATTTAAAGCAAATGTCCACAAATTTTAGAGCCCAGCTTTTCCTTAGCTTTGTTACTGTCCTTCTATTTTTAATTTTCCTGCTGAAATACAAACGATCGAAAAATAACGGGACCTCTGGGTAACGGTAATGCGTTTTCCTGAATTTTTGACAATAGTTCGTCATAACTAAGCTGGCAGATGTAGTGCCCATAAACGATTTTCTGGCCAACGTTAGCAAATATTTCTGCTGGAAATTCTAGCGAAACAGTGTCTGTGACGTTTCTGGAGTGCGTGGGCTCTTTATTGAATGTACGTACCTAATTTTAGCGTCACACATGATGCACTTCTTTGAACCGACGTTTTCCAGCGAAGCGAAGTTTTCACTAAATTTTCGAATTAAAAGTCGCAAACTGGGCATCTACACAATCTAAAGTTTGTATTCTTCGACTGTCAGATCGCTACAGCCCAAGATACGAAATTCCAGGATGCTGGTCAAGCAACCATTTCCGGCCGTCTATGTAGAACGAGCGTAACGCTGATACGACAAACCCGTGACAGATCGGCATTTGTAATGTGAGGACTTTTCTAAACTTAGAACACAGTGAGTCACAGATGCCGCAGCGCCGCCATTTAAGACAACTAGCGCTTTTCGTGCCTCTTCTCCATTTGTGAAGTTAATGTGTTGATAGGTGTGACCTCCTGGCCATTTCTCGACACAAGGCAATCTAATCAAAAAGTTTCCGTTCTGACAAATGTACGTTTCATTGACCTATTGGTCTGCATGTTCTCAACTATTCTAGCAAAAGCGAGAAAATATTTTAAAAACTGAATCAGTTTTTTCTGAATGCTCTTTCTTTTGTGTAGCTTGACCCTTTTTTTTGGTTCTTAAATTTGACCTCTGTAGCAGAGCTGACGGAATCAAGCACAAAATTAATAAAAATTAGTAAAAAAAATGCATTGTACTATTTGGGGAGCAAGATTTACTTTTTAGTGATTTACCCTGCCGCAGCACCCTGGGGCGGAAGAAGCCCGGTACAAGGTAGTCAGGAAGTCAAAAAGTACGCATTGATTCGCCCTCTTGATGTTTAAAGCAGCGCGACTTTAAGGAGCTCTGTTTTCTGCAAAAGTAATAAAAACTTAAATACTGTATACAAAAATCAGGCAAACAAGATACAAATTAAGCGCATGAAAATGAGATACTTTGTATGGGGCCTTAAGTTTTCATCTCATTCAGTACGGGAAATTTTGTTTTCCCCCGCACATGTGCCGCTTAGTCGCTTACACGAATGCCGCCTAAAGTTGGCTGCAGCTAAAAACCATTTTCTGGCCAACTCAATTGCGCAACTGAACAATAGAGCAGAGACAACTCAGATAACGGCAAACGTGTTGCCGCAGCGCAAGCGGCTTCAAAATGCAGTCAGCTTTGAACGCGTAAGCGACGAAGCGGCACGTGTGCGGGGAAAACAAAATTTCCCGTACTATATGAGGGGAAAACTTAAGGCCCCATACGAAGTAATAGAAGCCTTATAAAAAATTTGCAACGTAGTCTTAAACTGTACCGCGGTGCCGTGACTACGGTATTACTTAACTAATTCGATGAACTGAACCGATGACTTATAAAGTGATCTCCGGCACTCTGTGCATTCGTCCCATGATAATAACGTGGCACAACGTCTAAGCAAACTGAACAAACAAACGTTCGCGTGTATTTTTGGTATGGACCACGATTATGGCGTAGACAGCGTGTAATATCAGAAACGTTGAGGCTGACGGGGAAAGTCTCTGAACGTCGATACTTTGGTCGCGATTCAATTTGGGATATTTTTATACAGTGAAACGACCGCGAACCGTAGTAACGTCACGACGTTTGTTGGATTCATCGTATTTAAATAAATGGATTTGCTGAACTACCAAAGCTCACAACGACAGCACTTCTGCATGAATATTGAAAGTACGGAATGTGGCAGCATACCGCACACAGTGATAATATTGCAGCGCGTGCCGCAAGACATGTTACAAGATAAGTGCTTTTGCGTTCTAAATGGTTCTGGCAGCGGGTTATGTGACCAGTGAGTATGGATGTTTATTCAGTTGTAGGTTGTGGTGTCTGTGTTTAAGTGTATGCTCATCATGCGATACGTACGGGACCCGGTAGCCACTACTTAAAATGTTGACCAGCCGTACATTAGCGTAACCGCACCGCCACATTCTGCTGCAGACCAGTTAAACAAGACATTATTTCTCTAGACTGGACCGCTAAGTAAGCAATCTTTCAGCGTAATGCTTTCGGCAAAATGTCATTTAACGACATCACAAAACAGCAAAATTCACTCAACTAATTTCTCAGTGAGCAAATGGGAGGAATCAGCAATATATCATCTAGCAAACTATCGAAATGCGGAACGAATATCAAGGAAATGACTAGTACCCGCTCTAACCACCCTTGTCACGAAGTTTTTCGGTAGCATTTGATTTCCTGCTGCCGGTTGCCGCTGCTAAACATATACGGAAGTAAACCCAGAAATTAAAATTACTTCCTCAATCATTTATTTCCGATTTATCCTGGTAAGCGGAGCCCATGACTGAATGTGCCTTTTAGAATTGCCTGGTGGCAGATAATATACAGCTATTCGAGCCATCAGCGCACGCTTCCTACCCTGTCTTTTCTTAGACGTGAAATCTATCCTTGGGGCAATCATGTCCTGATTGTGCAAGGTTTTCCAACGAACGATATGGCTTTCAAACGTATACGCTGAATTTCAAACAGTCATCCCGAAGCGGGTAGCAATTAAAAATTAATTACCAGTTACTGCTGACGCTGCATGACTGATTGGCACCAGAAGACAAACAGCGGTTAACCCGGAACTTCGACGCGGCAATTAGCGCCGGTATATAAGGAGATGCAACTGGGTGCGAGTGCCATTAACTGGTATCACATTAACTTGGCAGAACTACTGTTAATTTTATCCCCTTCTTTGCCGAACTCAATTGTATACGATGAAATCAGCCGCTGCTATCATCATGCTGTGGACCACCATCGCGCTGCTACTTCACCACACTGAAGCGGAGTCTGGTTACCCCGGGGTCGAATCTGGGCTCAACACAATCAACGCGGGAAATGCCATAGTCAAATCTGGGAGTGACACCGACAGGCCGACACGGAAAAAGCGGTAAGGCATGTTTATGAATTTGAAAAAATAGCGACTTGTGACCCTACAGATACGTTGAAGCACGTTTTATTGGAATGAGCTCCTTCGAAATTAGCCGGTTAGCAAAATTCTGAAGCACTTTAATTTCACGCAGTTAAAGGTTGTATCTGCTTTGGTTACAATATTGTCGTTTAAACCATACAATGTCATGTAATCGAGGGATGATGTGTTCAGGCAATTGTTCATACGCAACTGTAATTATCTTCGCGTACAACAGCGACACACAATGCGAGCAGAAACAGACGCAACAGGCTTTGAGAATGCACTAATAGCGAAGGCAGCAAAAACTGGTTTTTAAACGCGAAACTGCAAGACAGTAGAAACAGACAAGTGCTTTCTGAACTGCCCAGGTGATATGTCTGGATACATACAAATACATGATACGAAAACCAACATTTTGCACAGCCGAGTCAGATATTTTTTACTCCGCGGTGAAAACAAAAGGGGTGGCTTAAACACAGTCGTACAAAGATTGAGAATGCTTCGTTAAATTCAGTGCGCTCACGTACAATCCATTCATTATTAGCTTTTAAAATCCGTATGCAGCGGTAGTACAGCCAGTACAAAGCGCATACAACAACGCTTTCTACGGCAGGTTCGAATCCAAAAACAATATCCAATCGACTATACTTCAAATTTTTGTGTTTGTTAATTTTGTCAACACACGCATACTTCCACAGTCACGCAGATGGTTTAATACCGGGTTTTGATATGGAATGTTCCGCTCCGAAATACTCGTATCTCGTTATAATATGTAGAGCGTTTTGTAAGACGCACTGCTGGTCGCCTGATCTCTGTGTAAACGTATTTGTTGCATATGCTGTTTTAAATTCTGGCTTTTACTGCTCGTTCGACTTAAGCAGCCCGGGTGAACCGTGTCTCAGGCAGTATGTCCATATTAATCCGTATCGAGACAGTGGGATTGGATTACGTTTCCTCGGTAAAGCACGGTTTAGGGCAATGACCTTCTCAGAACTTACTCGGTTAAGCTGAAATCTGAGAGACCTTGCTTACACGCAGTTAGCGTCGTTTATGTCGTGTAAGCCCAATTCAAAACGGTCTGACACAATTAACGTTTTTTCAAATAAATCATTATCAAGTTATCATCTCGTGTGTCAGCTGCTCTTATAAGTTATAACTATATACGCTCGGAAGTTTGAGCGACATATGATGTGACCAAGAAAAAGTGCAGCGGATTTTGAGTAAACGCTTAGCGAAGACGTCGACGGCAAACGATTTTAAAACCGTGTGAAATACTTAGTGCAGCAGAAACAGACGCACATGCTGAACGGCGCAAACCTGTGTTTGACAGTTTGCGTGGATACGCGGGAGTTTAAGATGAAGCGCAGGTATCGCCAAACACAGTGCTGAACACCAATTGCGCTAGCGGTTGATTTAACCATCAACCGTGGATGGTAGCGGTTACCAACATGCGTAATCGTCAACCGTGGACGGTCGAAGCGTGGCAATATTTCGTTCTTGCCTACTGCATCCATCCACTGTTGACAGTTAAGCATATTGGTTATTGCTGCTGTTTATGATTTGCATTTTTTGCAGTAACTCATTAACCGACGCCCTACAAGCAATTTGGTGTGACGATCCATTAACGACACTTGGCTGTCGCGAGTGCGAGAAGTCATGCGCCAAACCCAACCCGTCGGTGTTCTGCGCTCAAGGATGCCAAAACACCTGCATCTGCAAACCGGGTCTATATGCTACTGGCCTTCCCTCGCCTAAATGCGCGCCGCCCAATGGACCCTTACTCAACAACTGTGAAGCATCCCGCCAACTGCGTAATGGCCAAACGCAACGGCGTAAAGGCTAAACGTATGCACTGCCAGAGGGCCGCGGCAACGGTATTTTTTGCGATTGTTCGATATGGAGAGCATTGCTGATTATCTATTAATTTCCTGACGGTGCTGCGCATGCACAGCCAGCCAGTGGTTACTTTGAAGTTTAAACAGAATTGGTAATTGTAATGAGTGACATCAGATTGGCATTTCTACATGCTGTGCACCCACATTGGTGTAAATAAAAGACGGGAACTCCCTTGGAATAGCAAACTGTTTTTCGTTAAATTTTTTGCATTATTAAAATTCCACCACCTGTCGTGGAACGCGGATTTCGCCTTTGGTTCTGAAGCTAACACTCTTAGTCATTTTTCTTACTTTAGTTTTTGAAATAAATACACACGGAAGGATACTCATTATTGTATCACTCCCACCTTTCACACCCTGCCCAAGCAGTTTGAGATTCACTTTCAGGTATACTGCGTACCATCAAAGCGAAAGGCTTTACCGACCTTGAGGTCGTAATCCGGAAAAGTTGCGCCGTTGAGTTATTGTGTCTTCATGAGCGCTACAATCCCGGATTATCGTCAAATCTGCGCTACCGGAAGTTGTAAGCCATTCAACAAGATGCAGGCATTGATAAGTCAGTTGAAATTACAAGCCATTTTGCTGCAGAAAATTTTCCTATGGTCACATTTTGTACTCAAGATTAACCACTCAGTAAGTCGTTTATCATACAGGCATCGGCAAAATGCCAGTCAACGATTTCACAGAACAGCGAATTACCAGTTAATTAGGTTGTCAGTGAGCAAACAGAATCAATAAGCAATATTTCAGTCAGCGGATTGTTGAGAAGCGGAAGGAAAATCAAGAAAATAAAACGTTGCTGTCCCCACCATGCTCGGCACGGCGGTTTTGGGTAAGATTCGATTTGAAGATGACGGAAGTAAAAAATTTTTAATTCCGCATCAGTAATTTTCCGTTTGTATTGAGAAGCGGAGCAGCGATTTACTATTCCAAAGAGACAGCATTCCTGTCGTTGCTGACACAGCAGCGGATCATTTTCGCTGCTTCCGAACTTCATAACGGAACTGATGACACGTGAATAGTGCGGGCAGCAGTTTGCCGCCCACTGACTTTCACTTTCGCCGATTTACCGGATTGCGACTGTCGTCACCGACACTCGGATTGCACGAAATTCCTAACTGGGAGTACGACATGTACGAATATGCAGCGAAGTTGCACTGCGTGGCTGCTAATTGGACCGCTTCTGTCTCTGGTGGCGCTCCAGCGGATTCATGCAATATGCGTTCGACGCATTTTTTAAGCACGTTAATGCTCGAAAGAAGCGCCAAGTACGGAAGCTTAGTCAATGCAGAAATTTAAAGCGGGCTTTCGTTATTGCGAAAAGCCATATACAGAGCCGTACACGCATTTAAATTCCTGCGGCACTACCGCAGAAGAGGTACGCGAAGTTCGCCGGCTTTGTGAAGCGTTGGTTCTGCAACCTCCACGAGCCATATATATTCCACGATCCATCCGCGATTGTTACAAAAGGGACGGAACACGATATTCATTATTTATTTTACTATCATATTTATATTTAAGTAAATATGTTATTATATATCTTGCATCGAGCGCAGCGAGATGATGCTATTAAGCCTTCGTCAAGAGCATAAAATTTGTCTGACGCGACGAAGAGCGTACGTCACGCTTTTCCAATTCTACAAAAGCAATACTATTTTCCAATGAGATGTCGATCGCTCGATGCAAGATGTGGTTAACAACCACCGCTAGTTATTACCTATTCTCGTACGGCTTCCTATACAGAATGTGCCCATCAGTCCAAGAATATTTCAATTATGTGTATTCTACCACACGTGCTTTCTGTTCCATACTGTTGCTTGAGCCGAATCTTGGTTGTACTGATGATTTTTGAGGGGCAAAAATAATTTGCTGATTTCCACTCTTTGATCCTACAAGGTGCGTGGCAAGTATCCTGAAATCACTACTCCAGGTTAGCCGACATTTATAGCAAGCCAAGAGTAAGTCAACCGCGTGCTTTCTTATGAACTTTCGGGTTTAAAAGTTTACTAAGTAACACTGGGCTTACTAAGTAAAGTGAAGTTCCACGAGAATAGTAAACAGTAAACAAACAGTAAACAGGTTTTGGAGGAAAACAGTAACACCAAAATTAGACCTAACAGTAAACTGCTTCTAAAACTGGCAGTACTGTAACACAACACTGCTTGTCTCACGTGCCTATTACTCAAAATAAGGAAGCGTATCCATACCCAAATGAAATGTCCGACCGACAAAGACACGCACGGATCCAATGGTTGCTTTGAGCACTTCATGGCACTCTCCACCGCTGCCGGTTAATGCTGATGATAAGCTCGACTCGTACACACTGACTTCAAGCGATTGCGTTTTGTAAGAACTGGCACGTCTGTTGATAAAAACTTTTGTTGCTGATATAATAATATATATGATATTATAACGTTCTGTTCATATACCTGCTCAATTCAAAAATTATCGGAAAATAGCGTGACCTCTGGATCGCAATAATGCGTTTTCCTGAGTTATTTACTATAGCTCGTAATAACTAAGCAGGCAGATGTATTGCCGATAAACGATTTCCTGGACAACGTTAGCAAATATTCCTGCGAAGAATATTAACTGATCAGTTAATATAATATAGTTAATATTCGTGTTCCTGATCAGTTAATATTTGTTAATGAATTATAGATATTCTAGCGAAGCAGTTTCTGTGACGTTTTTGAAGTCCTGAATGCGCCTGATTGTGAATTTAGCATCATTAAATTTAACGTCACACAATTTAGCGTATTTGAACCAACGTTTTCCAGCCAATCGAATTATTTTAAGTTTTCGAATATTTTAAAAGTCGCAAACTGGACATCTACACAATCTAGAGTTCGTCTTGTTCACAACTGTCAGATTTCTACAGCCCAAGATAAGAAATTCCAGGATGCTGGTCAAACAACGTTTCCGGCCGTCTATGTAAAACCGAAAACGAACGTCAGGCTGTTACGCCAAACCCGAGACAGAGCGGGAGTTGTAATGTGCAGACTTTCCTCAATTTAGAGAACTGTGAGCCGCAGCTGTTGCAACGCCGCTATTTGAGCCAACCGGCGTTTTGCGCGTGCCTCTTCTCCATCTGTGAAGTAAATGGGTTAAATGGTGTTACCTCCTGGCCATTTCTCGACAAAGGGCAATGAAAAAGTTACCGTTCTGACAAATATACATTTCATCGATGTATTCGCTTGACCTCTTGATTGGTCCTCAAATATGATCTCTGCAGCAGAGCTGACAGAAGAAAACAAACAAAAATTAATTAAAAAATGCATCGTACCATTTGGAGGAACGAGATTTACTTTTTGGTGATTTACCCTGCCGCAGCAACCTGGGGCGGAAGAAGCCCGTTACCATAAGGTTGTCCGGAAGTCAAATAGTACGTATTGCGTCGCTCTCCTGATGTTTAAAGCAGCGCGACTTTAAGAAGCTCCGTTTTCTGCAAAAGTAATAAAAACCTGAATATATACGAAAAATCAAACAAAAATATATAAAATTCTGGCAAATAAGATAAAAATTAAGCGCATGAAAATGAGGTAATAGAAGCCGTACTCTTAAACTAAATGTACAGTAAAACCCCTCGTTACATAGACCCTTATATAACATTCTCCCCTTTATTAAATACGTGGTTCTGAGAACCGGACTGTTCGGTGGATTTTAACATAGGGGCAGTTCTCTATATAACGTTCACCCCTCTATAAGTATAACATACACTTGCAGACAGTATTTAACATACAGGTAACCCCTGCGTTACATACAGCTGGTTGAATAAGCGCAGAAAAGTTTCAAAAGAAAATTCCGGTTTCTGTTTCAAATCTGTCCAGTACCAGATCTGACAGTAAAACCAGCAAAATGGCATTGAAAATTAAAGGTTACCGGTTTATTCTGAAGCATAAACTGCCAGTAATACGGTAGCTTTTTGAAAAAGGACAGTTAGCTAGCTAAGTGAAGTTAAAATCGTGGCAAATTCCCTGTATTGTTTTGTTTCGCGCTGGCTCAGCCTAACTCCTTTGTCATGCCTTGGGAACACATGTGACTTGCCGCCGGCCGTGCACACGGCCAGATTACTTTTCGCATTCTGTTCTGATCAGTCGTGCTGACTAGCTGTTATTTTATCAGTCCGCTGATTTAGCCCTCTTGTGGTCTTCTTTTAATTTACAAGTTAACATGTACTTCGTCTTATTTTAATTACGAGAGTAATTCAGTCATCAGTCAGCAATGCCAGTCAGTCAGCAATGCCTCCAGCCACCAGGAGCAGGAAAACTGCCAATAAACAGTGGAGTGCCGTCGGGAACCCTCGCAAGAAAGTGGCACCAAAAAAGCGTCTGAAAAGTGTCATAGTTCGGCCTGAGCCATCTGGATCGAGCGAGGTTCAGTTAATGGAACCTACTCTCCAATCTGTCTTTCAGCAGCAGCAAAATCATCAGCAGCATCTGGACTCACTGCTCACGATGATGGCAACTCAGCAGCCCCAAGCAATACGGCCACTGTCGCCTTCGTCAAACCTTCAGATCCAGCTGGGTGACGACTTCGGAAGAATCGTGCACCAGGTGGACTCTGCAAAGAAGGCGGATAAAGGAAAACGCAAGCGTCATCGGAAACGAGGTGAGAAAAGTGGTTCCTCATCCTCCGAACAGGAAAGCGACAGTGACAGTTTGCCTGAGCGTAGCGTAGTGCCCCAGCGCCATGGCGACCGCCCTGATGTGTTCAGCCGCTCAGGGCCACCAATGCTCCAGCCATCTGCATCTGACCATTCGGTTCAGCAGCTGTCATCCATTCCCGACAAAAAGCTACGAAAGAAATTAATGGACCTTTCGGATTATGTGGACTTTGATCTGCTGCTGCGGCGCAACAGTCGAAAGCCCAAGAAATTGCAGTCTAATCTATCTTTTGTGGATGGAAAGATGACTCTCACACCCGAAGATGGAAAAGTCAGAATCGACTCGTTTGAGGCGTGGGCAGGTGCCTTTTCCGTTTTGCCAGCTACCTGATCACCGTTGCACCGCAGTTAAGTTCAAAGTTTTTCAAATACCTCGCCATTATTGCCTCGTACGCCGAGCGTGACGTCCCGACCGCTAACTGGCTTGAGTATGACAGACAGTTCCGTGCATTCATGACCAGCTACAAACGGGAGTACGATCTTTGGGCGCATCAACACGAGGACACATACATCGACTGTATTCAAAATCCGCTTTGTAACACGCGTACAGAGCTGACTGATATTGCTCGCCGCGTAAAGGAGCAGAAGAAGGACGACGAATGCCGCCATTGTGGCATGACTGGGCATTTTATCAGCGGTTGCCTACTGCCAAGGAAGGGGCAACCAGGTTATGGGCAGCCCCTTCAAAACTTTCCCGCCACTGAAAAAGAGATCTGTCGCAACTTCAATTTCGGCAACTGCACGACGCCCTGCAAAGCGCCCCGGACTCATATTTGTTTGCGGTGTGGTGACTCCAGCCACCCGGCTGTCACATGCACGAAAACTGATTCCTGAGGTGACAGTGCCGGCGATGCGAGTTCTCTTGCATCACACCACCGCTCTGCCGGACTGCTTGCCGCCTATTCCCATAATTTACGAGAAAGCACAAGAGCAACGATGGCCCCATCAAACTGTGTGCCTGACCCTGAGATCCACCAGGCCGGACGCTGCTGATGTCATCACACTACCGCTATGTTAAACACCCCGGGCCACCAACTTGGGAACCATTACCGGGCTGGACAGATTGTTTGGGGCAGTCGGGCGGAAGCGGGTATCGGATACTCGTGCCGGTGAGGTCATCACCTGGATCCTCGATGTCGCATATGCCGCCGCGCCGCCGACCTGCACTCCCGTAAACACGTAATCTGTTCCGTCGCCACGTGCTTGTTTAGTTACATTAGCCGCTTATCGATATTGCCGCCTGACCCTGGAGGGATGTCGCCGTTAGAAGCGCTAACCAACTGCCTGACCCCGAAATCCAGCTGGACCGACGCTGGCGAAGTCGATGCCACACCGTTACATTCACCACACCGGGCCGCCTCCCATTGTGAACCCTTACCGGACGAAGTAATTTGTTTGGGGGCAGTCGGGTGGAAGTGGGGATATCGGAAGCTCGAACCGGTGAGGTCATCACCTGCACCTTCGAGTTCGCATATGCCGCCGACCTGTTCTACCCGCAAACGCCCAATTACTTCCGCTGTGTTTCGTACGGAATTTCCACAAGAATTTAAGGTATGCAAAACATAAGCGCTGCAGAGCCATTTTTTGGAGGAATAACATGAATTTAAAAACAAAACATTGCTTAGTTGTTATTGACCGATATATGGCCAGCCCCCCGGGGGGGGGGGGGAAGTTAATGACCGCCCCCAGGGGCAGTGCCCCTGTGTAACATACACCTCTTTACAACATTCAGAGTGCTAGAAACGGAGGGTGTATGCAGTAGCGGGATTTTACTGTATTCTTAAACTGTGCCGCGGTGCCGTGACTATGGCCTTACCTTACTTGTCCGATGAACTGAACCGATGACTTAATAAGTGGATCTCAGGCACTATGTGCATTCGTCCCATGATAATAACTAGGCACAACGCCTAATCAAACTGAACAAACAAACGTTCGCATGTTATTTTGGGTATGGACCACGATTATGGCGTAGACTGTGTGTAATATCGGAAACGTTGCTGCTGACGGGGAATGTCACTCAACGTCGATACTTTAGTCGCGATTCAAGTTAGGATATTTTTATACATTGATACGACCGTAAACCGTAGTGACGTCACGACGGTTTTTGTTTGTTGGATTCATCGGATTTAAATAAATGGGGATTTACTGAACTACCAAAGCTCATAACGACAGCACCTCTGCATGAATACTGAAAGTACGGGTTATGTGACCAGTGACTGTATGGATGTTGATTCAATTGTAAGTGTGGGTTGTCTGTGTTTAAGTGTATAGTATGTCATCAAGCGATACGTACGGGTCCAGTTAGCCACTAAGTAAAATGTTTACCAGCCGTACATTAGCGTAACCGCACCGCTACATTCTGCTGCAGCCCAGTTACACATGACAACATAATTTCTCTAGACTGGACCGCTAAGTAAGCTATCTTTCAGCGTAATGCTTTCGGCAAAACGTCACTCAACGACCACACAAAACAGCAAAATTGTCATTCAACTAATTTGTCAGTGAGCAAATGGGAGGAATCAGCAATATGTCGTCTAGAAAACTATCGAAATGCGGAACGAAGATCAAGGAAATGACTAGTACCCAGTCTAACCACCCTTGTCACGACGTTTTTGGGTAGCATTTGATTTCCTGCTGCTTGTTGCTGCTGAACATATACGGAACATATACGGAAGTAAACCCAAAAATTAAATTTACTTCCTCATCATTTATTTTCTATTTATCCTGGTAAGTGAAGCCCGTGACTGACTGTGCTTATTAGAATTACCTGGTGGCAGATAATATACAGCTGTTCGATCCATTAGCGCACGGTTCCTACATTGTCTTTTCTTAGACGTGAAATTTGTCCTTGGGGCGATCTTGTCCTGATTGTGCAAAGTTTTCCAACGAACGATATGCATTTCAGATGTTTACGTTGAATTTTAACCAGTCATCACAAAGCGGGTAGCAATTATAAAATTAATGACCAGTTACTGCTGACACTGACAGTTACAGGCTCCATCTGACAAGCTACGGTTAACCCGGAACTTCGACGCGGCAATTATCGCCGGTATATAAGGAGATGCAACTGGGTGAGAGTGCCATTAACTGGTATCACATTAACTTGGCTGAACCATTGTTCATTAATTTTATCCCCGTCTTGCCGAGCTCATCTGTTTACGATGAAGTCAACCGCTGCTATCATCACGCTGTGTACCACCGTCACGCTGCTACTCCACTGCAGTGCAGCGGAGTTTGATAACCCCACGGTCGAATCTGGGCTCAACACAATCAACGCGGGAAACGGTATAGTCAAATCTGGGAGTGACACCGACAGGCCGACACGGAAAAAGCGGTAAGGCGTGTTTATGATTTAAAAAAATGGCGACTTACGGCTTTAAAGATACGTTGAAGCAAGTTTTATTGGAATCAGCTCTTCAGAAATTTGCCGGGTAGCCTAAATTTGGAATATTTCGATTTTACACAATTAACGGCGTTTATGTCGTGTTAGCCCAATTTAGCCCAACAACATGCTTTTTTGGCTACGGTTACAAAATGCTCGTTCAAAGTTTAAACCATACGACGTGTAATTGAGAGATCATGTGTTCTAGCAGTTGTTCTTACAATTGTACTTATGCGGAGATACGAGCGACTTAAAATGCGAGATAAAAAAGACGTAACGGATTTTGGGAATGCGCTTAGTGAAGACGGCAGAAACTGGTTTTAAAACGTGAAACGGCAAGAGAGCAGAAACAGACGAGTGCTTTCTGAACTTCACAGGTGTACAAGCTTGTCCCGTAATTTCCATCGCATCAGAACAGCGAAAATTACAAATTTACGTGTTGCGCGTAAATCCGTACTACGGCGCGCCATGCCACACTGTTTAAACACGTAACATGCATTTGGCTGGCTGGTGGCTTGGTACACGCCATGTAATTCAATGAGAATAACAGTAACTGCCTGGCGTAAGGTGGCTAAGAAACAGTCGGTGTGGTAATGGACAATTTAACTACGGAGCGGATTTAGGCAATCAGATAAGCGTAGTGACGTGGCCATCGTTTCAAGCGCAAATTTCGCGCTAGCTGTACCTTTACGATGGAAATTACGGGACAAGCTTGTATGTCTGCATACATGACAAATGCAGTTTACGAAACCGGCGCTATGTGCAGCCGATTCGGATATTTTTCACTGCGCAGTGAAAACAAAAGTGGTGGATTGTGCACACTGCACAGGCTTACAGAGAATGAGAATTGCTTCGTTTATTTGCACTCACATACACTCGATTCACTAATGCTTTTAAATCCGCATGCAGCGGTAGTACAGCCAGTACAAAAATTTAGGAAAAAAATATAAAAAACGTACCAAAACTAAAAAACCTAAGAACAAAATTGTGTTGTTGAAAAACCTAAGACAACTGAGAAGGCAGTAACACATTAAGCCCAAGAAAATCGACTCGTGAGTCGTGTGAGAAATATATAGAAGCTGAAATGAGCAGTACCCGAATTGAGCGCTAGCCGAGTTGACCATGAGCCGAAAAGGGCGTAACCCAACGTGATGGCATCTCAGACGCAAAGACTTTCTTGTACTGCTTAACACATTGCACAAGCTTCAGATGTTGTTGTATAGCGTATGCAAAATTAAAGGAAATGTCGAAGAATCTGATCGCTTTTTTGCACTTCCCCCAAAGCATTTCAAAGTGTTAATTTTGTGACACCAGCTTTTGCTCAGTCCAGGGCGAGCATTAGCCGACATGATTGCGTGCACTAGCCTACATGACTGCGTAGGACCGAAATTTGACGGGCTCAAGTATTCTACTATTATGGCAACCGCCAAGTTTTATCGCTTGCCACTAAGCTGCCAGGCCAGCGGCAACTGCCAGTGGCAGGTGTCACTGGACCCTTTTATCCCCTGCCCACACCGAATCGGTTGGGTGCAGGCCCGTAGGGAGACCCCTCGCCATTTTCAAAACTCTTTTACGCTGAGTTAATTGGTGTATTCAGAAAACATTTTGGATGAAAATTGTGGGAGGAAAAGTTTTTGAAAAATTCCCCAAAATTGAAAAATTCCCCAAAAATTCCGAGGGAAAATACCCCAAAAATTTGTGTCGCATTGGGGACCGCCCGTTGATGCCGCCTTAGGGGGTAAACGAATTTCAAAAATCGGCCTCTTCGTCTTGTTCAGGATTTTACGGTGAGTTCAATGGTATATTCAGAACTAGATGAAAACTTTAGGAAGAGCAGAGTTTTGAAAATGGACGAAATATCTCCCTACAGGCCTGATTGGGCTGCAGGTTCTAACTCCTGCAGTCGCATGCATTAGGGCGGGCCGCTAATGCGATCTAAAGTTACTTACAGGGAGATGAAACAGGGTTAACTGTATTCACATACTTAATATAAATATCGACACAGCAGATGTCAGTAAGTTATATAGCATTTAATTAAAGCCCATGGCCTTATATTTTGGAGTGACGGGGCTCAAATTTGATAATTACGGTATGACAGTAGGATTACTAGCGAGCCCATACCGAATGCCTTGACGTTTTTCTGCAGTTCGATTGGAGCCAAAATGTTACGAACAATTTCGAAATGTCTCGACCCATTAATGACTTATGGCTGTCGCGACTGTGAGCAGTCATGCGCCAACCCCCACCCGCCCCCGAAATGCGCTTATCTTTGCGACAGCGCCTGCATCTGCAAACCGGGTCTATACCGTACTTTCATTAACTCGCCGACATGCGCGCCGCCCAATGGACCCCTGCTCAACAACTGCAAAGGCAATATGCCAGTGCGTAAAGGCTAAACATGGGCAAGGCCAGATGGCCGCGGCTACGAAATTTCTTGCGATTGGTCGATATAGATAGCATACGCTGATTATCAATATTATTAATTTCCTGACGGTGTTGCGTACGCGCAGCCAGTCAGCGGTTGCTTTGAACAGAATTAGTGATTCTTCTGATGGTAGCATATTAGCATTTTTGTACATGCTGCGGACACACATTGGTGTAAATAAAAGAGAGGAACTATCTTGAAATGTCAAACTGTTAAACTGTTTTTTGTTAAATTTTGCGCTGTATTAAAATTCCACCACCTTTCGTGGGATGCTGATTTCGTCTTTGGTCCTGCAGCTAATTAACGCACTTGATAGGTTTTGTTAATTTAGCTTTCGAAATAAATGCACACGTCTGGATACACTTCGTTATTGTTTCACTCCCACCTTTAACACCCGGCACAAGCCGTTTGAGATTCACTTACAGGTGCACTGCGCACCACTATGTATAGCGAAAGGCATTACTGACACTGAAATTGTTATCCGGAGACACTGAGCCGTTGAATTATTGGATCTTCATGAGCGCAACAATCTCGGATTATTAGTGTCAAATCTGCGTTTAATTGTAAGTCATTCAACGTGATGCAGCTACTAACCCAGGAAAACCGGGCACTACATTAGAAGGGATGAGACAAGCCAGTTGAAATTGTAAGCTATTTTGCTGCAGGAATCTGCCTCGGGGCACATTTTGTACTCCCGATTAAATTAAATAACCACTCAATAAGTCGATTAACGCTAATTCTTCGGCATAAAGCCAGTCAATCACTTCACAGAACATTCATTGAGCAAATGGCGGAAATAAGCATTATGTCAGTCAGCGGATTGTTGGCAAGCGTAACAAAGATCAAGAAATGAAATAGTTGCTGTCTCCGCCACCATTCTCACGGCGGTTTTGGGTAGCACTCGATTTACACCTGGCGGAAGTAAAAAACAGTTTTAATTCCGAACAATAATTTCCGTTCGTACTCATAAGCGGAGCAACGATTTACTATTCTAAAAGGAGAGCAGCGGATTATTTTCGCTGCTTTCCAACTTCATCACGGAGCTAATGACACGTGACCAGAGCGGGCAGCAGTTTACCGCCCACTGCGGAGTCCGGCTCAGCGTGAAGTTCATCTTCGCCGATTTGCCGGGATTGCGACTGTTGTCACTGATACGCGGGTTGCATGAAATTTCTCACTTGGAGTACGACATGTAGGAATATGCAGTAAAACTGCACTGCAGCTGCGCTTTCGAACGTTTCCGTCGCTGGCAGTGGCGGTCCGCCAGCGGACTGATGCAGTATGCGTTCGAGCGACAAGTTTACGTATTGAGGATGCTGCGTGGAGCAATAATGAACTGATCAAAAGTGATACTTTTCTGCAGTCGACGGAGCCGCGTTGCTATCCCTTAACGGAACATTTAACCTTGATAAAAGAAACGACTTTTTTCCGCTAATGAAGGCCTCTGTAAGCTAAAATTTTATTTCATGTGTAATGTGAGTCTCATGGTAAGCCAACCTTCATTTTAAAATGTTTGCGGATAATTAACAGTTTTTCGAGCGCTGTCAGGTGAAGGCCAACACCGGCAGCGACGTTTCCACTTTTTTTAGCACGCTAATGTTCGAAAGAAGCGCCAAGTACGGGAGCTCAGTCAATGCAGAAATTCAAAGCGGACTTTCGTTATTGCGAAAAGCGATATACAGAGCCGTACACGCATTTGAATTCCTGCTGCACTACCGAAGAAGAGGTACACGAAGTTCACCGGCTTTGTGAAGAGTTGGCTCTGCAACCCCCACGATCCATATATAAATCCATGATCCATATATCCTCTACGATCCATATCCAAATCCACGATCCATATATCCTCCTTGATCCTCTACGGTCCATATATCCTCCACGATCCATCCGCGATTGCTGTAAAAGGGACGGAACACGATATTCTTTTTGTGATTATACTTATTTATATATTCTCGTGTGCGGCTTGGTATACAGAGTGCGCACTCATGCAGTCTTCTGTTTGTATCCAGTGCTCAGTCCAAGAATATTTCAATTATGTGTACTCTACCGTACGTGCTTTCTGTTATATAATGTTGCTCGAGCAGAATCTTGGTTGTTCTAATGAAATTGAGGTGCACAATGATTCGCTTGTTTCCGCTCCTTAATCCTGCAATGTGCGTGGCACATATCCTCGAAATCACCACACTCCAGGTTATCCGAGATTGCAAGCCAAGAGGAAGAGAGGAAGGAAGCCACAAGGAAGAGGAAGAAGCAAGAGGAAGTAAACTGTGTGCTAACTTCATAGTGAACTTTTGCGGTTTTGAAGTTTTACTAAGTAATACTGAGCTTGATAAGTAAACTGAAGTTCCAGGAGAATAGTAAACAGAAAAGGAGTAAAGGTTTTGGTAGGAAAACAATAACACCAAAGTAAGACCTAAGAACGTGACAGCAAATTGGGTTAAAAACTGGCAGTGCTGTAACACAACACTGCTTGTCTCACATGCCTACTACTCAAAATAGGAAGCATATCCATGCCCAAATAAAATGTCCGACTGACAACGACACACACTGATTCAATGGTTGCTTCGCACTTCATGGTACACTCCACCGCTGCCTGTGGATGCTGATGACGAACCCGACTCGTGCTCGCTTACTTCACACGATTGCATTTGTAAGTACTGACAGGTCTAGATCTGTTGATAGAAACTTGTGTTGCTGATATAGTGCAGGCCCACGATGCGATCGGTTAGACAGTGAGGTTCCTGGCTGGGGATGCATAACCAGTGATATTGCGAGGTTGCCGGCTTTCCACTGCGTCATTTGAGAATTACCGTCCAAGGTTGTGACCGTGACCGGGGTTTCCGCAAACGGCGTTTTCACAGTACGACTAGACCAGACGGTGCTAACGGATGGCGCAGTGATGGTGTGTGACAGTTTTGCAGCCATATTTTGCGGAAGATTTGTGGTTACACATTTTGTCGTTTTGTCTGTCGATGCTGCCGCCCGCGCACTTCTTTTAACATGGTTTGAAATGCATCCAGGCTTCACCGCTGTCTAAAAATTTGATTATAAAACGTGCTATATTAGTTTGGAAATTATCGGGCGTGTTAAGCCACTTACGAACAGCAGGTATATATGGTCGATTTTAAATCGTTATCAGGATTTTTGGCACTAATTATTTCCGGATTTTCCAAATAACGTGTTGCATGAATACTTACTTAACTGATAACCACTTAATTATTTAATTATGAATTTGTGAATACTTACTTAATTTTTGGCTAACCTTTCATCACCATTCCTGCCTAGATACATCGGGTGAACCGGCAAGCTTTGCAGCGGTTGCGCGTATCAGGACCAATCCGATATTGTATAGCATGAAAAACAGCGAAAGGATCGGAAAACCGGTACGTTGCGTCTGAAAAAGCTCTAAGTTCATAAACAACTGGGATCTATTTGTTTCAATCTACAGATACTAAAACATTATTGTTAACTTACTCTACAAATGTAATAATTAAAAGGTTGTTGCAAAGTCTTTTTGCGCAAGATGAAACTATGTAGTAATTTTATCGCATTATTTACAAAATACAAATCTTTTTTAAAGTTAGTAATCCATTCTGGTAAAGGTAGAAATGTTTTATGCTAGAATAACAGATTTTGTGATATGAATGGAATGTAATTCGACTCACAGACGAGTTGTACACCTCCGTCGCGAAGCGGACGGACTTAAAACGAAGGAAACGTTTCATTCATGATGTTTAAGTAAACTGAGGGAATTCTAAAATAATATTAATAACCATAAACGAAAGCACATCATCTAGAAAACCAAAAACAGTTCATCAGTGGAGCGACTGTACTCAACTGTACCAAGAACACAGTCAGTATTGCCTCGCTGAATTTCTAAACTGCAACGCTGCAACAAAAACTGATGATCATGATGTCTGATGTTTTTCGCATGGCTAAAATAGCTTGCTTTATTAAGAGACTTGACCAAGACAGCACTCAGACACACCATGTGATTACAAGCATATGAAGCGCGACCAGGAATCTTCCGTCACACGGACAATCGAGCCAATCTGCTTAGTTTTTACCGAACTTCGGCTTGCTGGCCCCACGTGGCGATTGGAGGCGGCGGCGCCGTTTTGGCTGCGTGCGTGGTTTACAGATGATTGCTTGACCGGGGCCGGAGCGCTGGTGACCGCGGCATGGCGTGTGCGGCTAACAGATGGCATGTACGTGGGTGTTTGGTCCACGTCAGTGACCTCGGAAGGACATGTGCTGGTCACAGATGGCATGACCGTGGATGGACGGTACACTTGAGTAGTCATAACGATAGGGAAGCCGGTAGAGCGACTGACCGGATTGGCAGGCTTTGGTGGGTTAGGGTTGGCTACCGGGAACAGATACATGTACACTGGGGTGCTGAAGACATCGTTTCCGGGCGGTTCGGATTTGCTGATTGTTCTTTGGCAGGTTCCATTCTTCAGCTCACTTGAGGATTTCGGGGTTCGCGGTTTGTTGTGGAAACATTCACATTGTCCGTTACTACAGTCTGTGCCACAGTTCCCATCACACTGGTCGTCGGTCTGGCATACTGTTCGAACGCACAGTTTGGTGGAAGGTGCTGTACCAAAACCAAAGATGTACGACTTGTATAATCAAATAGCCTCTATGTTAACTTACCGTCTTCTGCACTGGCATAAACGACGCATGCTAGAGCAAAAACCGCAAGACAGCTGAGAAGACTGGTGCTAGTTCTCATTTTAACAAATGTTGAATGACATGGGTGCAATGAAAACCTGGACTGCGGATAACCTGCTTTATATACCAAGTATCAAAAGTTTTATTAGCAGTGTTTTTTCATGGAAGTCTGAAGCCTTGAAAATGACAAGAAATGGATGAAGAGGTCTCGGAGAATTACGTCGAATAAATCGCATGTCAGCGGCATTTAATCAGGCAGCTCATTTAAAAGATGAGTGGATATGCGACATGGCCCTCCCACGGTTCCATGGTCCCTTCCGATTGTCCAATTGGGACGTTTGCAATGCAGCTTCCTGGTAACGATTATGCGGCAAACGTCGGCACACTCCAAGTCTGCTACAGCTGTTCGTGCAAAATACGCTGAAAGGTGCTGCCATCGGCATAATTCCAGGAGAACCGTCCTCTTCAGTCAGGGTATCATGCATAATCAACAGGCACCCATGAAACTGCGTTGCACTAACGCACATGGAGCCGAAAAGTGCCAACTGTCAGCCCGTAATCCGCTTCGAATTCGTTCACGACCGGCATAACTACAGGCCAAAATACTGTGAGACTTACGATTATATATTACGAGAAGTCCGACATATGTATTATGGGTCATCGTATAAACCTGCATGACCACTGTGCTGCTAGGCTGCCGTATCTTACTTCTAATAAAAACTTTCAAATTGGTTGCATATTGCATTTTGTTAAGTAATATGTACCGTTATGTACAGTTCAGTTATGATCAACATGCGAAAAAATCTTCGAAGTTCGCGGTAGAGCAATTATCACCTTTCAACAATATGTATACTTTTATCAAAGTGTAAATGTAGAAGCAGCAAACATCGCAATAATCAGAGGAGAGGAAACAATTTTCAGCGTTTTCTGTTGATAGAATTCGTTTTTACAAAGCGCTTTGTTGGCCAATAAAACATTGCATACCATAGATAATTTATTAGAAGATAGAAGTGACCATTTAAGAAGATAATTTATTAGAAGATAGAAGTGACCATAAATTAAGCAGATCGATTCAGTTACATATACCCAGGACTCCTTTATTGAATTATGTGTATTTGTAAATGCTTCTATTAAATGTGCATTAATTTTGGTTAATCAGTATTAATAAACACAACGATTTATCATCGTAACTCGTATTTACTTGACAATCAATGAAATCCTGGGGTTTTTCTAACTGGTTTTTAGGTCGTCTTACCCTTGTAAAGCACATACTAAAGAAAGAAGAGATTGCGAATTGCGTACAAAATAACCGTTAGAACTGAAATTGTGTGGAAATGCATTGATTTACTTAAATAGTGATATAAGACAACGAATATTGGGAAAAATTGTTAAGAACAAAATAATCATGTTGTAAGCCTTTAGATGACAATTTTTGGCTTGCATTCTTTTATTTATTACCCCATTCGAGGACGTGAACGTTCAATTATTTTTCCCCAATAGCGTTGGCGTCAATATCCGTTTACGTGCCATCAACCGTCAAGGGACGGCAGTACTACTGCAAAAACTGTAACACAGCCGTTAAGCATGACTATCCGCTAAATCGAGTCATTTATTTTTATATCTACTCGTTTACGTATATATTTCTAAACGTTACTCATTTAGTTTAACTTTTTTATCAACTGGAGCGTAGCGAAGGTCCGGTGTGTTCAACACTCAACGCATCGGTTCACTTCTGTCCGTTATGGAAGTTCGTAACGGAAGTAATACACGTAGCGACGAAATGTCTTCGCGGCGAAAAGTCGTGCGTCGAAGTTAATTGCGGCGAAATGTCACACTCCCAAATGTCCGGGTGCGGTTTAGCGTTGCTTAGATTATATAAGCGAGAGAAACGCGGTAGCCCGCAGTGTCATTATAGCGGCTAATGAGGTGACGTCACAGCAGTAGTTTCGTATTGAATTTGCACTGAGAATTCAAGAGCTTCAGTACCGTTGCACAGGCCTGCTTCACGCCAGCCAGCAACGATGTCATAGGCATTCAGTGGCAACGCCATAGCGGCTAAGAGCGTGACGGATATTTTGACGCTGGGACACTTCGGTTAGGGACAAATAGCATTGAGACATTTTGACTTTGCGGCATTTCGATGCAAGACGTCTGGTCACAGTCACTTCGCCCCAAAAGCATTCGACACGCTTAATTTTCGCAGGTTTTCCAGACATCTTTTGAGGTTTTTTAGATCTTTTAGGCTTCTTAGTTTGTTGTAAATTATTTTTAGGTTAGTCTTAGGTTATTCTTTGGCTATTCTTAGGCTTATTAGGTAAATCTAAGGTTATGCTCAGGGTATTTAGGTTTGCTGGGTTATTCTTAGGTTTCCAAGGGTTTTCTTATGGTTTCTTAGCCTTCGAATTTTCTTAGTAAGCTTTTTTTGAGTCCATGCATTTTTTTCTTAGGAATTCCTACCAGTTTCTATAAGCCTGATAAAAAATTATTGTGCGAAAATGGACTTTTCGTCGAAACAGCCCTGCGGCAAAATGTCTCGGCGGCTAAACGGCCTGACGACAAAATGTCTCACGTCGTTATGTCCTGCCGGTTAGATGTCCCGCGACGAAGCGTCGCGAGGCGATATGACCTTGCTGCGAAATGTCTGCAACGACGCTAAACAGATGTATTACATGCCATCAATAAATAAATACATTAAATGAGCAAAAAAACAAATAAATGAGCAAATACCAAGAATAAAGAGAAACACCTTCGATAAGCAAATATGTTCGGTGCACTTACATAACGGAATAGGTGACTGTCAGTAATAACCTGCAATAATTTACCGGCACCAGTCCCGGCGTCCAAGCAAATATATCATATGGGCAGCTTTTTTGCGCGCTTTATCTCTAAAGACAACGCTTGTAAGTGTATCCCAGATGACAAAACCCAGGTCTGCAACACATACTACAGGTAGCGATACTTTATTTACAGTATTTTACGTTCAAATCGCTTTAAAGCATGCGCCCTACAACATCGTAATTTGGTGTTCTACTTCCTTTCTTCGAAAGCGCAACCCAAACCTGTATTTGGATACCGGCGGTTGCTATTGCCTCAATAAAATTGCAATAAATTTGATTTTAAGAGTGGCGTTTTAATAAATTTAGCACTCGTCAGTCGTTTTTATCCAGTATTCGAGAAATTCGGATTTCCAAGCTAAAAAAATCAACAGTCTGAACACCAACTTCTCAGATCTACGCAGCCTCATTCAAGTGACTTTTCTGAATTTTCTTGACAAACTAAGGAGTATTAACGCATTAATCCTTAGTGTGTCTTCCGCTTTCCACTACAGATAGCAGACCGAACGAGTGACTGCAAAGGGCGGCTGGTATTTGTGCCTGCGGTGAACGAAGTGGATTACGGGCTGACAGTTGGCACTTTTCGGCTCCATGTGCGTTAGTGCAACGCAGTTTCATGGGTGCCTGTTGAATATGCATGATACCCTGACTGAAGAGGACGGTTCTCCTGGAATTATGCCGATGGCAGCACCTTTCAGCGTATTTTGCACGAACAGCTGTAGCAGACTTGGAGTGTGCCGACGTTTGCCGCATAATCGTTACCAGGAAGCTGCATTGCAAACGTCCCAATTGGACAATCGGAAGGGACCATGGAACCGTGGGAGGGCCATGTCGCATATCCACTCATCTTTTAAATGAGCTGCCTGATTAAATGCCGCTGACATGCGATTTATTCGACGTAATTCTCCGAGACCTCTTCATCCATTTCTTGTCATTTTCAAGGCTTCAGACTTCCATGAAAAAACACTGCTAATAAAACTTTTGATACTTGGTATATAAAGCAGGTTATCCGCAGTCCAGGTTTTCATTGCACCCATGTCATTCAACATTTGTTAAAATGAGAACTATCACCAGTACTTTCAGCTGTCTTGAGGTTTTTGCTCTAGCGTGCGTTGTTTACGCCAGTGCAGAAGACGGTAAGTGAACATAGAGGCCATTTGATTATACAAGTCGTACATCTTTGGTTTTGGTACAGCACCTTCCACCAAACTGTGCGTTCGAACAGTATGCCAGACCGACGACCAATGTGATAGGAACTGTGGCACAGACTGTAGTGACGGACAATGTGAATGTTTCTACGACGAACCGCGAACCCCGAAAGCATCAAGTGAGCTGAAGAATGGAACCTGCCAAAGAACAATCAGCAAATCCGAACCGCCCGGAAACGATGTCTCCATCACCCCAGTGTACATGTACCTGTTCCCGGCAGCGAACCCTAACCCACCAAAGCCTGCAAAACCGGTCAGCCGCTCTACCGGCTTCCCTACCGTTGTGACTACTCAAGTGTACCGTCCATCCACGGTCATGCCATCTGTGACCAGCACACGTCCTTCCGAGGTCACTGACGTGGACCGAACATCCACGTACATGCCATCTGTTAGCCGCACACGCCACGCCGCTGTCACTAGCGCTCCGCCCACGTTCATCACATCAGTAACCCACACAAGCTCTTCCGTTGTAACTGAAGCTCCGCCCACGGTTATGCCATCTGTAAGCCGCACACGCCATGCCGCGGTCACCAGCGCTCCGGCCCCGGTCAAGCCATCATCTGCAAACCACGCACGCAGCCAAAACGGCGCCGCCGCCTCCAATCGCCACGTGGGGCCAGCCAAGCCAAAGTCCGGTAAAAACTAAGCAGATTGGCTCGATTGTCCGTGTGACGGAAGATTCCTGGTCGCGCTTCATATGCTTGTATTCAAATACCTTATTTCTGTGTTGTTCAGGTTTCTTAATAATGCTAGCTATGTTGGCCATGCGAATAACATCATAGTAAGGCAAGCCGCTGAAATGATAAATACTTCGATATTAATTTTCATTTGAAATAGTGGAAACAATTTAACAAATAAGAATTCAAACCTGATTGAGAACCTGAATGAGAAATATGGAATTTTGTCGTAGGTCACTGGTTATGTTTTACCTGCCTTACGTTTTACAATAATTGGTCAAACTCTAGTAATTTTTTGCCTGACCTGAGCCCTCCACAGAGCAGGGCTCAGGTCACTCATACAGAGGATGATTGCGTAATATGCTCCAGCACGGAAACAAAGTTGCAGTAATTCTCTCCTTTGTTTTTTCCTTCACTTCTTGTCGCTTAAAAATACTTCAATATGTGCCTGATAATTCATCATTAGCAAAATTCTAAAAACGAAGTAAGTGGCACTCAAAAGTGATTTTAAAGCGGAACGACCAGTTTTCCAAACTGGAACAAATTTTGACGAGGAAATCTTTTTGCCAGTTTCCTTATTTCCTGAGATTTGACATAGGCCATCGCAATCAGTGAGACGCAGATGTAGCTTCTTTATGCGGACGCGAGAGACGAAATGCCGTGTTACCCTTTTTAAGTATCGTAAAAACAAAAAATCAAAATTTGGTAAAAAACGAAAACGAATGATCTTTGTTTCCGGAAATATTTATCGGGATAAGAATGCAGTGCATTTGGTCCTCCCATTGCTAAAACCACCGCAGATATCTATATAAAAAATTGCTTAAAAACCTCCTCAGGAAAAGCAATCTGAATTTGCAGCCCGGGGAGGAACGCAAGGGGAATAATCAAAATGGCAATTTTCCAGTTTACGAAGCTAACACAACATACCAGTGCCTAGAGTCTCACGAAGCCAGATGTTTTCTGAAGGCCACATGATGTAACAGTACACTAAACCTGGCACCCATAGATTATGAATTGATGACGATTTTTTAGCTAATTTTTAATGGAAAGCATTGGAAAACGTTTTGGGAATTGTTACAGATACATTGTTGCGCACAGACCCTTTTCGGTTTGCGAAATCCCACGGTATTCTAAAATGTTTTTTATTTCTTAAAATTAATATGTTATGATCGCTAAGAAAAAGGGCTTTCAAACTTAACGGCTCTAAAAATAAAATATGCACGGAGAGCGTGGCAATAAATTCATAAAGGAATTGGAAGCATATTGCAAAATCACCCTCTGTAGTTTACTCGGAGCTTCTTTGGTTCTACAAATCGGAGTTGTATCCAACAAACAAACATATATCCCGGAATCCCATATCCAACAAACATTAGGTTGGATATGGGAGTTTTAAAATTCTCGCGTCACAGGAGATTTAAAAGCCACGATCCCAGAAAAATGATCTCGTGATCTTTGGTGTTTTATCGTTAATGTATGTTTTTTAGTTTAATGTGAGAATGGCAAAAGCCAAAAAATCCCAGTTGTTGTGTTCATGATCACGGCAACTAACGCAGAAGCGGTCATCCATTCTGCTTTTGGCCACAACGTGGTCCGCCGTCTGCACTTAAGCGATTCCCAAGCCGTCTGGTCATGTGGTGTCCACTGTCGTCACGTGATGTACACCATCGCCATCGATGGTCCGACGAGCCAGGCCACCTCAATGAGTACCATTGGCTAACAAGGCTAATTGGATTGTTTCAGTACAAAAAATTTACAAAAAAGGTCTCTTTAATCGAACTGTGTACTTTATTGCATTCTTATACTGACCCTCATCAATACAAGCCGTGTCTGTCTTATGCAAAATGCTTCTTGCAATGAAAAACGCTTAATTCATAAACGCTTTCATCCTGACCATTATTTTAGGCGCTACCAGTTTATGCGTTCCGGAGACCGCAAAAGCAGCGAACCAGAGAAGTTTATTTTGGGGCAACTCTAACTTGTATAGCGCTCGTTACGCGGTGGGACAGATTTCTGCGTGTTGTGAGAAGGCAGTTTCGTTTTTGTAAATGCCATTAGCACCACGCGGAATCGGTTTCGCACAGTCGATGGACAGGAAAGTGTCCTCCCGGAACAGTAGATAGCTGCTCACAAATCTCCGGAAAGCATAAGCTGCGCCGCCGTCGCTATAGACATCCCGCAGAAGCAGTGTGTTGTTTGTCCACCATTGTCGGAACCAGGCGAAATCGCAGCCGCAGTGCAGTCGCCACAAGTATTCGCGAATTCTCGGACCAAAATCCTGCGTCAGTTCACGGTGAGAGGCGCTGTAATAAATACCGCCTTCCAGAATTAACAGACGTAAAGCTGGCAAATCGCCGAAGGCGTCGAACTGCAAACTGCGGATTGTAGTGTTGGAAAACATCAACACACGCAGTTTTGACAACCGTTTGAAATCGTCTCGCTGCACATCCAGATCACTGCAGTGGCATATGCCATAGTCCAGCAGACTGGTCAAACGGAATTCACCTGCTTTTGTCGTCGAGCGGCTGCTGTTGCATCCGATTACGGTGAACTTTATGATGGTCCGCCGGATCGGTGCCACGTCAGCTGCAGTGACGGGAAGATCTTCCGAAATGCACCAGACAGTGGGTCGTGGAGGTTGCAGAGCCAACGCTTCGGAAAGCCGGCGAACTTCACTTACTTCTTCCGCGACCGTGCATGTTGTATTTAAATGCATATGTTGCCCTGTATATGGCTTTTCGCAAAAGCGGTAGCTCCGCTTCAGATTTCCGCACTGACTAAGCTCCCGAACTTGGCACTCTTTCTCAAACATTGGCGTGCTTGAAAAGGTGGGAAATTCGTCGCCGGTGTCGGTCATCCCCTGGCAACGCTTGGGAAACTGTTCATTATCTGCCATATTTAAAAAAAGCGTTAGCATGCCATGAAACTTTGCATCACAGTTTATTAAAATTTCCGCTTACATAAGTCTTCATTAGCGGAAAAGAAGTCGTTCCGTTCATCGAGGATAAATGTGCGGTTGGGAGACAACAACACGGCACAGTCGATTTGCAGAAAAATATCACTTTTGGTCAGTTGATCGTTGCGCCACGCATCATACTCAATGCGGTAAACTTGTCCTTCGAACGCATATTGCATTAGTCCGCTGGCGCGCCACCAGCGACTGAAGTGTTCGAATTCGCAACCACAGTGCAATTTCGTTACGTATTCGTACACGTCGTCATTCCAATAAGGAAGTTCGTACATCCCGCGTGTCGGTGATAACAGCCGCAATCCCGGCAAATCGGCGAAGGCGCCAACTTCGAGGGATTCTATCGTGGAATTATTGAACTGGATGAGACGGAGTTTGGCGGACTGCCAAAAGTCTGCTCGTCGGACGTCCAGAGCGCGACAATGATGGACGCTGAATTCCAGCAAATGCTGCAGCCGCAGTTGGGCCAGCTTCTTGGTGGCGCGCGTAGAGCGGCAGTTGTGCATTTGGAACACCACCGTCTGTGTGCGCACCGGAGCCACATTCTCGAAGGCGATTTGTGGTCCATCGATCAGACTGATGAAGACCGCCTTCAGTGGTGGTTTGGAAAGCGCTATCGCCAGCTGCCTTACTTCGTACGTTGTTGCGTCGCTACTGCAGTTGATGGCCAGTCCTTGATTTTGAGCGCACGCGAAGGAGTTGCTGACGCTGAGGCGCACTCCGCAATGGGCGGTAAACTGCAGCTCGCACTGGTCACGAGTTATCAATTCCGTGTTGAAGTTTGGAAGCGGTGAAAAAATTTCGCCGCTGTCTCTTTGGAATTCTCCATCTACTGGTTAATCAAGAGCGTCAAGTCACAAGTTTACCACATTATTGCATGGAAAGTGATCTATAATTACCGTTGGGTTTTCCAAAAGCGCTCTGTAAAAGTTCCAGAACAATTACGCCATGGACAGACAAATACATGGCTTTGCTTTCGATATTGTTTATATTTAGAAGCAACTAAGTAATACGCTAAATGCCGAAGTAAATGAGCGTAAAACTTTTTCGGTAAAACGATGTCACTTTAATCATACTGGCTGACAACCAGATGATAGGTTGTATATCTATCGTGAAATACATAATCCAGCGAATAAATACGTCCGCTGGCAGTGCTTGGTGTCGCCATTCGGTAAACATCCGCTTGGAGCCAGCCGCTGTCATTCCGCGCTTAAACTGGCGGTTACAAGACGTCGTTATGCAGGCACAATCAGCAGACGCACACGTTCGTGCTGCCCTGAAGCGCGATGACAGCCATCGCATTTCCAGGTCATACGGAACTCCACCTGTTGTGCTACACAATCCGGAAGCTGAGTTATTGCAAAACGCCATCACCAGAGGGTTGAGCGACGAACGAATCCGGTGATTCAGTGAGAACTGAAACTCCCGTGAGAACATCAGCGCACGATGGTGTTTGCGGATGTCCGAAATTGTTGGAGCCAAAATTGCAGTGTGTCGAGCGTTCACAGCTTGCAACGCAGTCCCGATGCACCGCGGTCTACGCTAGCCTGCAAAACGCCTGCTTTGAAATCGTATACATGCAGTCTGATGCAGATATTAATCGCAGTGACAATGTTGTGGAAAGCACCCAGTGGTGCGCGTCTCACACATTTATTAATGAAATCAGCACACAGGGTACAACAATAACACATCCAGTTCGCATGAATTGCTCGCGTTATCATTGTAACCCGCTCATTTTTTTACTCTTAGGGATGGTCTCATATCTGTAGCGTATCTCGCTTCGGTACGGTACACCACGGTCCCAAAACAGCAGATACGGGATACGGTATGGCGGTTTTCGATTCGCGCACCTGGTTACCCATCAAAAGATTCGGGACGCCGGTACGCAGCGTATCCCAGAGCGTCCCGTATTTGCAACGTGTAGACAGGATGCTTCGCGCACCGTATCTCGTAACCTGTACTAACCGTGCGTCTCATATTGTGCGGAAATTGTGCGCGCCTTTTTTTCGCATACCGTCGAAAACGAAGAAGAACGATACGGTACGCGAAGCCACCTCCAGAGGTGGCTTTCCCTGGTATCTCTCCGTTGATCAGTGAAATTTTATAAAAACTGTTTTTCGTGTAATCACTGAAATAAATTTTTTTTTCTCGCGTGGTTATTGAAATTTTTTTTAAAATGGGATATGATTCGATTTCTTCAGATGATGAAACTGAAAGCACTACAAATGCTGTGGGCGCTGTATGCATGTCAGTTTGTGGAGTGATTCAAATTATTGGGGGGCTTGAGGGCGAACTGGCGAAGGAACTTCTGTCTCACAGGATAATAAGACCGTCAATCGGCGAGAAATTTGTTGTGCTGCACAAAATTCCTACAACCGATACCATGGGCGATTGTTCTTGGAAATCTCAAAGATTGTCACTATTTATAATCATCTATACGTGTACCCAATTTTACAGTGTTTGGAATGCGTCCAAGCTTTACCGCTGTACAAGAATCTGACTTTACTGTAATACTTGCTGTGTTAATTAATTTTGGAGAAAGCTGCGCACACCACGTTTTACCACCACAGTCTCCGCACACCACCTTCCACAACCACCAGGCTGCGCACACCACTATTCGCACCACGTTTTGTCTCGGGCCACCAATTTTGCGCCATATTTAAAAATATCGTCCGTCTCGGGACACCACCTTATACTCGCAGTTTCGGAACATGCTGTATAGTAAAGATTTCCCTTGCGCTATATTGAAAAACCCAAAACATTGTAATTTATATACAACGTATTTTAAGTGAAGTATTGTACTACCTGCTGTACACACACGAAAAATACAACATAGCTCATATTAGTCGTATATACGACCGAGCACTGTATGCAAGTAAGTAAGCACAGAAAGTTCTTAAGTAAGCACACCAAAAAGTAAGTGAGCACTAAGCACTTCTTAAGTAGGTAAGCGCAGCAAAAAACAGGAGGTTGTTGCTTTCGGCAAGCAGCCACCCGCAAGCAAAAACAACTTGCGTTCGGCAAGTTGTTAAAACCGAAAAATTCGCTAACTATAACGGAAGCGGAGGCAAACGAGTGGTATCAAAAAAGAGGAGTGAGAACGAAAGAGCTGTCTTTTTTCCGCCCGTAATAAAAATTAATTAATTTTATTTTTAAATAGTGGTGTGCAAAGACTGTGGTGGTGTGCACTCTGCCCTTGGTGGTGTCCGGAGATTTCGGTGGTTTTAATAAAAAAATTAAAAAATAATAAAAAGTGGTGTGCGGAGCCTGGCGGTGGTGTTTAGTGGTGTGCGGAGACTTTGGTGGTGAAACGTGGTGTGCGGAGCCTTCCCCATTAATTTTTGGCAACTATGGCTACCGTACTAGGCGAGCCTGCCAACTAGTGACTACAGACATCGCGAATAGAGCCAACTGGCTCCCTGACACTTCGGCCGCCGGACATTTCGGCCGCCTGACAATTCGAAAGCCTAAGAAAACCTAAGAAACCACGCCAAAGTGAGCAACGTAGCGTTACTACGCAAAATTTAGGAGCGTATCGTTACCACGTGAGATTAGGGGCGCGTAAAGTTACCACGCGAGAGTAAGCGGTGTAACATAATTACACGAAACGAAGCAGCGTAAAAATAAGCGCGCGAGAAGAAGCAGCGTAATTTTACCAAGAGAGAGTAAGCTGCGCAACGTTACTACGGGAAAGTAAGCAGCATGGCTTAACCACGCAGGAGTGAGCAACGTAAGTCTCCCTTGCGAGCGTAAACGGCGTAACGTAAGCACGCAAGGGTAAGCTACCTAACTTTATTACAGATAATAACCAGCGTAACGTTACCGCGCGAGAACATGCGGCGTAACGTTACTACGCGGGAGATGACAGCGTAACGTGATCGCACGAGACTAAACGGCGCACTGTAATAACGCCTGAGTTCGTTTCTACGCTAACGGCTAGGTGCATGAACTGTCTGCGTTAACTGTCTGCGTTAACTGTTTGCTTAAAAATTAAACAAACTTACTATACCCAGTATAGTTAATTCTTTAGTTGGAAAGATTAACGTAATCCATTAAAGGACCACTTCTAAGTTTATTCTTCCCCTTTTAGTAAACTCAAACTACAAAACTAATAATCCACCTTCGATGGAAACCGCGGCGCTACGCGCCGCGGTCGTCGTATCAAGACCGCCTCCAAATCGCTCTCAATGGTCAGAAACACAACACTTACTAAACCAAGTGAACCTACTGAACAACGTTACTAAGCAAACTGAATCTGCTAAACACACTCACTAAACCAAGTGAACCTGATGAATGCACTTACTAAACCACTTCAACATACTAAACCAACTTATTAAACTTACTAAACACACTGAATTTGCTGAACCAGCTTAGTAAACATAGCGAGCCTGTTTAGTAAGAAATAAAACCTAATAAACCAACGAAAACTTGATAGATTTATTGAAAAAATTAAACTGAACAACTGGAGCTAATGAAACCTTCTTACTAATCAAAATTAAACCAAGCTAAACTATTCCTAAACTAAACGTACTAAACAAACCAAAGCTCTTAACTAAACTAAACTCAAATATCTAAACCTACAAAACTACCCAAATGAGCCTAAATTCACTAAGCGCTGCTTAATAGAACAAACCAACTAACTGAACTAAATGAACAACGAGCGAAAATCGCTCACTAAGCTATTTTAAAACCGGTCACCAAAACTGATGGAGCGAAACCTGGTAACTTATACCTAAGCTAAACAAACTAAACTTGCTTAAAAAGTTAACGTTTTGAAGTAACTAACTAGAGAAAGTGAACCCGTTGAACGTTACTAAGCAAACTGAATCTGAACTAACTGAATCTGAACCACATGCATTTACTGAAACAACTTACTAAACAATCCAAAGCAAATAAACTCAACTAAACTGTACTGCAACGCGAACTTACTAAATGAAAAATACAGGGGTGCTACGCCAAGTTCGGGCAGTGGTGCAAAATATATTATAAAGTATTTCGATGCGTCGTTCTGTTTTTCGTTTTACACTTTTCTAGTGTAACTTTTTATGGCCCATCCAGTAGTGTAAAAATCAAAACCTTAGAATCAGTCGGCAACCACCTATGAAGGTAATAAAGGGGAGGGGCAGAGGGCGTTTTTGGGATGTTTATAAAAACCTTTATAAAAAATTTCCCAAATGAAATTTTTGCACGAGATTTTTTTAAAGCTGTTAAGTCGCCCAAAAGGTGTCTATTACGGGTTAGCAAAAGAATCTTGCATCATCGAGGATCGATGTGCCCCCGAAACAACGTTTACCTCCCATAGACTTGTATGTTATAAGGTGTTTACCGAAGGATGTGGTTGCCTAGCGCAGAAGCATAGGTAACCTCGAGCGAACACGTTCCGATGATGGAACATGGATTGCATCAAACGATTTTAAAGTTTTGATGGACATCCGCTACGCGGGTGGAGAGATGAAAGTGCCGGACTACTGAAAGAAAAAACGAACAAAGCGACAGGCAAAAAAAGTTATGGTTGCCGTTTGAGTGTGCTGGAGCGAACTGTCTCTAACTTATTGTGCAGATGAAAGCTTTTAAATAAGTGTTCAGTACCTTGCAGATGGGATTTCATAAAAATCTGTCATCAATAACATCGCGCGGTTTCAGGGCAGGCGTTTATGAAGGGTCACCATCCTTTTTAACTATGCCCTCAGTCACATTGCAAAGGTCACGTGGATTTTATTGAATTCACACAAACCTGGGCTTGTTTCGCAAGAGCACTGAACCACGAACACGTAAGGCTTATTTTCTATGGAAAACGACGTCAGCGGAATTTTTAAGCAAATTATAAACAGAAGGGAGGCTCCCAGGGTACATGGGTCGAGCCGCATTTTTGAGCAGGGTTGCTCTAGTTTCAAACTCGCTGCAATTCGGAACACGCTATCAGCGTTGAGGATTGAAGTGCAAAAGATGACGGACATATACGGTGATACTATAAAAATTTAATAAATTTGAAATTGTTAACGGGTGACCTGTAGCAATTTTTAAGAAAAAGTGCCCGAACTTGGCGTAGCACCCCTGTACTAAAAACTCATCTAATTGAACGAATGTGGCCAACTAAACCAACAAACTAAGGAACTACCAAACCAATCACCAGACGCGAGAGAACTTCATAACGTCGCCAAAGCGAGAATGAACAGATAACGTAAACGTAATCGGTAAAACGTAAGCACGCCAGCGCAAGCAGCGTAACGCAAGCCCGCCAAAGTAAGCGGCGTTACGTTAGCACGCGAGAATGAACGGCGTAAGGCGATCCCGCGAGAGAAACCAGCTTAATGTAACCACGCGAAGTAATCGGGGTAACGTAAACAGGCAACGAATCGTAAGCGCGTAACGTAACAACATGAAAAAAAGCGGCCACATACAACCACAAGATGACAAGAGAGTGAGCGGCGCAATGTGATCATAAGAAAGAGAGCGGCGTAACGTATGCACAAGATTGTTTGCGGCGTGGGGTCACTGAGGTGACCACAATACATTAAGCGGCATTTCGTAGCCACTGGAGAGTGTGCGGCGTAATGTAACCACTCGGAGTTAAGATGTGCAACGTTATCACAAGATAGTGAGCTGCGTAAAGCAACCACAAGTGAGTGAGCGGCGTAACGTAACCCCAAGATAGTAGGCAGCGTAACGTAACTACGTTTGAGTAAGCTGCAAAATGTAACCAGAGGATAGCGAGCGGCGTAAAGTAAGCGGAAGCGAGTAAACGGCGGAACGTAACCGCAAGAGTGCAAAGGCGTAACGCACCCACAAAAGAGTGAGCGGCGTAACCTAGTCACAAGTGAATGAGCGGCGTAACGTAACCACGCGAGAGCAAACGGCCTTACGTAACCACAAGAGAAAAATGCGGCGCAAAGTAACCACAGGAGAATGAGCGGTGTACCGCAGCCACAAGATCGTGAGCGGCGTAACATAACCCCACGAGAGTAAGGAGCGTAACGCCCACGTTTGAGCAAGCGGCCAAATGTACCACAAGAGAGCGAGCGGCGCAATGAAATCCCAAGAAAGGGAGCGGCGTAACGCAACGACAAGCGAGTAAGCTGCGCAATGTAGCCACGTGCGGCCAAATGTAACCACAAAAGAGTGAGCGGCGTTACGTAACCGAAAGACAATAATCTGCGTAAGGTAACAACGCGGAAATAGGCGGCCTAAAGTAACCACAAGAGAGTGAAAGGCGTAACGTAACCACAAAAGAGTAAGCAGGACCACCACGCACCACGCGAGAGTACACACAGCAACGTAACCACAAGTGAGTAAAAAGTGTCAATCAACCTCCGTTGGATACCGCGGCGCGTAGCGCGCCGCGGTTGTTGCTAGTTACCATGCAGTTACACAGCAAACGGTAATCCGGTGTCTTTCTTATTTAATACGTTTGGCATTAGAGAGGCACCAGCTATGACGGACTGGCTCTGGTGGATGGCATTACAGTGATTACACGGTCTGTCAATAATATTTAGTATAAAAGTTGTAACTTTACCAGTACGTACGCCAAGATCATATTATTACAATCCTCCGTTGTACTTGTACATGACGATAAGCTTATGTATTCCCGAACAATGAACGCCTTCCCTTTTCCTGGCGTTTTTGCTTATAATTTCTTAGATTTCTGGTTAGTTAAGAAGCTGGCCAAAAGCTTGATTGTCAGATCCTATAAATAACAGGTTTGTCAGCCACGCGCCATAAGTTGTTATTACATCAGCTGAACCCCACCAAGGGCAGGAGAGATGACGTATTTACTTTTACAGTTTGGAACTAGGTATTAGCTTAATTCTCCGTCTCGGACTTTCCTTAAGACGCACATCTTCTACCGGATGCATGGATAAGGAAACGTCAAATAATTGCAGCAGTCTTTGCCGGGTCCTAATCTATGCCTGTTGCGGGGTGTTTCCAATTAGACTAATAACTCCTCGAAACCTATTTCGCTATTAACAAGCAGTTATTAAGGAACCCGATGGCTGCTCTGCCCCGCCCTTATGCCAAAACAACATTGAGTTGGATTTGGGCCAGAGGTGATTCATAGCATCATTGTTAGAACATACGTTATTTAAAAATAATTGTTATGGTTTTAGCAATTTCTCTTTCGTTGCAGGCTATAATCCATTGTTTTCGTTATGACACTTTTAAGCATGCCCTTTGTGAAGACTGTGTGGTAACCTTGCTGACCTTGCAGTTGGCAACTATATTGTTGCTAACCCAGATACATTTGCGTTGTTCGCTAATTAACAACCTGCTGGCTACCGGCAAAGTGGAAACGAAGTCGCATTTTATGATTACAGATACATAAGGGTCGGCCAAGATTACCTTTGCCTCCCGTTTGCCTTTGCCTTTTCACTTTGCCTTTTTCAACTTCACCTTTACCTTTGCCTTTGCCTCCGTCAAAACCTTACCGTCTCGTTTCACCTTTCCGAACGCCGTTTTAAATAACCTTTGCCGTCGATTATCACCGTTGCGTGACACATCACCGTCAAACACTTTACCATTTTCGGAATTTTTTACGTTTGTGAATTAATTATTACGATATAATTAGAATACGACGGCCCTAGGAAATGTACTGTCAGTTTTATCGATTTGCCCTAGCAATGACAATATGTACAGTATGGTGACAGTGATGTTATACCGAATTCCGGCATTTCGGCCCATAGAAGATTTAGGATTTTTGGATTCTGTGCGAGTGGCGTTACATGGAAACTTTTGGAGAAGCACAGCTTTTATGTACTTGGTTCCAACTAGAAATGGTATTCAGTTGTTTTAGCGCTGAGACCTGCTGAATCCCATTTGAATACAGACTACAGGCTACTCCAGGAAACATTCACGAATTATCAGAATTCAGAAGCTAGCTTCTGAATTGTAATATCCTGAATGTGTCCTAGAGTAGCCTGTGGTCTGTGATTACAGCATCTGAAGTGTTAGTACACTGTAGCACGAGGTCGCGCTCGTGCAATGTACCGGACATAGTGCCCTCCCTGCCGGTGCCTGTAAAAAATGATCCAAAACATTACTAACACGTTACACTTCAGATGCTGTAATCACACATGATCCGAAAATCCTAAATCTTCTATGGGCCCTTGTTACGCCAAAATGCCGCAGTTCGGTATATCATCACTATCACCACTTTGTCGATGCTAGGGCAAATCGATAAACTGACAGTACAATTACTATCGGCGTCGTATTCTAATAATTAGAATACGACGCCGACGACATAATTATTATGTCGCAATAATTAATTCACAAACGTGAACAACAAAAAATTCCGACGGTGATGTGTGACGCAGCGGTGATAGTCAACGGTAAAGGTTTTTTAAAACGGCGTTCAGGAAGGTAAAATGAGACGGTAAGGCCTTGACGGCGGCAAAGGCGAAGGTAAAGGTGAAGTTGAAAAAGGCAAAGTGAAAAGGCAAAGGCAAACGGGAGGCAAAGGTAATCTTGGCCGACCCATACATAACACTCCTTTAGCTAAAAAAAATGCTTTGTACAAGCTTGTCCCGTAATTTCCATCGTAAAGGTACAGCTAGCGCGAGATTTGCGCTTGAAACGATGGCCACGTCACTACGCTTATCTGATTGTCAATCCGCTCCGTAGTTAGATTGTCCATTACCACACCGACTGTTTCTTTGCCACCTTATGCCAGGCAGTTACTGTCATTCTCATTCAATTATATGGCGTGTACCAAGTCACCAGCAAGCCAAATGCATGTTACGTGTCTAAACAGTGTGGCGTGGCGCGCTGTAGTACGGATTTACGCGCAACACGTAAATTTGTAATGTTCGCTGTTCTGATGCGATGGAAATTACGGGACAAGCTTGCAAACAACCGTCTAATACCGAGTAATAAATTATAAGGGCAACTGGCCTGTTCAAAATATTACGCTGCTTTTATTATCAAATTTTACTTAGTTTTTAATGAAGTGGTTTTTAAAATTTAATATGAAATTGCTGTTTAATTGTCCTTCCGCTTGACCTATGGTCTGTAAATTTTTGTATTGAAGATTTCGATTAGAAACGGCCTATTTTCAAATTTGAATTCCCGTTTCTTCTTGCACCCAGCATTTCTGGGTTAAAACACCTGTTGCCACAACGACCTTGTATGAAAATACGAGTATTTTGTGGGAATTTTACGGTAATTTGGAGAAAATTTTCTTAAATTTCCGGTAATTAAGCAATCACCAAATAATGAGCGGTTTGTTTTGGCCGGAATATAATTATAACGGCGAATATAAGGTTCACAGGTAAGTCGCATCAGAAAGCCGCCATTTAATTGTTCAAGCAAAAGCGTAAGCAGCGCGACAGAAAATCTGTTGCATCCAATAGTCAAATTACCGTTAACCTAGCCTTTTGCCGATTATAATTCCCCCTATCAAAAGCGGCAGCACAGTCAGTTCTCAAAATTTCATGGAAATCTGGTATCTGGCGAAAAACAAGGCCCGGATGAAGTGGCCTCCAGGAATTTTGTTGATCAAAGCGCATTTTAGCTGCATTCTCACGAACTGCTTGCACAACATCGAGTGGATGCGCGACTCGACGCTAACGAAGGTTTGCATTATTCCTGAAAAAGTCTCCCATACGATGAATTATACTTTGCCACCTCTCCAAAACGCGCCAGGTCATCAGAATTCAAAGCGGCTGTATGCTTGGCATCGGAAAATATAAAACACTGTCTGTCAATTCGACCCGTTAAGCTAACGCTTAATGAGTGCTTAGATTTCGCGCTTGCGGCCTTTGCCTAACTCACTTTCACTTCAATCACTTGTATACGATGCAATCAACCGCCGCCATCATCGTGTTGTGGGCCGCCGTCACGCTGCTACTGCAGTACAGCGCGGCGCAGTCTGGGAACGCACCGTCGAATCAGATCAGGGCGCAATTGACGCTGGAAACGGCGCGATCGAGGAGGAACTCCGACACGAACCCAGCGACAAGCCGGTAAGGCCAGTTTAGTATTTAAGCGGCTTACATTAGGATGGTGAAGCAGGTTTCAGTGGAACGACCTCCTCAGAAATTAGTAAGATAACCTTCTAACCTGAGACACTTTTATATCATGCAATCAATGCCGTGCAAATCCAGTAACCTTAATTTAGGACACCCTCCTTTGTCTGCTCTAATTACATAGCTTTTTAAATCATAGTCGAGTGATCATCTGTTCTGTTAACTGGTTCATTTTGTGTAGTTACCAGCCAATGTAAAAGTGGCTTGGTAATGTGATTTAGCATGGAATTTCATGTCTTAAAATTATTTTGATCTAATTCTACGTGGCGCACAAATGGGTTTTCTGGGTGCAGACGGAATAACTTGTAATATCGTATACTTAAATGTAACATCGTTACTTCGAAAGATTCTATTACACACAATTTTACCACATTGATCTGTCTCAATTACGTATCATAGGAAGTATACTTTACTTACCTGTGGTACAACGTATTAGGCATTAACTAAAAACATCACAAATCATCACATACGTATCGTTGTGGGTAGACTGCATGAAACACGAGTCTTCGCATCCCTTCCGTCGCGCACTACACACTATCGGTCACGGGAAAATTAGTAACGAGTGGATCTGTCTGTGAAAGTACGTCCTATTCTGCCGACCCATACTTCTTTCAGTTCCGGCTTTCGCTCTTGGTTCAACTTAAGCAGCACTGTACGCAATTGAACCGTGTTTCCGCCAGTATACTCGTAATGATCAGATATTAAGACATATCAGGCAAAACTATTTTCGATAAACACACTAATTTTAATAGAAATTATCTGTTAGTGTTAAGGTAAAGTGAGCATTAGCATTAGTTTTTGTGCTAGCGGATTAACGGCAACTACATGAGTACTCAACGTAGCTGTTAGTTGCGCTTTTCATCTCCTGTAGCCGCAGGAAGGGGGCGAGCAGAAACGCATCCAGGTGTTTCTTCAGTAGAGTAATCAATTTAACTGTATCCACTGCCATAGGATTGTCACCGAAGCAGCATTGCACAGTGAAATTACCAGCGAGCTTGTACCGAATACTTTGACATTTCCTTTGCAGTTTCGCTCTGCCCGATTTCCTGTTGTTCATTCTATGTGATGACTCATTACTATTTTGGGGCTGTCCCGCGTGTGAGAAAAACTGCCTAAACCAAAACCCGTCGCCGTTATGCGCCACTTGTTTGGACAAAACCTGCGTCTGCAGACCAGAACTATATCGTACGGGACGAGACACGCCGAGATGCGCGCCGCGCAATAGCCTCCTTATCAACAACTGCCAAGCACGCCCCATTCCAGGCAAAATGTAGCCAACACCAGAGAGCGGCGGCGCCAGGGATTTTATGGAATGGCAAATGCATTTGCATTATTAATTTGTAGTGAACTAGGATTTCATCACCGGATGCTGATTTCGATGTGCTTATCGTGGTCGCTGGAGCAGTAATTTAGTAATACCAACAGAGTCGTGTTTTTTTGTAAGCCAACTGGAAACTGAACCGCCGAGGAAGAATTTTAACAATAATCATTTTTACCTGGCAATTTGTGCGTGTGCACGCTTTAACTGTGTCCATTGCACCAAGATACTGAAGCCACTGCACTACGATAACACTCTGCATTACTAGCCGACTTGTAATTAATGTGTATTTTACTCGTATGTTCGAGGAAGCCCGAGAGATGCGGGCATGTAGAAATCCTCGGCTAGGGTTGATAAGATTGCGGCTGTGCACCTGTTTGGTGCGGCTAGGGTAAGGAACCGGAGTTCCTTACCCGGTAAGGAACTCCGGTTGCACAACTGGAGCGTGCTCGCTTGCCGGTTCCCTTTTCCTGCGCCAAAAACCTTCGCTTGACTAGTCCTAGCTTGACTTTAGACAAATACAGTAAAACCTGCGTACATTGAACACCTGCGGTTCCAAATTTTTCGTTCAATGTAGACGTCTGTTCAATGTACAGAACAGCTGCTCCAGGGGGGCCGCCCTTGGGGGCAGTGATTCTGTGCACTAAAGCTGCTTCTGAGGGCGAACGGGCGCCGCCTCAAGGCGGACAGCCCCGTTAGCAAGCCTTTTATACGCAGTTTTGGAAGTTGTAACAAACGAATGGCTAGTGTATCTGGTCCATTAAGCGATTTTCTTGTATTTCTTCGCTCCCGAAACCAGATTTTGGCGCTTTGTTCATTTTCCAAAGGTCTAAATATTAGCTAAAAATAAAATTCGTTCCAGTCAATTTGTTCAATGTTCATTTTAGGGAGGTGTTCAATGTACGCGAGGTCCCCCCTGTGTTATAGTCTACGAGACGCGCCGGTTCCGTAATGACCGTTCAATGTACACCAGTGTTCAATGTACGCGAGTGTTCAAAGTCACAGGTTTTACTGTAACAACACAAAGTGACCAGTCGGCTGGTAAACAGAAAACGTTAGTGCGCGCTAGTTCTCAAAACAGAAACGAAGGCTACGCATGCAACGATGAAATCTATTTACAAAATAATACCATTAAATGGTGAACGCATGGCTGACGTCGAGAGACGGACAGTGGGCTGACAGAACGGACAGAACGGCTGACAGAATAATCGTGCGCCACATTGGTATCAATTACGCACGCTTAAATGGACATTATTTCACCGCTTACATGCACCGGCTTTTTCTGACGCTGGACGGTCTGGATTTGTAAATGCTGATCAAGTCTGAGCTGTTTTTCTCTGCCTTGAGCCACATTTACCTTGTTCCCACTAACGAAACATGCTTGCACGATCGTAGGAGTGTCGAGTCAAAATCCTCCGGATGTCGTTGTGAGGTTACCGCTTAAGGGAAGGGGGCTTGTTCAGTTAGACTTTATGTGAATAGCAGATCCTATCAACGCCCGTTATCTTTTATCCGCATCAGAAATTTTGTAATTTCCGAATTCGCTGCACCGAGCGAGAAATGGCTCAAACACCACGAAGCAGTTGGGCTATCTCGGAGAGGTGCCGTTATATCCGGGTTGCTCTTGTTTCTCAACCAATTAATTTAGCTCTCCTTGATCTTTTTGTACTTGGTTATGTGCTTTGAGCGCATTAGAATTACGTTACTTGACATTAAATTGTATGCGAATTTCCTATCCCGAGGCCCGGTATGCTGGGAGAACGCAGACTTTCCGTGCGGTTACTGAGGTTTGAAGAGTGCCGGCATGGCCGGAAGTGCGCAATTACAGCTGCGTATCTTACCTTGCGGTACAGATTGCTCACTGCCGGCACCTTCCGCCTGTGCCCGGTCCCTTCGCCCCCAAACAAACTCTTCTCCGATAAAAGTTCGGGTTGGTAAGCACATCCGGCCGGATGTATCGGTCCACGCAGTCACTTTTCCATCGTCCGGCTCGCTTGATTTCATCCTTCGGTAGTGCCTGTGCGGCAGCTTCGGTCGCCGCTCCAATGCGGAAACTGTGGGTGCTGAAGCGCAGGCGATCGGGGTGCCCTTCCAGGAGAGATTTTAGGGATCGGTCCACTGTCTCCCGCGTGAGGTAGCGACCGTCAGAGTGGCGGTAGAAAGGCTTCGTACTTTCGCCTTGCAGCCTCCGCTGACGGTGGTACATGCCGATGGCGCGCACAGGGCACACTGAGCGGTTAGTGGCAGTGAGCTCGATCTTTGTGCCTGCTGCGCATTGGTCGGTCTTCGTGCGTTTTAATGTGATTATCACACGCTCACTCGTCAACTCCACGTCGTCGAACGTCAGAGTTGAAGCTGCATCGAAAGAGTTCCGCGACTTACTGACGATCTCGCTGACGCGCATAAACCCGAAGAATGCCATGCAAAACGCGCTCCACAACATCAAGGCTTCTTCGGTGTTCTTGTATTCTGCCAGTCGGGTTTTAAGCGTTCGCATCACGTCCATAGTTATTGGTAGACGTCGGTCAGGTGTCGGACCATTGAGCCGCTTGTATCCGTTGACCGCTCGTATCACCAGGTCGTCGGCTGCTGGGTTAGGAAGTCCTGCCTCTCGGTGGTGATTGTGTATTGCCGCCAAGTACACTTTGCATGTCCGAAATGCTGCCTTGTCCTCGAAGAGCTGTGCGACAAAGGCGGCCACTGTTGCCGGAGCTGCTGGAAGCGGCGTCAGGCGGTTCTGACGGCAAAACGTTCGGAAGCGGTTCAGTGAACAATCGTACGTCGTGCGGGAGGATGATGAGATGTGGGCACCGAGGAGGCGCTGCAGAGTGGTGTTTGGCTGTATGTCTCCTGCAGGCTCCCAAAGATATACGGACATGGTGTGGGCAGCTGCGAGGCCTGGGCGGCTAGCTTCCGAAAACGCTCTGTCTGAAAGCGAGATAGAGCGTCTTCGATGCCGTTATCAACGCCGCGAACGTGTTTCAAGGTTAATGTCATATTATTGTCAGCCGTCGCTCGTGTCATACGCCGCATAAGATCAAGAACGCCCGGGCTGCTGGAGCGCAAGTGTGCCCATGCCTCCACAGCGCCGGCGTTGTCTGTATGGAAAACGATCTTTCGACGCCGCAATTTTGGCCCCCAAACAATGACTGCAAGGAGGATGGGAACCATCTCCAAGTATTCGATTGATGGCGGGCGCTGTAGGATCCACTGTGGCCACCTAAGTTGGAACCATTCCTCGTGGAAGAAGGCTCCCAGACCTAGCGTGGCGGATGCATCAGTGTACAAATGCAGGACGTCGGAAGTTGTCCAGTCGGGCTCTAAAAACGAGGCTGTGCCATTCCACTGAGGCAAAAACGTTCTCCACCATTCCAGGTCATGGTGAAAATCGTCACCGAGGGTAACGGTAGAGCGTCCATGCAAGGTGGAAAGGAGCATGATCATGCGCCTCGTAAACAGGCGGCTGCATGGTACACACTTTGAGGCGAACGAAAGGGTACCAACCAAGCTCTGGAGTTCGGTTGTGGTACAGGAAGTCCTTCCGCGCCATGCACTAAGGGCTTCGGTGATGTCATGGTGTTTTCTTGAAGGCAGGCTCAATGTCTGCGCTACTGAGTCGAGCTCTATGCCAAGGAATGTCAGGCGAGTTGCGGGGCCCTCTGTTTTATCCAAAGCCAGTGGCACCCCAAGCTCGCTGCACACTACTTGCATAGACTGCATGAGACACTCGCACTCGGTCGTTCGTGGTTTGCCAACAAAGAAAAAATCGTCCACGTAATGTAGAAGCGTAGCTAAGCTGGCTTTCTTCTCCACACACCAGTGTATGGCAGTAGAGAAAAATTCGAAAATATAAGGGGACGAGCGGCAGCCGAACGGTAGTACAATGTCGTAAAAGTACTCACCGTTAACGGTGTAACCCAACAAATTCCAGTCGGCAGGCCTGACAGGAATGAGGCGAAATGCAGACTTGATATCCATTTTGGCCATCACAGCGCCTTTTCCTGCGGTCACAACCAGCCTGACGGCGTCATCTATTGAACAGTACTGCAGGGGCATGGCGTCTCCGTCAATGTGTTCGTTGACGCTGTCCCCGAATGGCTGGGAAAGGTCCATGATAGTCCGATGTCCGCCGTCTTTCTTGGGACGGCAGCCTAGCGCGTTCACAACAAAATGGGGTAGAGGCGGGATCGGAAAAGGGCCAGCAGTGTGACCGAGAGAGATTTCTTTTTGGATGCTTCTGACCAGCACGTCGTAATGTATTCGTGCGGAGGCTGAGTTTTTCGTGTAGCGGCTTCGCTGCGGCCCTGTATATCGGATGTCTGCTCCGACACGCAGGGTAGTGGCGATGAATTCTCGTAAACATTCGTCCGGGTGATCCGCGAGCAGTCTTGCGAAAGCGTCAGCACGCAAAGGCGTCTGAGCGCTTGCAGGCACTCTCGGCGGTTCAGCGAGACCCGCTTTTGCACTGTGGAGTTTTATGGTCTTTGTCCCGGCAGTGTTCACAGACGTGAAGGCGACGGTACCTGCACGGTTCACTGCAGTGGCTGTAGTTGTGATTGCGGCAGACTTCGCCCCCCGCTGCCGGGGCCGGTCGAAAGGGCGGAACATATCCGGCTTGGCCGCGGCGTGGTTGCTTGCACTGGGCGATATAATGCCCCAGTTCCCCGCAGTTTCGGCATTTGTCGGTCGCTGCAGCCGTCTTCTTCATTCGGCTTTCGTTAGCGCTGTCGCTGGCAGCCTCCTCGGGGACTGCGTTTTGAATATAATCGGCGTACGTGTCGTCATGCTGCCGTGCCCACATATCGACTTCTTGAGGGTGGCTGGTCATGAGCGATCTGAACTGCCGGTCATACTCGAGCCAATGGGCGGTCGGGACCCCCCGGTCGACGTATGCCGCAATTAGATCCTGGTATTTAGCCAGGGCGGTGGCCAGCTCCGGCAGAATTGTGACGCGGTACGCCAGGAATACGGAGAACGCGCGGATCCAAGAGGTAAAAGAGTCAACAACTACGCGCGCCTCGTTTGGCTTTAGCACCACCTGTCCTCTCGACATCACCAGCTTAGAGCCTCCATGCTTTGGTTTTTCGACACGGTTTTTTGGTAGCAAACCATCGAAGTCGACGTACCGAGATGGGTCCGCTAGTCGTCGGCGAACCCTGCTGGGAACGGCGGGCAGGTGCTTGGCCCGATTGAGCAGAGCGTTACGCATAGACGATGATGCACGATTACCGCTGTGTTGATTTCCGCCGGGATGCGGACCGAGGCGGTCGAAAATCGGCGGGCGGGCAGGGGAGCGGCTGCGAGACGACGAGCGGCTCCTTGAACTGCTGCTCTTACCTCTACGTCGGCGGTGCGAGCGTCCACTGCTTTCACCGCTCTGATGCACAACCCTCTTTCCATCCGGATGCGACTCAATCTGGATGACAGATGCAGTCGCTGGAGAAATTGGCCGGGGAACCCCAAGCTCCCTGGTTGCCAGCGGTGTGACAATGTCCAGGAGCTGCTGGATTTGTTGCTGGTGCTGTTGATGTTGGCGTGCGATCAGGGTCTGTAAATCAAGCGGAGGTGGGTCAACTACCACCACTTGCGATCTGATTGTGGGAGCGGGGGACGGGGATCGATTGCGTTTTCGACTAGGACGCGTGTTATTTCGTGGAGCCCGGCCTCCTCTGGTGCCTCCGCCAGAACGCGTTTTCTTCGGGCTGAGGTTACGGTTGGGCTTCTTCTTCGGTGGCATAATAAGAGATTGTTGTGAACAACGTTATTCAACGGAGAACCGACGGAATGTTAGGGAACTTCAAGTCTAGGGAACTTTAAATTCAAAACGTAACAGTATGAACGCAGCAAAAACCAGAAATGCAAATGTCAGTGAGCTGTAACGCACGAACGGCAAAAAGCACACGGCACCATGCTGCCGGTGCCGAGATGAACAGGGAAACAACTGTACAGGATACGTAAATTGCGCCAATTTAACATTAGCTAAGTAAAACTTAACTTTCATATAATAGTTAACGTGACTCACTCATTTTCCTTGCTGTATCATAGATTGTAGACTTGTACCAGGTGACGAATCGTTCCGGTTAACAAATCGGAATTTACAGTAATTCAGTTATAATTATCTCGTAAAGGAAAAAACGGTCAGACTATTATTTTAATACCCTTAATATTTAGTAACGGCAAATTTTAGGGTGTACCGTTATTTTAATACGGTAAGCCCAAAAACGAAAGACAGAAAGACGAAAGACAGAATATAAGTTTTTTTGTAGCACACCAGACAACAATGAGAAGAATTAGTCTACACCCAGTATCAGCTGGAGAGTGCTCCAAGCATCACATTTCATTACCATTTGGGCTCCCGGCACCATTTTTTGTCTCGGGCCACCATTTTAGGGACACCAGCTATTATGATAAAATACCGATTGTTTCAGGACACCATCTTATTGCTGCAAAAAGTACTGAATGTACTTCTTATAGTACAGTATACTGTAGCTGCAGCGACGAGTACCTAATAAATACAACTGTACTGCAATGTTGTTTCGAAGGTACGCTTGGAATGTTATTGTTAATATCTCCCGTGAAGCCGAAGTACAGAAATCGCAAAGTGCAGCGATCGGGGCAATGGTAGACGGGAGCGCTGTTCTCCAGTTAAGGGCTGGATATGTAGCACCCAAGATTTGGTTACCATGAACAACTTTATTTGCGGAAACCACTTCGATGGAGGGCACCGGACAAGACATTTCAGCCAGGACGTCGTTCAATGTGAAGTGAGAAAAAGTTGCGATCTTTCGACAGACTCCACCCGTTGGCTGCCTTTACCGTTTTGTCCATGAATTATGAACTATCCATGGGCAATTATCGCCCGCCAGTCCCACCCGATGCATCTAAGCCGTTAAGTAATACATACGGACATTCTGCCTTCCGGTTATTACAAAATGCATTCGACTTAACGATGCCATGCATACCATATTGGCCAAACATTTTAGCAATGCTTTCGCGCTTTGGTGAAAATATACCATTTCTTGTACTTTGCAAGGGACCTCTAGTTCTACCCTTTTACATTAAGAGAAACCTTGTTTTCGCCCACCCGCCCGCACAGCTGCCGCTTACACGAAGCAGCTTCAGGCAGACCACAGTTTAAAAACGCCAACAACCCAAGTTCAGCAATTTCTTCGCTCTCGCGCACAGCTGCGCAACCGGTATTTGCCGACTTGGCCGACTTGGCCAGAAGGCCAGAAGTGGCCGACTTGGCCAGAAGTGTAGTCGACTTTAAGGTGCTTCGTGTGAGCGACTAAGCAGCAGCTACGCGTAGGAAACAAGGTTTCCTTAATGCATGAGAGGCAGATTAGAGGTCCCCTGCGAAGTACTGAAATTTATGAACTGGCGATGACTTCTATAGGTAGAAATTAGCGGCTGTTTAGTAAGCGTGCTGCATTCGTCCTAGGCGGCCCATACGATGTCACGTTCTTGGAAACCGTTGATCTGGTTCCGAGACATTTTGACTGAAAACAGATAGCTCAGAAAGTGCTTTGGTGGCTTTTTTAACTTAACTTTTGCTTCTACCGCCGTGAGAAGCCTATGCCTTTATTTTCACCGTTTCCATCTACCAGTTAAAAACGCCGTTAAGAAATTAATCAGAACCTTTCTAGGTAAGTCATTATCCTTAACAAAACAGCTTTTTTAATGATTGTTATCGATTATTTATTGATTGATATTTTACCGAGAAACACACAGTACCAGCGGGAAAATTTGTTGAGTTATTTCTACTGTATGGTTGCTTGAAGGGATAATACTAATAATCGTGATTGCAAACGTTTGCATGCCGAGGGGCAAATGTATGTCTTCGTGGCTATTGTTACTGGCCTAATGACTACTTCCGTTAATACTCCTAGTGTTGTTAATTACACTAATGATAAGCTCGAGAATTCCCAAGAACGGCATAGAAATAATTCTGAACTTAACTAATCTTTACTTGGTTTTGATTGTTATTGAAAAATGAAAGCAAATCAATCGGTCAACTCTAGCATACTTAAATACGGGTGCACCTGGACGGACAGTTATAATGCAACCGAAGCGCAGGAACGCTCGGAGTACAGTTTTGTCGTTTGTTATCCCATTTTGTTGTTTTTCTGCACCATTGGAAATTTTTTAACTATCGCAGTTTTTGGAACCATTCGGCATGTACCAAGTGCCGATGTTTTATTGCTTGCTCTTGCGGTCGGCGATCTTTTGACAGTGTAAGTCATACGGTAAAGCCGTAAAGGATAAGTGCAGTGTTACGTGACAATTTGTGACCCTATGTGACATTGTTTTACCTACAGACTACAAGTACAGCAGCTATTTACATTTCTATACATTACTCGTACTGCATCAAATTTTAATATTGTTAGATAATTTAGATCTACATAGCAGCTATAACCCAGTAAGTACTCATACCGTACACACAAGCCTGTCTGTACAATGCTAAAAGAAAAAGCGTAAATTTTCGAACGTTGGTGTTATGCCAGACTATCGATAGAAAATTAGACCAAAGTGGCTTCTTTGCACCGATTTGATTAAACAAGATTTTGCAAAAACAATTGTTTTTGCAACACTTTATACAAGTTAAAAATCTTGATTCAAATATTTTTCTACAAGACAATGATCTCATTGCTTTCCACAGGTGGATTTACTTTCCTGAGTACATGTTCGTTGTCAACCCGGATATTTTCAACAGCATTTACACTTTCGACTATGTTAACGACTACATACAAGGTCTGTATATTTGGCTACAGATCGGATTCCCAAGATTCGCGGATTGGTAAGGACTAAGGAAGGACTAAGGACTACTGTACTAATAATTCTCAGTGTGGTTTAAGTACTGAAAAATAATCTAAATCTCTCAACTTTATTTTGTTGACTGAACAAGGATTTATTAGGGTGTTGGTGGTATTTTCCATTGAGCGGTTTCGTGCCATTGTGAGAGCCCATTTGACGTATCCAGTCTCCGCCAAAGTTTCCCGGATCCTTGTCCTAACTTGTTTTCTTTATGGAATCGTAACTTGTATTGATAAGGCCGTCGCTCAGTACTATTTGTTGGCTGTGCTGGACATTACGAATTTCGATGTGGAAACGTCACTGGCCTTCCCATCTTCGCTGCCTCGAAATATACAAACATGGAACACGATTTCCACTATCTACGGAGTACAAAACAACATACTATTTTTAGTTTTATATAACTTAGTAATTAAACGGAATCATTTTGATCTGTAGTTAGTGGAGACATTTGTCGTGTTCACAATCCTTTTGGTATGCAACGCGACCATCATTTACAAAATTCTGACCTATCACCGCGACGGTGCCCGGCTACACACCCAACTCGTATTCACAGCTGAACCGGGAGTATCTAACGTGCCACACCGAGGCAAACAAAAGATCGAGGCACCGCTTCTCGTTTCCGCCGTGTCGATGTATTTGATATGCAGACTGCCGGCAGCCATCAACGACACCCTGGGGCAACTGTCGCAGTATCCATTCTGCTCAGTTAATTACCAAAATTACGACGTGTTATGGCGTCCTCTCGATTCCATAAAGCTGATTCCCTATTCCGTCAACTTTTACCTCTACTGTGCATTCAGTACAAAATTTCGCAAGAGGGTGAAAGCGACTTACACTGCCTTTGTATGGAGAGCCAGGCTATGGAAGAAAAAACTGCGTGGTGATCAAGAGGGCGCAGACTTGGTTAGCAACGACTCCAGGATCAACTCCCCGCAGTTAAAAACGAGACGGCCGAAAATACCTCCAGTCGGCAAAGGTCGTGAGATTCCGGAAAAGACGCAACTGTTTGTTGTGTTCGGAAAAGAAGAAAATTCGGGCAGTTCAATGGAAACTACCACCACGGTTACTACAAGACTGTAGCGGACGTGCGTAATGAGCGTAACCATAGCAACTTTAAACACCAACGGGTTATTTTTAACCCTCGTGCTACCGAGTGACTTTGGCTGTTTCAAATACCACTGGGGCAGGTTTTATTATGTAACTCACAACGCCTCACGGAAAGAGCCACGTTAGCAGCTACTCTTACACTACCGCATGCAGCATTTGTTCAAGTGCCAGTTTTACGCTCTGAATGTGCATTTTAAATATTTCCAAATTATTCCGGCATATCTTGGCTAACGTTTATTGTCCTTTGCTGTCAACCATTTTATTTTGTAGCAGAAACGTTAGTACGGGAAACAATTGTTTTGCTTAATTTTTTATGCACGGACGGGGTCCTAAGTAGTGAACGTTATAGTTAAGGCGTCAAACTCCATGGTCAAACATTAAGGTTTGACTAACAAGCTAACATTTTCCATTGAGTTATTCGCACAAATACCAGACGCATATCGTTTTGTAGAGAAAAGTCAGCTCTGTTAAGCAGTATTTTTTATAGCGGGGTGGTTTTCATAGTTATCGCTTAAAATGCATGTAAAGTTAGTATTGCAAAACGTCCAGTGACGTGTCTATGCGCAATTCAAAGATGCCGCCCATCGCGCATCTTAGATACCGATCTTCTGCAGCGCACTGAGCGCTGGCCTGCCTGTGCGACATCTACGTTAGCGGAAAATAATGTTTTTTATTTGCTCTAGTTTTGAGTTCACAAAGAGCGTCTATGGATTGTTGATATTTTTGCGTGCATTTAGCGTTCGAAATCCTCAAAGTTATAATTGCCAGTTTGTAGAACCAGAAACAAAAATTGCACTGAGTTGAGATGTTCAATGCTCAGAACATACAGCGTACCATATACCAGCTCCCACTGAATCCGGATATGATCTGCCGAACTGATAACCACGCGATGCAGCATATCCGCGGTCAGCGCAGCAGAAGATCGGTATCTAAGATGCGCGATGGGCGGCATCTTTGAAGTGCGCATAGACACGTCACTGGACGTTTTGCAATACTAACTTTACATTTATTTTAAACGATAACTATGAAAACCACCTCGCTATAAAAAATACTGCTTATCAGAGCTGATTTTTCTCTACAAAACGATATGCGTCTGGTATTTGTTCGAATAACTCAATGGAAAATGTTAGCTTGTAAGCAAAACATTTCTGCAACAATTTTTTTGGAATTAAGAAAACTTTCCTGCCTAAAGGTCACCCCATCAGTATTAGAAGTGTTAAATATTCAGAACTTAGAAGTATTAGTATTCAGAACTTAGAAGTACTGCTGATTGTGGGATGAAACTGTTTCTTACCGTTCAATCGTGGATAATTCGCTGATACTGATAATTTGTACACAACTATCAGCAATGTTTCAGGAGAGTGTTTACACTTTACAGTAACTGTGCAAGTGGTTTATCTGGTTATTGAAGTCACTAATTAACGTATGAGTAACAATGTGGACCCAAAAAATCGTCGTATAGGAAGTGTGCCCTAATACTTACTAATCAAAACTTTCTTGGCTATATAAGACTACATGGACTACTGGAGGCTACACAAACTTAGACAGAGACTACCGAAAAGTTCAGCGGTTACTTAAGACTACATGGACTACTGGTGGCTACACAAACTACAGGCGCTGCAGCAGAAGCGGTCGAACACCGGAAGTGCGGCAAGTACGCTGACTTGGGTGATCGGTGCAATTTCCAACCCGTAGCATTGGAAACAATGGGAAGCTGCGGTCCTCTTACCATGGATTTCATCAATGAGATGGCTAGACGCATCAGAGAGCAGACCGGTGAAATCCGCGCGAAGCATTTTCTGTTACAGCGTTTTAGTATAGAGATTCAGCGCGGTAATGCTGCTTGTGTGTTGGGAACTGTTGAGAAGCAGCTTGATCTCGATGATGTGTTTTTGGTTTGTGTATAGTTGAGCAGATTTTGGATGTTCTCTAACTGATTACTTCCTTTTATTATAGATATTCGCATGCACGATATTAGATTCTGGCCACCATGCAACTACAGAGACTATCCAAAAGTTCAGCGGCCACATAAGTCGACAGGGACTACTGGTGGCTACACAAACTACAAAGACTACCAAAAGTTCAGCGTCTACACGAGACAAAATGGACTACCGGTTACTGGAATATATGCTGCGGAAAAACTACTCTGTAGCGACGGAGGCTACATTTGACTACGGTGGCCAACCGGACTACAAGCCAAGAATGTTGATCCAAAAAAATAACCATGTTCGAAGTGTGCCATAGGTGCGTGCATCCGCCTACTCACCGCAAACACAGCGGTGTGGTCTGGTGACCGGTGCTCCAGTCGCAAGCCAGCGGCGATTCTTACCGCGGTGTACTTCGTGCAAAACGCGATGATGGTACTTAAAAAGCTCCCACCACACAACAATTCAGCAATTTTACGATGATTATTCTGGTTAATAAATTCGATCGAACGACAAAATTGATATCGTATAAAGGTATTTATCGGAAAATTTATCGATCGAACTTGATAATCAGAAAAATTTATCATAGAACTGAATGAATCGTTGCGGTAACTGTAGTGCGTTGTGAGAGTTTTAAGCACCACAAAGTAATCGAAAGTAACAAAATACCCAATAAATTTATTCAGCAGTCAGATTCAGCAGCGACTTTGGGAATGGAATTGTAAAAGTTTTTACAATTTACGATGTAAGTAGATTACCGTGCGTTTAATTTTGTTTTGCACATTACAATTTTTCACAATGTACCTTGTAAATGCACAATAGTCAAAGTGACTAAACATGAGGACGTTATTGGATGGGGCGGTTGTAGAGCAGTGATCGATGACGTTACATTTAAACCGTGAAAGGCTTAACGGAAAAGAAGAACATTTTTTGGCAGTGCGCTAATATCAACAAAAAGGCTAACGGAAACACCAAAATCATGCACACAATACACATACATCAACATAAAAAAACAACCGTCGAGTTGCAAAACAATCAGCAGTTGCGGCAAAAGCAAAGTTTAAATGTGCACGAATTTTTTCGAAAAACTCAAATCTTTATTTTACATACCACAGGTAAGCGAAAGATTAAAAAGGGATTTGGTTAAGGTATGGAGGAGATCTGTCAGCAGCAGGTGATATGTATGGACGGTTGCAATAACCTGGAGAAGCAGCCGAAGAGAACACGGCCAAATCCATGTTTGGGAACAAATGAAAATGCGTAAGAGCATTCTGGAAGGTATTTCAGTGCGACAGCGTAAACGACGCATCAATTACTGCAATTGTCAGCTTCGTCAGGGTGGACACATCCACCAGTCTTAGATCAACATCCTTCCAATTACGTTTGCCGCCATCGGGCTGGAAACCGCCGTACCTACAAATATCACAAAAAATCCAATTTCAGAAGGCATAAACCCACTGTACTCACACAAGCTTTTCAAAGAACCTACAGTTGAAAGAGACATCGAACGAGATGCCACTGATTGGGATACTCAAGAGCTTCCACCCACCGCCGATGGATGGACCGGACATACATGATTATACGCTGCGGTGTCGACTGGAGGACAGTTCTTCTCCGCCGCTTGCAAAAACTTCCGCTGCATACCAGCATGACCATCAGCAGAATGCAGCATGAGATACGGGATCACAAACGAAACTCCCCGGGGTTCAGCAAAGCCTGCTGTGATATACGGGAACTTGTTGTCGTCGATGAACCCGTAGCCCGTATTCCTGGCAATTTCCGGCACCGTATAATTCCGCAGAGCCATATGCCGAAAAAAGGCAAGAAATTTGGATAAATTTCGAAATTGCCATAGACTATCAACAGTAAAATCGTCTGGTTCCAGCAAGTCGTGCATATCAAATTATGCGTGAAACTATTTTTGATCATTATGTAGTGCAGCTGCGTCATTTGGACGGCCATTAAAGCTACCAGCACCTTTTTGACGAGGGTCAGGATTGTGAACCGGATGTTATCAAGAAGAGTACGACTTTTGGTATCAGCCGTTAGTGCCTTATTTAAGCCCTACGTCCGTTCTAAATCAGTAATAAAACTGTCGTAATATAAAAGTAATGCAAGGCAGTATATATCCATAAAGAAAATTAAACCAAGGGCACTTCCTGTAATGTACTCTGTATGCTATTTTGCTCGGGATTATTGTACATTGCTCGTAGAGCATTCACCTGCCGAGTCCGAATGGACAATCGCAATCGAAACAGAATCGGCAGGGAGCCGCAGGCTCCGATCTCGTTCACCAACAATTTGGCACCGCCCCTTTCGTACAGCTTAGGACAAAAAAGACGTATAATCCCACCCACAGCATTCCGAACGCATGCAACGCAGTGCGCTGTACGGCTCAGCTAAAATATCCGGTTGTCGTACAATTGCACTTGCCACATGCGTACGGATATCTGGGTGTGGGGTTATGCGTCTTTTTTGTCCTGAGCTGTATATTATAAACGGAGGAAATAGTAGATGTCAGTACTTATGAAAAAGCATGGCGTTTTGGACTTTTGCCGAGTGGTAAATGCATAAGATACATCCAGTGTAGATCTGTGTTCAGCATACCCGTTCGCGTCCATCCCTGTCCAGTGGCATGGTGGGGGACTCTTTATACAAGAGCCCGTAACGCAGGTACTGTACATAGCTCCTGCTCTTTAGTTATTTTGTATTTCACGGTAGAGATGTAAAGTGTCATTTTACAAAATCGGACTGTCAAACACAGTGTGACCTGGGCATGCAACAAGTGACCAAAGGTGCCCAAAATCTGGAGTATTGGGATCGCGATGGTCCTTGCAGCATCCCAGCATAAGACATTTTCAAAACAAATTATTCGAGCCAACCTAGCGGCCATTATTGCAAAACTATAAAACGACTCGAAAAATAACTAGATGTAGGGTACAAGCGCATTCATTCTAAAATTTCCTGCCAAGTTTGACAGGGATCGGCATGGTTCTACTTTAACATTAGAATTAGAAATTCGGTATAAAATCCCAAAGGTTTAGTGGAAAGGCACACATGCAGTCAAAAAATCGAACAAAAGAAGTGTTGCAAAGGCTGTTATTTCGGTGGTGATCGAAATGACCGGTAATCAGCAAGCTCGAAAATTTTCAAAATCGTTTTTTTGGAGAGGGAATCTGAAAAACTATTTAGAAGTGTAAGCAACAAGAACTAAAGCGAACAATGGACCGAAAAGTTTTTCCATTTGCTGGCACCAAAATTTTCAGAGCACAATGCAAAAAATCAGATTTGCAGTAGACTCGACAAACGAATACTTTGAAGTATACTGACATGCTATATGGAAGACACTACACATTCTACAGTACTAGATGACCATCCAAACTCAGTAGATAAAGTGGGAAATAAATGCTACGAACTATTTCTTATGCCTAATCCACCGATAACTACTCTGTAGTAAAACACTTTACCAGTTATCCAACTACGTGCACGAATACGATCTGGATGATGTACTTATCCAGATTAGTTGTGACTTCCGGTAGGTAAACACACTAATTTTTTCGCTACAGAAGACACGAGAGCTCCAATAACACAACTTCTTATTAGCAACTGCAAGTTCACACAACACTTTTGTCTAGACTGACTTTCTCTATCAAAAACAGATGACCATTTCTCTGCTTTAACATGGGAAAGTTCAAAAACAGAAAACACCGCCGACGTCATAATACGGCGTACAAGAAACAGCCTCGGCTTCGCCTCCGCGTTTCTTGGGTTCTAAACTCCTTGGCCGGTTCACGGATTGTTAACTTAGAACGGATAAATCTGAAGAGCCCGATAACAAAAATTTTATAAAAAAATGGATGTTTTGGTTTCGTGCAGTCGAACGCAATTACTTTGACTTTACAGATCTTTTTTTGTTAAATTTTCTTAGCGAAAAACCATCCGAATCTAATCACCCACGAGAGTACCACATTACAAACTAAAAGGACGCTAAGACTGGACAGTGGTGGTAGATAGGTCACTCATTAAGAACTTAGCAGGCCCTGCTCTATTTTGCTCAGCAATACAGTTTGGTCATACGTTCACCTAACGGGCTCTGTGCACTGGATAGCATTGGTAGCTCGGTCACCCATCTACCTAACGGGATTTATGCAAAGGACAGTACTGGTAACTCGGTCACTAGATCACTTAACGCGAGGTTTCCAGCGATTCGGTCATTTTGCGGCAACTCATATCACGCGGTCAGGATACGATTTTGAGTGATACGAATGCAAAGATGTATCAGAAGAATGATTATACTATACTACTACGTTGGCAGAAAAATTATTTTACTTTCAATCAATCAGTTATAAGGTTTTAAAGTCAAAAATTTTAGGCTAAATTTCACTAAGCGCTGTTTGGTAAAAAAATAATCTAGAAACGCTATCTTGTGCAGAAACATTGTAAAAGCTTATCACACACAGGAAATTTGAATATCGTTTCATTTGAAAATGTAAAATATTCAAAACTAATTTTGGGGGGTTGGGGCAGTACTGCCCCTGAACGTTTCCAGTTATAACTCTCGTAGTTTTCATGGTATCGAAAATCGGTGTGTGTGATAAGGTCTAAAGACAGAGCTCGATTTAATGACATTTTCCACTCAATTTTTTGGTAACGCGTTGATTTGTTATGCAATTAAGTTCAATTTCACACAAAGCGCATTCAAAGTTTACGGTGTTTTGTTGCGCTATGTTCGGTACAGAGAATGTTCAGCTGGACCGCTGAGTAAAACAAATGAAAGGCAGATGAGTTAGAGACGGCGAGCGACTGCGTGCCGCATGATAAGATAAAGGCCGTTGGTCAAACAAGCTATCACACCGTCGTGTCACTAATTGCTTCGACTCGACATTTCTTTGAAGAAGCTGATTACTCTGCTTGCTTACACAATGGCTCCATTGAGAATCACTTTCTTCGCTGCTGACCATAAAAGATCGGATGTGATAACCCGGATTGTCTTAATGCAGCGCTAGCCGCTTTCTCTCTGTTGAACAGCGCTTTCTCCTTCGACACCCTTGACGGAAAGTTGTTTTACAGTAGTGGTAGCACGGTCACCCATCTACCTAACGGGATCTATGCACTGGACAGTATTGGTAGCTCGGTCACCCATCTACCTAACGGGATCTATGCACTGGACAGTAGTGGTAGCTCGGTCACCCATCTACCTAACGGGATCTATGCACTGGACAGTATTGGCAGCTCGGTCACCCATCTACCTAACGGGATCTATGCACTGGACAGTAGTGGTAGCTCGGTCACGCGTTCACCTAACGGGCTATGTGCGCTGGACAGTATTGGTAGCTCGGTCAGCCGCTCACCTAACGGGCTTTGTACATTGGACAGTACTGACAGCTCGGTCACCTGCTCACCTCCCGGACTTTCTGCGCCGGAAATTAGTGACAGCGCGGTCACCCGCTCTCCTACCGGGCTTTCTGCGCCGGACAGCAGTGGTAGCTCGGTCACCCGCTCACCTAACGGGCTTTCTGCACCGGACAGCAGTGGTAGCTCGGTCAGCCGCTCACCTAACGGGCTTTGTACACTGGACAGTAGTGACAGCTCGGTCACCTGCTCACCTCCCGGACTTTCTGCGCCGGACATTAGTGACAGCGCGGTCACCCGCTCTCCTACCGGGCTTTCTGCGCCGGACAGCAGTGTTAGCTCGATCTCCCGCTCACCTAACGGACTTTGTACACTGGACAGTAGTGGTAGCTCGGTCACTCGTTTCATCTCGGCTCCGTTTCCGCGTTTCTTGAGGTCTACGACTGGTCTGTTCGAATTTTTATTTTAATCGTTTTTATTCGTATCTTTTGGCTCTGTCAACTGGACTGTAGTGGTGGACTGGTGGGGTTTTCTGCGCCGGAAAGTAGTGGTTGCTCGGTCAACCGCTCAACTTCCGGGATCTGTGCACGGACAGTAGTGGCAGCTCAGCACTCCTTCACCGAACGGGTTTTTTGCGCCGGACAGCATTGGTAGCCCGGTCACCCGCTGCGCTAACCGACTATCTGCGCCGGATATTAGTGACATCGCGGTCACCCGCTCTCCAACCGGGATCTGTGCACCGGATAGTAGTGGTAACTCGGTCACTCGTTCCCTAACGGGCTTTTTACACGAAAAGTAGTGACAGCTCGGTCACTCGCTCACTCGGTCACTCGCCATCGGACAGTAATGACAGCTCGGTGAACCGCTCACATAGCTATCCATAGTGGCAGTTCGGCCACTCACTGGCTCAGCGGGCTATTTTAACTAGAATGTTGTGGTATTTCGGTCAACTAACGGGCTTGTGCACTGAACAGTGGCGGTAGTTCTGCCTATCGCTGCTGGCCGGCACTTGTTTAGAAATTGTCCTCGATGACAACGTTGGATATGTAGTCGTTCTTGTCGCAATAACGCCAACGGTCTGCTAATTAAATTGATTCTGATATTTTAATTAGTAGAAAGTACTTTCATTTTTTAACTATATTTTATTTTGTTTACGAGGCAACATTGCCTGGTTAAAAATACCACGATGATAATTATTATTATAATAATTTAGTTACATTTGGTGAAGGTAGTCAAAACTCTTCCGCTGTGGCGCTCGAAGCGGGAGAAGTTTTAAAAGAAATGAATACTATCTGGCCGGGTTTTCGACTACGGGCTTTCAGAATATAATATTGGTTTTGGTCAGTCTTTTCTGGCTTGCCGGCTCTGGTGTATCCCATTCGTGGCAATATAGATCTGAATCTTGATACTAACAACCAATTAGTATGCTCAAAACGGAAGAAACAGCCATGTACTCTACCAGATAAGTACATGAAGAGGCGTACGTTACTCATGTGACCTTAATACATACTACGCAATACGAACTACGCTAAGTTCAGGGTTAGAAGAAATAATAAGTTTGAACTTATGCAAACGTAATTCACGGAAGGCACAGTTACCTAGATATTTCTGACATTTCGGCATTCCACCACGAACAGGCGTCGTTGAGTTATCGAGCTATAACGGATAACAGCGGAAATGACCATGCGGGTACAGTTTTTCAGTGCCGGTTGGGTATACACCGTATACTCTAGGACGTATGATGCGGTGCGGGTAGTTGTCGCTGTGGTCACTGGCTTATAAACCACTTAGTGATGGCTGAGACCGTTTGTAGGGTACCCTCCCTCTACACCTCCGTTCACAAAAAAGATACCAAAAGTCGGCTATTTTTATGTATTATACATATCGTTGTATTTGTCGATGAAGCTGCAGCCCGATGTTCTCCCTGGCTTGAAAACGGTTTGCAACCTTGTTAGTAACTGTGAAAGCTTTAGGCTAGCGCTGACACGTCAATTATAGCATAACCGCGTTTTTATAACTTTTTTCGTTAGTCATTCAACCGGAGAACTCCGGTCTGTCAATGCCCCATATGACGCCTTTTACTGTACTAGTTATAGAGCAGTATCTAGAATTAATATGATTCATCAGCTGAATAATTTGGAAAAACGGCGACCATAGCTAGCCGTATAATGGCGACAGTACTAGCATTAGCCATTAGATATTGTTTAAAGTCCGTCAACGTGACTGACTGATGCCTTATTAAAGCCAAATAAAGCTGTAATATCTTGCCCGGCCCATTAATGGACCTTTGAGACATCACCCAAAGCTAAAGGAGAGGTACGGTTTAGGGCGAGGAAACTGTTTTTTACTCTGCTCTCTGCTGATGAGTCTGATGACAGTCCCATGGCTTCGGATAACCTCCTTTAGCTTGGAGTGATATCCTCTGCTCGACCGCCGCGGAGAAAAAACAAACGGTAGGTTATAGTTCAGCGTCCTTTCAAGGAAGCCGCTTTCTTGAACAAAAGAACTTTATTTCTGATTGATATTAATTGATATTGATTATTTATTGGTTGATATTTTACCGAGAAACATACCGACCAGCGGGACATTTGGCGAGTTACTTACACTGTTTGGTTGCTCGAAGGGATAATCGTGATTGTACACTCGCGCATGCCGAAAGGCAAATGCTTTCATGTCTTTTGTTACGGGTCTAATGACTATTATCGTTAATACATCTGCTATCGATAATTACACTAACGATAAGTTCGACAACGCTTAAGAACAGCATAGAAATAATTCTGAAGTTAATTAGTTCTGCTTGGTTTTGATTGTTGTCGAAAATGGATGTCAATCAATCGGTTAACTCCAGTACACTTAAATACGAGTGTCCCTGGACGGACAATTATGTATAATGAAACCAAAGCGCAGGAACGTTCGGAGAACAGTTTTATCATCTGCTATCCGATTCTGTTTTTGCACCATGGGAAATCTTTCCTCTATCGCAGTTTTTGGAACTACAGTGTATTCGACATGCACCAAGTGCCGATGTTTTACTACTAGGACTAGCGGTTGGTGATCTCTTGAAACTGTAAGTTGCATGGTAAAGGACTGTATAAGAACAGTGTAGCGTGACGGTACTAAATTTTGACCACGCAGTATACTGTTTTACCTGCAGGATAAAAGCCAAATATAGAGCAGTTATGTACATTTCTTACTCACTGTTTTTGATACTGACAATTTCGTATTACTGGACTCTGCTGTAAGTTCATATGAGAACTATTAGAGGAATCATGATCAAGAAAACCTCGGCATCGAGAAAGGGCAGCGGATTTCCCTGGAGATACAGCTGGGAAATGCGGCATCATTTATGGCGAGAATGGAGGCAGTGAAAGAGTCAACGAATTCTTTCTGTTGTGAAACTTGTGATATTAAAATGCTTTAACTGATCCCTGATTTGTACATTGTATTTTAACAAATAAAAACGGCTTAGTACTATTAATGTAACATAAAAGTTTGTATACAGCTAAAAGTAGAGGTCAAATTTTCGGCCGTACATATTGCACCTACGGTACAATATGTACCGTAGGGAACATTCGTACCGCACTATGAAAAATTCAGTACCACATATTACAATAATTACAATTATAAAAATAAGGCTCCACGAGTGCAATACCAACCTGCACTGTCACGGTTATTACAAAGTAGATGATCGAACAAAAAGTGGACCAAAACGGCTTTATCGCAGCAATTCGCATAAGTAGGGTTTCTTACAAAAACTAGCGTTTTTGTAAGAAGCCCAACGATTTGTGCGTCTTTAGCAACACTGAACGACTACGTACAAGGTCTTTACATTTGGCTACAGACCGGATTCCCAAGATTCTCGGATTGGTAAGGACTACGGCACTGATAATTCTCCATGTGGATTAAGTACTGAAAAAACGTTCTAATATATTGACTGGGCACACGGTAATTCGGTAATTAGGGTTTTGGTGGTGTTTTCCATTGAACGGTTTCGTGCCATTGTGAGAGCCCATTTGACGTATCCAGTCTCCACAAAAGTTTCCCGGATCCTTGTTGTAACTTGTTTCGTTTATGGAATCGTGACTTGTGCTGATAAAGCCGTCCCTCAGTACTATTTGTTGGCTACACTGGACATTCCGAGTTTCGATGCGGAAACGTCACTACCCTTCGAATCATCGCTGCCTCAGACTATGCAAACATGGAACACGGTGTCCAGTATCTACGGAGTACGGTACAACAAGTTACAACATATTCTATCATATTATAACACGTCCTTTACTTCCATATTATAAATATCCATATTTAAATTTGCATATAGTATTATAGTGAGTAACTGAATCCAGTGTGATCTGCAGGCAGTTGAGACATTCGTCATATTCATCATTCTTCTGGTATGCAATGCGACCATCATTTACAAAACTATCGCCAATCGCCGCACTGCTGAACCGGGAATAACGAACGTGCCGCACCGAGCCAAGCGAAACATCGAAGCACCGCTTCTCATTTCCGCCGTTTCGACGTATTTGATCTGCAGACCTCCCAAAGCGATCAACGACACCCTGGGGCAGCTGTCGCAGTATCCGTTTTGCTTTATTAATTACCAACATTTTAACCTGTTGTGGCGACCTGCCGATTCCATCATGCTGATTCCCTATTCCGCCAACTTTTATCTTTATTGTGAATTCAGTACAAAATTTCGCAAGGGAGTGAAAACGACTTACGCTGCCTTTTTATTGAAAATCCAGCTGTGGAAGAGAAAATCACCTCGTCATCAAGAAGTCGCAGCGAAGGCAAGCAACAATTCCAGGATCAACTCACCCCAGTTAAATAATAAAGGGCCGAAACAACGTCCTGGCGACAAATTTCACGAGAGCCCGCAAAAGCGTCAACGACTGGTTGTGTTTGGAAATGAAGAACATTCATGCAGTTCAACGGAAACCACCATCACGGTTACTACAAAACTGTAGCGAATCTGCGAATGTATGTAATACGAATAAGCAGAATTACAACAATAAATGCGAAACGCCCTTTGTTGTTCTGAAAGCACAACCAACGCCCATAAACAGGTTCACCGAGACACTACGTTCATACAGTACCTTTTGTCGGGATTATTTGGCAGACCATTAACCTGAAACATAGCGTGTGTAAAAATGCAAACTGCAGAATGCTACACTTTAGCACGGCATAATCAACGAAAATTTAGTTAATGTGTAGAAGTTTTCCGGGCCCACATTTCTCAAGCGGTCGACACACGACACTGAAACTGCATCACTGACTAAATATTATTATGACAAATAATTTCCCATTTCGATCAGTTCGCGTACGTCCTTATTATTCTCTATAGGAGGCCGATTCTGCTGCAAGAAACGAAAAATAGTCGTCCAATTTCAAAGCGTGAATGTGGTAAAATACTGTAATCAGCAGCTGGAAGGAAATTAGCGGAACGATTGTAAAGTTCCCTTGACCAAGGTGTACAGCCACGTACCAACCATCCCCAGCTCAAAAAGCAAACTGTTTAAAATTGTAATGTAGTACATATCTGAAAATCGGTAAATTTGCCTGGTTCCAGCGTTGCAATAGTGGGCAATACAAAACACGATCGGCCAGAATACCGTTGCTTCCCGTTCGCTCTTGCCTTTTCAGTTTGCCTTTTTCAACTTTACCACTGCCATTTTTAAGTAAAATGTGTCGGCAAAGGTAAAGTTGAGACAATGCAAAATGAATGGGTAAAGGCAAACGGGAGACTAAGGTTACCTTGGCCGAGCCAATAAAACGCGATCATGTGTAATTGTGGCATGCGGCTAAAATCATTGTTCTGCATCATCAAATTGTCACACCTGTTAGTAGAAAGGTGTACAGATTAGGAAGCCAGCTAAGTTTCTGCATTTTGGTTGTGATATTGGCTGACGTGCAGACCGGAACCGTCCATAATATACGGACGTCTAAAATGTACATTAAGGCTAAAACGTCCCGACACGTTAAGGCTAAAACGAATTCGCAAGCATTCCTTCCGCTCGTGATGAAAAAGGCAAATGAATATTGGGTGGGCAAAATTCACGACGGAAGTTTTGGCTGCCCCCGTTTGTTATGGATGCTTTGGACGGCTTAAGGGCAAAACGTCGGCCGGACATCTCAGACGTCTGGACGTTTTGGACGGTTACAACGCTAACTGGCCAAAGGCCCAAAGCAAACGGTGCTCAAGTACTGCTAATTCTTTGTTTTTTATGTTACAGCGGATAAACTGAACCGATGACTTATAAAGTGGATCTCCGGCACTCTGTGCATTCGCCCATGATAATAACGTGGCAAAATGCTTAAGCAGACTGAACAAACAAATGTTCGCATGTTATTTTGGGTAGGGACAAAGATTATGGCGTAGACTGTGTGTAATATGAGAAACGTTGCTGCTGACGGGGAAGGTCTCTTAACGTCGATGCTTTAGTCGCGATTCAAGTTGGGATATTTTTATACAGTGATACGACCGCGAGCCGTAGTGACGTCACGACGTTTGTTGGGTTCATCGTATTTAAATGAATGGATTTCCTGAACTACCAAAGCTCACAACGACAGCACCTCTGCATGAATATTGAAAGTACGGAATGTGGCAGCATACGCTACAAAAAGTGATATTGCAGCGTGTGCCGCAAGACATGTTATGAGATACAGTAAGTGCCTTTGCGTTCTTCCCTAGATGGTTCTGGCAGCGGGTTATGTGACCAGTGAGTATTGTATGGTTGTTTATTCAGTTGTAGGTGTGTGGTAGCCGTGTTTAAGGAAAATGGCCCGGTACATAGTGTCCAAAATGGTATACATACACTAAAACTTTCGCTTGCGCGCACTCCGAATCACTTTTTTGTAATACTTTGTGTCATTCTATAGCTAAATGATTTGTTTACATTGTTCTGAAAACCGTTTGCGCGCGCAACATCCGGTTGCCGAGATATGGTGAAACAAAATCGGCAAAACGTTTAAATGCATTGGAGTGTACCAAAAGTCTGGTTATTACCCGATCTTCTTGAAACTTTGCTTTATAAGGCACATGGCCATGAAGTCGAAAGTGAACCAATATCAGATCCATAGCATTTTTTTCCGATTTTAAAATGAATTTCAAAAATTTTAATATTCATTTTAAAATTATGGAAAAATGCTATGAACCTGAAATTGGTTCACTTTCGACCTTATGGTCATGTGTCTATTAGAGCAAAGTTTCAAGAAGATCGGGTAATAACCAGACTTTTGGTACACGCCAATGCATTTAAACTTTTTGCCTATTTTGTTTCACCATATCTCGGCAACCGGATGTTGCGCGCGCAAACGGTTTTCAGAACAATGTAAACAAGTCATTTAGCTATAGAATGACACAAAGTATTACAAAAAAGTGATTCGGAGTGCGCGCAAGCGAAAGTTTTAGTGTATGTATACCTTTTGGACGCTATGTACCGGGCCATTTCCCTTAAGTGTATGGTATGTCATCAAGCGATAAGTACGGGGCCAGGTAGCCACTAGCCACTACTTAAAATGTTGACCAGCCGCACATTAGCGTAACCGCACCGCTACATTCTGCTGCAGACCATTCACACAAGACATAATTTCTGTAGACTGGACCGCAAAGTAAGCTATCTTTCAGCGTAATGCTTTCGGCAAAACGTCATTTAACGACATCACAAAACAGCAAAATTGTCACTCAACTAAACTGTCAGTGAGCAAATGGGAGGAATCAGCAATATATCATCTAGCAAACTATCGAAATGCGGAACGAAGATCAAGGAAAGGACTAGTACCCGCTCTAACCACCCTTGTCACGAAGTTTTTTGGTAGCATTTGATTTCCTGCTGCTGCTAAACATATACGGAAATAAACCCAGAAATTAAAATTACTTCCTCAATCATTTATTTCCGATTTATCCGGGTAAGTGGAGCCCTTGACTGACTGTGCTTATTAGAATTGCCTGGTGGCAGATAATATACAGCTGTTCGATCCATTAGCGCACGCCTTCTACACTGTCTTTTCTTAGACGTGAAATCTATCCTTGGGGCAATCATGTCCTAATTGTGCAAGGTTTTCCAACGAACGATATGGCTTTCAAACGTATACGCCGAATTCCAAACAGTCATCCCGAAGCGGGTAGCAGTTAAAAAACTAATTACCAGTTACTGCTGAAACTGCATGACTGATTGGCACCAGAAGACAAACAGCGGTTAACCCGGAACTTCGACGCGGCAATTAGCGCCGGTATATAAGGAGATGCAACTGGGTGCGAGTGCCATTAACTGGTATCACATTAACTTGGCAGAACTACTGTTAATTTTATCCCCTTCCTTGCCAAACTGAATTGTATACGATGAAATCAGCCGCTGCTATCATCATGCTGTGGACCACCATCGCGCTGCTACTTCACCACAGTGCAGCGGAGTCTGGTTACCTCGGGGTCGAATCTGGGCTCAACACAATCAACGCGGGAAACGGCATAGTCAAATCTGGGAGTGACACCGACAGGCCGACACGGAAATAGCGGTAAGGCATGTTTATGAATTTAAAAAATAGCGACTTGCGACCCTACAGATACGTTGAAGCACGTTTTATTGGAATGAGCTCTTCCAAAATTAGCTGGTTAGCATAATTCTGAAACACTTTAATTTCACGCAGTTAAAGGTTTTATCTGCTTCGGTTACAATATTGTCGTTTAACCAGACAATGTCATGAATCAAGGGATCATGTGTTCTGGCAATTGTGTTCTGGCATACGCAACTGTACTTATCTCTGCATAGAACAGCAACATACAATGCGAGCAACATACAAATACATGATACGAAAACCAAAATTTTGTACAGCCCTGAGCCGATTCAGATATTTTTTACTCCGCGGTGAAAACAAAAGGGGTGGCTAGTACACAGTCGTACAAAGATTGAGAATGCTTCGTTAAATTCAGTGCGCTCAGGTACAATCCATTCATTATTCGCTTTTAAAATCCGTATGCAGCGGTAGTACAGCCAGTACAAAGCGCATACAACAACGCTTTCTACGGCAGGTTCGAATCCAAAAACAATATCCAATCGACTATACTTCAGAATTTTGTGTTTGTTAATTTTGTCAACACACGCATACTTCCACAGTCACGCAGATGGTTTAATACCGGGTTTTGCAATGGAATGTTCCGCTCCGAAATACTCGTATCTCGTTATACGTAGAGCGTTTTGTAAGACGTACTGCTGGTCGCCTGATCTCTGTGTGAACGTATTTGTTGCATATGCTGTTTTAAATTCTGGCTTTTACTGCTCGTTCGACTTAAGCAGCCCGGGTAACCCGGGTGAACCTTGTTTCAGGCAGTATGTCCATATTAATCCGTATCGAGACAGTGGGATTGGATTACGTTTCCCCGGTAAAGCACGGTTTAGGGCAATGACCTTCTCAGAACTTACTCGGTTAAGCTGAAATCTGAGAGACCTTGCTTACACGCAGTTAGCGTCGTGTAAGCCCAATTCAAAACGGTCTGACACAATTAACGTTTTCTCAAATAAATCATTATCAAGTTATCATCTCGTGTGTCAGCTGCTCTTATAACTATATACGCTTGAACTCGGAAGTTTGAGCAACATAATATTATAATGTGACCAAGAGAAAGTGCAGCGGATTTTGGGTACACGCTTAGCGAAGACGTCGACGGCAAACGATTTTAAAACCGTGTGAAATACTTAGTGCAGCAGAAACAGACACACATGCTGAACGGCGCAAACCTGTGTTTGGCAGTATGCGTGGATACGCGGGAGTTTAAGATGAAGCGCAGGTATCGCCAAACACACTGCTGAACACCAATTGCGCTCGCGGTTGATTTAACCATCAACCGTGGATGGTAGCGGTTACCAACATGCGTAATCGTCAACCGTGGACGGTCGAAGCGTGGCAATATTTCGTTCTTGCCTACTGCTTCCATCCACTGTTGACAGTTACGCATATTGGTTATTGCAACTATTTATGATTTGCATTTTTTGCAGTAACTCATTAACCGACGCCCTACAAGCAATTTGGTGTGACGATCCATTAACGACACTTGGCTGTCGCGAGTGCGAGAAGTCATGCGCCAAACCCAACCCGTCGGTGTTCTGCGCTCAAGGTTGCCAGAACACCTGCATCTGCAAACCGGGTCTATATGCTACTGGCCTTTCCTCGCCTAAATGCGCGCCGCCCAATGGACCCATACTCAACAACTGTGAAGCATCCCGCCAACTGCGTAATGGCCAAACGCAACGGCGTAAAGGCTAACCGTATGCACTGCCAGAGGGCCGCGGCAACGGTATTTGTTGCGATTGTTCGATATGGAGAGCATTGCTGATTATTAATTAATTTCCTGACGGTGCTGCGCATGCACAGCCAGCCAGTGGTTACTTTGAAGTTTAAACAGAATTGGTAATTGTAATGAGTGACATCAGATTGGCATTTGTACAGGCTGTGCACCTACATTGGTGTAAATAAAAGACGGGAACTCCCTTGGAATAGCAAACTGTTTTTCGTTAAATTTTTTGCATTATTAAAATTCCACTGTGAAATAAACGGACTTACAATTGTCTTGCCTAACGGAAGTAAAATTTTCATTTTTGCGGATGATGTTTTCCTGTGCCGGGTAATCGTAAATGACGATGATCGCGAAAAGTTTCAGGAAGATATAAACGCGATTTACGATGGCGCTGTAAAAAAAAGTTTAAGTTTCAACCCGAAAAAGTCAGTGCACATGCGCTTTTCCTTAAAACGCGACATGACCTTTGTCCCTAAATATTATTTAAACAACGTTGAAATTGAGCAGAAAAATGTTACTAAATACTTGGGATTAGTAGTTGATAGAAAATTGCGTTGGGGTGAACATACTGAGAATCTGTGCATGCGAATTCGCAAGCGTATCGGCTACATATTCTCCATGTTTTACCATTACGACTCCGCCGCTTTAATATGCCTATATGAGGCTCTTGTTCTCCCTTTGTTCGACTACTGCAGCCCCGTTGTAAATCCTTTTTTTAAATTACCCAAAGACGATCTCGAAGACTGTGCGCTAAAATTTCTTAAACGTTTACGCTTAGGCTGCGCTACGGATGACTACCGCGGTCGTCTTCGTGAGTGCCGATGGGATAGTGTTCAGCTGCGCCGCATAAAGCACTCTTTGGTTTTAACTTACAAATTAGTGTTTGGTATGATTCCCTTTTGCGATTCCTTTTTTGTTAGCTATGAATCGGTTACTGCCGTTGATAATGTTGCAGGAAATACACGGAACGCTACCCGCATGGCAGAACATCCATTTCCGATTCTACCCGCCGATAGCACCTTCTGTGGCAAAACTGTACCAGCAAGCGAAGTCGACTTTTCATGTTGGACTGCGAAACTGTGGAATGAACTGAATTTTGATGTAACAGCGTATCGCTCGATACGGACCTTCCAGAAGGCCCTGGATGAAGTACCATGGGAAAATTTTGCTTGGATTAAGGAACAACTGCCTCAAGATCAGTTTTAAAGATCGGTTTTCGATAACGCTTAATGTTTGCAAGTGTCTCTTAATTTCAGTGTTTTTATGTTGCTCTTTTAATTCTCTTTTTGCGCTGATTGTCTGTAGATCACGATAAGGAGTGATTCCTTGTATCTAGGGACGTTAAACAATAAACCTAAACCTAAACCTAAACCACCTGTCGTGGAACGCGGATTTCGCCTTTGGTTCTGAAGCTAACACTCTTAGTCATTTTTCTTAATTTAGTTTCGAAATAAATACACACGAAGGATAGTCATTATTGTTTCACTTATTTGTAATAAGGCAAAAATTCTTGGAACGAGCAGAGTTAGTTGCAATAATATTGATTTCTGCTTGGAAATAAAGTTTCGGGCCTCAAGCACAATTAATTAATAATGCCACGCAAATGCATCTGCACGTGAAACGGATACGCAACGTTTTTGGTATGCTGCGCAAAAGTGCTAAAGTGCACACCATTGTATCCAATGCCACGGACACGCATTATTTTCTTCAGATTCATCGGTGTCTTGTGTTTATTAAGTGGCAACTTCTGCCTAATTAGCGCACATTTCTCACTTATTTCCTGATGCAGACGTTGATTTTCCTTGGGGCACTCATGTTTCGCTTGCATCAATGTTTCCAGTGAACGGAAAACTTTTCAACCGTACAAGTAAATTTTAGACAAGCTTAATGAGCCGCGTGGTGCCAGTTAAACCATTTTTGCGGCTTTCGGACTCACGGGAGGTTACCACGTAAACAAACGAAAACAAATTCAAAAAAACGTAAGTTCTTCATTAGAAGAAGAACGAATTTTTTCACTTCTGCTATCATCCAGCAAAAGTTCTGGGGTACTCTCCAGAGCTTGTTAGGTGAGCGAGCGACCAAGCGGCTACCGTTGTCGTGGTGAACGAGCGAAAAACAAGCACAGCTAGGAGAATGCATCCGTGCCAGTTGATGTTTCTATACAGTTTTCTCTCGTGCTGCGGCAATTTTCGTGTTATGTTTTGCCAAAATAAGATAAAATATCATGCCGGTAAATAATTGGAATCAATCAAAGCGCCGATGGAAAGCAAGGGGACCACAAGATTGGTTAGGCGAAGCCGAAGCTTTTTCTTGTGTAAAGTACCGTATTTTGAAGTTGAGGAAGTGATCTTCGGTAGGCAGCCGCCAAGCAGATTTACAACGATCACAAACCGCATCGGTTAGCTGCATCTTTCACCTCCTGTATGGGTACGCAGTGAGGCGGGCCGTAACTCAAACCGAGTGTCTCTTGTTTAGTAATCAACTAGCTGAGCTGTATCCATTAACAATAAGATGCCCACCGACGCCGCATTGCACAGTTTATTACCAGCGCTCTCGTAACGAATGTCTTCCTTTTGCTTAGGGGCATTGCAGAGAATTTCAAACATCTATTTTTTCCTTGTCCCGACAAATTCCAAGTTTGGAACTGTCCCGCGTGTGAGCAACACTGCGGAAACCTCAACCCGTCGCCGTTATGCGGTTATAATTGTGATACCACCTGCATCTGCAAGCCAGGTACATATCGTACGTTCCGGGAATCACCGAGATGTGCGCCGCCGAATGGGCCCATCATCAACAACTGTAAAATACCACCCAATGTTTATAAAGGGTAAATATATCCAGGGAAGAATAGTCGCGGCTACGATATTTCTTGCTATTAGTTGAAGTATACCGCATACGCTGATAATCGCTTAATTTCTCAGATGGGTGTTGCGTACTCACAGATAATGTCTGATTGCTTTGAAAAGATATGGTTCTATTAATGACATTCTATTACTGACATACTCATACTGAGTCATACATGTTCGAATAAAATAAGCTACGAACACCTCTCTTAGAATTTAAACTGCATGTAAGATAAATTCTCCGGTGAAATAAAATTCTTAAGCGGTCGTGGGATTCTGATTCCTCTGTGCTTGTTGTGGTGTTTGCGGATATTAAATGCAGTTGGTAAGCAAACTGGCAATTGTGCCACCAAGAAGCAAATCATAAGCGCTTTACAGTCTGCAACTGACAGTGTGTGTGCACATTTTAAATGCACTGGGTGTAACACGCTTTTGAAACGAATACATTACAGTTATTCTACGCGTTCCTCGACGTCTTGTAATTATCTCGCCTCCAACACGGGTCGGCTAACACATGTATGAGAGGTTAATACTAAGCCAGTGAATAATTTCCTGCGCAAAGGCGCAACGAGAAGCACAATCATAAATTCTTGGTGCGCTAAGCTCGATACGATACCACGGCTCTTCTCGCCGCACTCTTTACACGTTAGTGTATTTGGCACGGTAGACACAGTCAAATATCTTTACAGTCGTTGCATTTTAATTATTACCTCCTCTCAAAAAAATTAACAGTAGCGTCGGAAACAGTTATTAAATAAGCATCAAGCGACAGACGCGGCCTAATCATAATGAAAATTTGATCTAAATCTGCCCCTGTCTCATGGTCGATGCCGCAGTTTCTCATTGGATTTCAATGCTGAAGCGCAGGCTTATTTTTCACAGATTTCCTATCGTATCTTATGTACCAGTTCCGTGACCACGGCGAGCACTCCACGTGCACCCGCCCACTCACCGCAAACACAGCGGTATGGTCTGGTGACCGGTGCTCCAAGGCGCAATCCAACGGCGATTCTTACCGCGGTGTCCGTACGAACTACGAAGCGCGATGATATTGCTTAAAAAAACTCCCACCACACTACAATTATGTAATTTTACGATGATTTATTCTGGTTAATAAATTCGATCGAACGACATAATTGATATCGTATAATGGTATTTATCGTAAAATCGATAATTTATTGATCGAACTTATTAATTAGAAAAATTCATCATAGAACTGAATGAATCCTTGCGGTAGCAATAGTGCGTTGTGAGATTTTTAAGCACCACCAAGTAATCGGAAGTTACAAAATACCCACTAAATTTACTCAGCCGTCAGATTCAGTAGTGACTTTGAGAATGGAATTGTAAAAGTTTTTACAATTTAATATGTAAGTAAATTACCGTGCGTTTATTTACATTACCATTTTTTACAATTTCCCTTGTAAATGCACAATAGTTAAAGTGACGAAACATGAGGACGTTATTGGCTGGTGCGGTTGTAGAGCAGTGATCAATGATGTTACATTTACACCGTGAAAGGAATAACGGAAAAGAAGAACATTTTTTTGGCAGTGCACTTATTTCATCAAAATAGCTAACGGAAACAGCAAACTCGTGCACACAATACACATACATGGACATAAAAACGACAACCGTCGAGTAGCAAAACAATCAGCAGGTGCGGCAAAAGCAAAGTTTAAATGTGCACGAATTTTTTCGAAAAACTCAAATCTTTATTTTAAATACTACAGGTAAGCGAAAGATTAAAAAGGGATTTGGTTAAGGTATGGAGAAGTTTTGTCAGCGGCAGGTGATATGTATGGACGGTTGCAATAACCTGGCGAAGCAGCCGAAGAGAACAAGGCCAAATCCATGTTTGGGAACAAATGAAAATGCGTAAGAGCTTTCTGGAAGGTATTTCAGTGCGACAGCGTAAACGACGCATCAATTACTGCAACGGTCAGCTTCGTCAGGGTGGACACATCCACCAGTCTTAGATCAACATCCTCCCAAATCCCAATTACGTTTGCCGCCATCGGGCTGGAAACAGCCGTACCTAAAAATATCACAAATATCCCATTTTTGAAGGCATAAGTACTCACACAGGGTTTTCAAAGAACCTACAGTTGAAAGAGGCATCTAACGAGATGCCACTGATTGGGATACTCAAGAACTTCCACCCACCGCCGATGGATGGACCGGACATGATTATACGCTGCTGCGTCAACCGGAGGACAGTTCCTCTCCGCCGCCAGCAAAAACTCCCGCATTATAGCAGCATGACCATCTGAAGAATTCAGTTTGAGATACGGGATCGCAATCGAAACTCCCCGGTATTCATTAAAGCCTGCTGCGATATATGGGAACTCGTTGTCGTCAAGGAACACATAGTCCGTATTCCTGGTGATATCCTGCAGCGTATAATTCCTCAGAACCAGATGCCGACAAAAGGCAAGGAATTCGGCTAAATTCTGACATTTCCATAGACTATCAACAGTAGAATCGTCTGGTTCCGGCAAGTCGTGCATGTCAGTGAACTCCGTGAGACTGTAAGGTGCGGAGCCATCTTCGAGTAGAATAAAGTGTAGCTGCGTCTTCTTGATGGCCAGTAGCCCTACCAGGACTTCTTTGACTGGGATCAAATTTGTGGACCGGAAGTTATCCAGAAGAGTAACACTTTCGGTATCAGCAGTTAGAGCCTCATTTAAACCCCAGGTGAAATTATAAATCCTGTTGCAGCACATAAGGGATCCCCAAAATTGGTTCGTATCAAGTATCGAGTTATCGATGACGATGTGTCGGCTGGCGCAACGCTGGGATAAAAGCTGATGCCACAATGCGCAGACCCTGAAACAAACACCTTGATGTGTCAATGTATTGTTAATTTTCTTGTTTTTATACAAGTGTGTGTTGCAGTCAGATAATTATCTCAGATTTATCTTCTCCAAACAAAATAAACAAATAGCAGAAAGAGATTTTTGCATGCATAAAACACGTCATTGGGAAAACCATTCGTTATGCTACACATACTATGTTTTTACCTTTTGGCTCTTGCTTGGGTGTGCAGGTCCAGACTGTTGAGAACATACGCAATAATCGAGTGCAATACGTTACTGATTCCTTCATCATTATCTACAATTAAATACAGCGAGGTAACATTTAGGCACTTCTCAGTTCGGGAAGTTTTTAGCACCGGGTTGGAAAAATCAAAAATGCCTGTTCTTGGACAAACCAACCCGTACGGTTTTCGGTGAACGAAATAATTTGTTTTCAGCTGATTATCCAGGTTCCTGAATTTCAGCCAGCTCTGTATAACTAAATTTACTAGCCTCGGCCTGGGTGAACCGCGTATAAGTGTCACGAAGCGCTGCTCTGCTGTGTGCACCGTGCAGATAAAGCACAACGTCGGATGCAACTACTGTATTTTATCAAGTAGTGACCCAGCGTTACTATTTTTTCGTAAGGGTTTTGGACGGGGTTTCTATTTTTGGGAAAATGTTTTTTCACGTATTGCAAAAACGACCCCACATTGGCGTCTTTATTTCGGGTGGGCTTCCAAAGCGGGGAGGGTCACTAATTGATAAAATGCGGTATGTGGATATAGATAGGTACTTACCGACAATAGAACATTGTTGGGAGCCCTCGATTACAATATCATTCAACAATATTGCCGGTTCCGGAAGAGGGTAACAGTTCGCAAAGGCTCTAATCAACGTATCAACACTCCATTCAGCCCGCCTGTTAACGAGCTCGTTGTGGAGCTGGGCGCAGACAAAACTGAGAGAATCTCCACAGACGGCGACGTAACTTCGGTAGACGACGTAGGCGTTACCATCATGATAGCCATCAGATGAATCTCTTGGTGGTATTATTCCTGCTGTATACAAACATTCACGTATGGCCTTCACATCCAGCATAGTAATCTTGTGAGCATTCGGAAAGGGTACGGTGAATTTGCGATAATATATTTCGGTGGTTCTGTTGTACAACGGTGGTTCATCGAAACCGGGATCCATCGGGAGGGCGATCTGCCATAGATGCACCACCAGAAAGTGCGGCGCGACCGCATGATCCAACTGGACAACGAAGGAACCCAATATACTTGTTGATGTTACCAGTTTGGCCGAGCGAAAAACATATGGTCCGTTCTCCGTGTTGCGCAGCGCCACTTGTACTGCATAACTGCTGGTTGCCGTCACTTCCTTGTCTAACGTGGACCACATACCATCAGTTACAAAGCGTTGAGCGCGGACGTGGCGTGAGTGGATCCAGCCGGCTGGAGCCGTTGTGGAATCGAAGTTCACAAACATTAGTTCCTCGTCGATATCCTGCACGTATCCCAGCCACCAATCCCCGTTTTCTTGCCGCACCATCACCGTGTTGCCGTAATTAATCTCGCGTGGGCCACATGTTAGACCATGAAAAGGATACGATATGACAGCGTCCATGGTGGGTAAGGTTTAAGATTAAAACAAACTTCGAAATTCTCAGCGCATTCTCGAATCGCATAAAAATTCAAATCTGAAGTCGTAAAATTCAGTTTTCGGTCTTGGCCTAAGCGTGAGATGCGGCTTTTAAGCTGTGCTACGCGGATATTTCGTGGTGAAGTGTCAACCAGGCGCGATTCTGTGTGGCCAGTAGGTCCGCTTAGATGTGTGAGCCATGGCTGCACTCACGTATTCACCCTCACGCCTGTGGCGTTATGCGGATGACGTGTCTGTGTTGTGTCTCTTCTGATTGGTTGATTTCGCCTTGTGTGGGCGCGCCTATGTGCGCTGCGAAGAGCGTTGATTTAGCTCTTCGCTTGGCAGATTTGCCAGTGTTCAGGCAGTCGTTCAGTCAGTTGATTTGCACACTCAATAAAGTGTATTTATGCTAGTGGATGCCGTGCGTTGCGCATTTATCCAGAGTTCTTAGCATATTACGCTACGCAGGATCCTGTCAGTGGGGATCTCTGTCCTGGACTCATTCTGAGTACCACGTTATATGGTAGCAGAGCCCGTAAAATCTGCGGTGCTCGAGTGTTTATCGTTTGGCGAACGGCCACAATAATCTGTTTGGCGAACGGCCACATTGATCTGTTTGGCGAACGGCCACGTTGATCTGGATCGATCGATAATTGATCGACTGCATCAGTAAGGCACTGGTTTTCCTCATCTGACAGCAAGGCGCATTCAACCGGATTGCCAGCAGGAGCGGCAACACTGAGTCAAGTATCTCCTGTGGAGAACTTGTCTCGTGTGTCTCAAGTCAGACGGCAGCTGGCCGCGGTGCAGGTCTCTCCTGTGGAGAACTTGTGCTGTTACCACTGCTAAGCAGCGAGATCCTCTGTAGAGGACAAGGCTGCTGGGCACAGGCGCCGAGAAGCCACAAGCTGGCAGCACTGAAGGAGGTGCAGGATCAGTTTTAACGCGCTCCACCAAAATAGGCTGTAGAGCGACCTTCTGATAGGCCTGACAAGCCCAGCAGAAGGCAGACGAGGTCGGACTAGGAAGGCGCCAAAACCGTGCGGAATACGGCTGCGCGGGATCGGATCGTGGAGAAGAAAACCGCGATTATCTGGATCACTTTGGCGGAAATCGGATCGGTAAACAGGTAAAAACCGTTAATAATTATCGGATTGGTTAGCGCGTAAAAAGCGCAATTTTCATTGGTCGGTACTGAGCTGAGACAGACGTAGGCGGAACTTTTGCACACGGCGCGCAAGTCTGGCCGTTGATCTGTGACGTCACGTAGGTCAGAAAACTTAGTGGGCACACGTGATTGGTCAATTATATGAACTGTGATTGGTCGAAATTTTTACTGGTAAAACTGAGCTAAACGATCTCATAATAAGCTAATAAGCATCATAATTGATCTTTTCTCAGCATAATTGATCTGATATGAGCTAGTAGGAGCTGTTTTTGACAAAAATAAGTTGAGGAAAAAGTTGACCAGTCAAACCTGAGATCGATCTCTGACCTTGAGATGAGATGTTAATGACCTCCTCAGATGAGCTGAAATGATCTATTTTGATCTCTTACATAAACTCTTTCATCGGAAACGAGCTAAATCAAGTGAAAACCGAGCTGATTTAATCAAAACGAGTTGAGGAAAAGGTGATCTGAGCTGAGCTGAGATCGATCATCTGATCTTAAACGAACTCAAAACGAACTTTTAGCAGCTCAGCTGATATCCGTAGCTACTCGCCAGCATCTCCGAAGTGAGCATATTGATCTTTTTATTGAAAAAAGTGATATTCTGAAACGAATCCGAGCTCATCTCCCGAGCTGATAGGCGATCTATAGGGATCATAACGATCATATATTAACGTTTGTGTGAGATAAACCGACAGGTGCGTCCCAGTTATCCGATCAACCATGGACAAAGACAATGTGGAACCGAAGTCTAATAGCAGTCAGGGAAGCCGAGGCTCCCGCGGATCACAGCAGGGCGCACCTGATCCGTACAAGAAGGATCTCAAACCTCTCACACGACCAGTTGAACATGAGCGGAATACACGGGCACCTAAAGCCTTCGTGAGGAAGGATTCACGAGGCTCTGATAGCACCTATCAGAAAGCACTCGAAGCGGTGTCAGCCCAAGAGAGCTCCAGTGACGAGCGACAACGATCTGCCGCGCCTGCAGCGGGAAGCAGCGAGGTGAACAAAGTGGTCACCAAAGAAGGAACGAGCTCGCAACAAGCAAAGGAGATGGACGTGACATCACAGAAGGATGTCAAGACCAGCCCTGCCACATCGGAGCAGGTCAAAGATGCCAAGTTGACCGGACCGGACCTCTATGAACAGTCTAAAGATGAGACTCTTGATGAGCTGAAGTTGGGAGATGTCTCACTTGACGACGATGTCACAGTGGAAGACCTTTTTGAGAGTCCAATGCAATATGAAGAGATGATGAGAGATCAGAGGTTCAATAATGAAGAGTCGTACCTCACCGAGGACGATGTGACGATGAACATGTCGTTCAGGACGGCAATGAAGGAAGCCGACCGAGCTGAGGGGATGATATCGTTCGAAGATATACCGGAACACCTAATTGAACGAACTCAAACTGGGAAGATCATCAGTGTTCGATCTCCATCCCCGAATAGTCCTACCTCAAACTTGAAGAAACAAATCAGGGAACTGCAAGCATCACTGGAAGAAAAGGAGTGTCAAATCCTCCAAAAGAAACAAGAGTACCAGAAGAGGATAAACTCGCTGGAAGCTCACGTCTACGAGATGGAACAACAACACGGAGTTCTGGAAAACTCAGCCGCAGAGGGGAAAATCAGGTATGAGCGACAAAAAGAGATCGCCGAAGAAGCCCAGAAGGTGGCTGATGACAAAGAAGTCGAGAAGTTCATCGCGGTTGACGAGCTCAATGAGAGTATGTCCGAAGAGACAGCTGAAAAGTCAAGGAAATTAGCTGAACTAAAGGATCAGTGCGACGAGCTTCGCAAGAAGGCAAACGAAGCGGAAGTCAAGCGCAATGAATACGCGACCAAGTTAGCTGAGGCCACACAACGACTGGCATCGATGTCAACAGACATGTTGAAGCTCAGAAACGATCTGAAGCTGCGGGAGGAGAACATTGGTATCCTCCAGAAGGAGTCGCAAGCCCATCAAAAGCGAGCTGATGAGGCACTCCAGGTGGCGAAGGAGCTCACGGAGCTGGGGGCGACCGAAGGAGAACGACTTAAGGCAGGAATCAAGGAAGTTAATGAAGAAAACCAGAAGCTAACAGAAGATAATAAAAAGCTGACAGAGGAAAGCCAAAAATGGAAAACTCAAGCACTTCGGCTGGACAAACTGGTCACGGCACTCGAAATAGCTGAGACAGAACAACAAGGAAAAGTTCATGAGCAGCTCGAGGAGAACATCAGGCTCAATACGGAGCTGACTGCGATGGCAACGACAGCAATGCTGAGAGAAGATGAAGCCATCGGCCTGAGAAACCAGCTGAGATCAGCAGCTGAGGAATATACTCGGATGGAAGGCGAGGTGACCCAGCTGGCCGAAATGATTAAGAACATGGAAAAGGAAACTGAAAAGATCGTCCAGGAGAAGACCTTCCAACTGCATAATCATACGCAGAAGGTAAAACAGGAGAATTCTAACCTGAAAATACAACAGGAGGAATTCCAGCTGAAAATCAAACGACTGGAAGACGAGAACAAAGCTCTCCAGCTGACAAATAAGCACAAGGACGAGCAATTATGCCAGTTCGGTGTGAAGAAAGCAACCGACGAATCACCCCCGCCTAGTTACAGTAAGGCACAAGGGAAAGGAACTGGCGGGAGTGCACACTTCGAAATGCCGCTACGAACGGGTGGCGGCAGAGGTGATTTCAAAACGGAAAAGGATAATGAGGAATCTGATAAACGGAACCCGTCGGGCAGCCATCAGCCACATATGAGCTCAGGTGACCCATCGCAGTATCAGCAACCTAACGAAACAGCAGTCAAAGATGATGTGAACCGAGATGCGAGGTCCCCCCGACATGAACATGATGGGAGATATTTCAGAGAATATCGAAACGAACGCAACGAAAGGAACGAGCGAAATCAACAAGAAGAGCGAAACGAGGGTCGCGGCAAAAGGGAATTCAACAGAGCCATTAAGAATATGGGCCGAAAAACTGATCTCGCGACTTTTGACGGTAACCGAGATGCTGTGAATGGATGGATTCGCATTGTGAAAGAGACACAGCGCACATATGATCTGACCGATGAGCAGATCATGATCGACATAGCCAGTGCTGTGAGAGGACCAGCCAAGATCTGGTTCGACAGTGAAAGGGACATCGAAGAAGCTGAAGAAGAAGTCTACACAGTCACCGAATGGCTCAATAAATTCAAGGATGAGTACGGTGATCGAAATGAGGAAGTCCTCGGCCTACGCGAAGCCATGGCCAGGAAGTTCAAACCCGGAAAGGAGACGCTTGAGCAGTTTTACCAAGCGATCATGAAATTCAAAGCGAAGAAGGCGATCACCGAACTACAAGCAGTCGCATTCCTCATAGACGGATGCAGAGTGGATAATAACCTCTACAATGCGCTGAAGACGAAGGGGTTTAAGACGCCAACGGAAATTAAGGACTTCTTCAGATCATGGGCAGCTGGAGAAGATAAATACAAAGTGGTGGAAGGTCAACGTAACCAACCGGAGGTCGTGACCATCCGATCGGGCCAAGTTGAGATGGCACCGAGACAATATGCAGCTGCACCAGCTCAACAGATGGAATATAGGCCGAGATCACCAGCTCCCGTCCAGAACCAAGTGACGTTTATTGATAGTCAGACGGGACAACCGATCACATATGCCATGGTCGCTGCGATACAAGCGCAGGCACAGGCACGACCAGTAGCCCCGGCTAACGTGATACCGAACCCCCTGAACGTAGGGGTGCCACCTCAACAAGGAAGGCCCAATATCGGAAACCAATACGGAAATGGGAATGCCAACTGGAACAATGGCCAGGGAAATGGCAACTTCAACCAAAACCGAAATCAAGGGAACTATCAGCAGAACCGTGGCAACTATCAGCCACAGCAGGGTTCCCGAACTGAATGGAAATTCGGTCAAATCGATGGATGGGTGACCCAGGGCGTGCAGTTGTGCCAGAATTGTGGAATTGTGGATAACCACAATGCACAGAACTGCATGTTCGCCAACATGCCGTTGAACCGGAACCCGAACTTGTTCGCCACCCAGGAGTGGGAACGACTCCGCACCCAAGGCGGATGGCGACAGGCGGTAGCGAACGGCTACGACCTGGTTGCAGCATGGCGCCAGTTCAAGCAACAGAACGGCGGCGACCAAGGAGGTAACCAGGGTGGCGGATATAACGGCGGAGGCTGAGGAGGCTTCCGCGGGCGAGGTCGTGGCAACGGACGCGGCAACTACGCCAATCGGAACTGGCGCGCCAACAGTAACGGTGGTGGCGGCGACCAGAATAATGTCGGCGGCGCGAACGGCGCTGGCCAGGGGCAGCAAAACGAGCAGGCCCCGCAGCAGGACATGAATCAGGAAAACGAGCAAGATCAGTAGGCGCCGGTGAGCCTGCTGATCTCCCTGAACCGAAACCACCGGATAAAGGAGGAACACAGAATCAGACTGTGTTCGAGATGGCTAAAAAGATGCCATCACCCGTGGGCAAAGTACCACAGCCGCAGAATCGGACTGCAGGCGAAACGGCTTATAAGATGCCGTCACAGCAGCTGAAGGAGATGGCTCAAAAGATGCCATCACATGTGGGCAAAGGACCACCACTGCAGAATCGGACTGCAGACGATATGGCTCAGAAGACGCCATCACAAGTGGGCAAAGGACCACCTTTGCAGAATCAGACTGCAGGTGAGATGGCTCAAAAGATGCCGTCACAAGTGGGCAAAGGACCACTGCCGCAGAATCAGACTGTGAGCGACCAGGTGAACAATAAGGCGAGATCACCTGACTGTAGCGAAGAGAAACTGAAAGAACGACGTGCTCAACGTAACGAGATCATCCGGAAAGCGAATCTCAAAAAGAAGGAAGAAGAGAAAGAGACCGATGATCAGCACGCCAGATTCCGCGAGTTCCTGCGTAACCGAGAAAAGGACATTCCACCACCTCCCACACCAGCGAGAGATCAAGGAGCAAGTGCAGTCGCTAGAAGCAACGACAAAAAGGTCGTCTCAATAGGTCAGGCAAAGTCACTGACGCTGCGAAATGTGCAGCTAAATGAGAGCGAACGAGCACAACAGGTCTCCGACGATTCACTAGATGATGCAAATGTATTACAAGAAAAGCAGAGGTGGCAAAAGATGGCATATCGACCAAACGGAAATCACGGGATGTGGATAACGGTTACGCCAAAAGCGAAACTGAAAGGACAAATGTCGCAAGAAGACTTCTGGGACATGAAACAGCTTCAAACGGATGCTGCGAGAAAACGTCTCGAGGAGATGGTTACCGGGAAACCATCCAATGGGTTAAAGAACCCAGTCCCGATCCGGAAGTGTTCATCCTGCTCAACGCAGAACCCAGATGTGTTCAATACAGCCCCAGCGTATAAGAAGACACCAGCTGACTACTGCTACTTGAAAAATGCCTCGCCAGAAGGCAAACCGCCGAATTACGGAGAAAAACTTCCGTTACAAAAGTTGCCAAACGGCGGATTTACTATAAAGAAGAAAGAGAAGCCACGGGATTTCTTGCAAGTTCTGCAGGATGACGCTAACAGGTCACCATCCAGAACAGAGGGGATGTCTTCACAAGTCGAGCCGAAGCAAACCGACAAGGAATGGGCTAAAAAGATAACCGACTGGATGAAAGACAACGAGCATAAGATGATCGTCTATGAGAGATCACCAGAAGAGTTGAAAAATAGCGAAGAAGATGAGCTGACACTGGCTGAACAAATCACAATGGAGGTCATTGACAAGCTCCGCGATAAACCGGCAGATAACCGAGATGCGACCAAGCTGTATCAGACCATCACTGAAGTGACAAAGAGGCACACAGAAGTTGCGAAGGGGCAACTAAATGAGCTCAAAAAGGCCGACAGCGATGTAAAAGCTGCAACGAAAAATGAATGTGAGGAGTTACAAAGCTCAAAGGAGATGAACAAAAGAGAATTCTACGATATCCGAACTGATGTGCCACATCGTATCGATCATCTGAGCTCGATACTGAAAAAGAAAAGCACTTATGCGAACGGGCAGGTGCTACCTGACATGGATCCGGGACCAGTATCACTGATACCAGTTAAATGTACGGTCCGGAAGTTAAAAGTCCAAAATGGGAACTTTCCAAAAAGAATCGAAGCGTATACGCATGAAGTCAAAGTTGGAGACATCAAAGTGATAGCAATGTTGGACACGGGAGCTGAGACATCGCTGATCAGCCGGCCATTTTGTGAAAAGAACGGACTTCACATTTTACCGCTGCCACCTGATAGGCTCGTGAAGGTAAATGGAATCAGCGGCACATCGGGTTTCGTCGTTACACACTACTGTGTGGCACCAGTAACGCTAAGAAAACGAACTACGGAACACTCCTTCTACGTGAGACCAAAGACAGATGACGTACAAGTCTTATTGGGACATGATTTCCTGGCGACAAAGTTCGTCCTAATCGATAATCACGGAGAGGAGGAAGTCGAAGATGATCCGAAGCCAACTGCCAAAGTTCAAGCTGGAAAAGTTGCGGAACTTGTAAAAGGGACAGTTAAAGCTAAAACGGAGCTAAGGGCTATCCCAGTACCAGAGGCACTGGGATCAAAAGAGATGAACATAAAAAGGGGAGGTTCATCTGCCCATCCGTCAATAGTTGAACGGATGACAGCTATCCAGCGGGAGATCTCTACCAAGTTGGGGAGATCATCAGTTAAACCGACAGAACGGGCAAACGTCGTTATCCCAGTACCAGAGGCACGGGAAACGACGAAAGATGATCAAAAAGGAGCTAGTGAAGGAGCTATCCCAGTACCAGAGGCACTGGGAACAAAAGATGAAACTCTTTTGACGCTGGAGCAGATCACAGCTACACAAAAAGAAGCCGCTGTTGAAGCCAAACGAGCTCTCGTACCGGACTTGGAGTGGTCAAAGCCTATCCCAGTACCAGAGGCACTTTAATTTAATTTAATTTAATTGCAATCAGAGCAGGTAGCCCACTGGGAGTGAAAAGCGTTAAAATCCGGACAAAGAAAAAGATGGAAGTCCCAATGGAGATATTAAAACGAATAACTGAAGAGGAACAGATGTTCGCGAGCGAAATCCGCGACAAAGCAATTGAACAATTGAAAGGCCACCAGAAGAAAGCGGGAATGGAGGTCATTGAAATATCCTCAGATGGAGCAAGTGTGACACTTATTGAATGTGTGCAAAACGCCACAAAACGAAACGAAGTATTGGTCACACAACCAGCGGATAGAATTTTAACCCCAGAAGAAAGAGCCGGGAGTTGTCACCATGGTTATTACGAAGATCCGCGCAGAATTCAACCGCAGTGGGAATGCACTAAGTGTAACCGGATCGCATCCCAAGATGACCTATCAGAACGGCCCAAATGTGATGCAGTGATAGCAGACCTTAAAAGTCACGTCCTGAAAGAAGTGCGAAGTATCTTACGGACCATGAGCATGTGTAACCCACACATCGAACGATATCATTGGAACAGATACCGAACGTGGTTATCATGCGTCAAAAACTTCATATATGGAAGAGGAAAATGGTTGCAATACTGGTAACGATGTGTGGATAATGGAATCCAAGACCCTCATGAGGTAATATTGTCAAAACGGAAACTTGAAATTGAAACCGAAGAAATGAACGAAGAGATCCAGTTATGGGAAAATGCGAGAATTGAATTGTTCTGGGACTTCCGCATCAACCATATGTACAGAGGCCAAGGGAAAACGATTAACTTCCCATCAGGACTTGGCACACCTGTTTATGAGTCAGTCGAGCAATTCTGCAAGGCACTTCACCACGACGACTCGGAGATATTCGAAACGTATTGGAAAAAGTTCGAAGACGAAATCCCCACATTTGACGTTAAGGAAATGCGGGAGTTACATGTAACTCGCAAAAGAAGGGAAGCGGGTTTTATGACAAAGAAGAAGGTGACTTTTGCACCAGATGCTGACGGAGTTGAATACCCAGAGCGGGGCGGTGACACGTGGTGCATGTACGAAACGATTCCAAGTGATGACTGGGTCACCGAAGAGCTGATGGCGAATTGCGTCTTTGTTGGTCCCAAACGACCTAAAGGTTACGAAACGGCTCACAAAGATAAGGCAGATGAAGAGCCTGCAAAAGAGGCGCACAAAGAGGACTTGCCTACAGAACCAGCTGAACAGGAATCTAACGCAACTGAAGAACGATCGCCAACAGCATTTGAAATCGCACAAATGTTAACGGAAAGAGGAAAGATGTGGGAAAAGTTTAACGAGGAGCTCAAAAAGATCTCGGATGGTCAACAAGACCCAGTAACAAAGGCAAAAGAGGACGAGGAGACACTCGATAACGGTGAGGAAGGTCCACCGATCGAGAAAAGCCGATTAATGAGCCTCAAGGAGATCGATGAGCTGGAAGGAGCAGCTCCGGACAATGGGAGGTCCACCTCAGATGAACGAAGGTCATCGGCGAAGATACGAGTAACACGAAGTCACCCGAGAATCGCAGCTAAATATGGAAGAAAAACAATGGAAACGGGCAAACCTCTGCCCAAAAATGTAAAAGCGAAAAAACTTAGCGATTTACGAGGTGATGAAGATGACCTCTCATCTGAAGAAAGAGCTGATGAGCGACCACTTGAGCAGAGTGCTGCAAAAGATGACGAGAGCAGCAACTCAGATTCAGACTGGACGAGTTCAAGTGACAACTCAACGACCTCAGAAGATTCTGGAGTAAACGATCTCTCAGAACAAGAGGACCTGCTCGATCTCGATGAAGATGATGAGGTCGATGAAGAATAGGAGCAGGAGATCAAAGTGCGAAGAACGAAGGTGCAACGGATGAGATTAAACCGAGAGACCATCAGAGTCTACAGCGATCAACGGATCTTCCTAAAACCATCTGTGTGCACACGCGTCAAAGTCAAGATGAGTCGATTTGTACCAGCTAATGAAAAGCTGATGTTCACACCCGTTTTCCAGGTGGAAACAGATGTCCAACCGCTAGCAGGAGTGACAGATCACAAAGGAAAGCACTTTGATCTGGTCATCGCTAATCACAGCATCAAACGGCAAGTTGTCAAAAAGGGGCAGTTCCTTGGATACGTGGAGCCGTATGATCATATGGAGAACGTCCAGGTCAATAGCGGCACAGTAAAAAACGTGCTCTCTGATCCGACAGTTGATGATGTAACGAAAGCTGAACTGACAAAGATCATCGGAAACTTGAAACTCGGACCTGATCTGACACGGGAGCAGAAAAATGACGTCTACAACGCATTCTGGGAGTTCTGAAAGGTGTTGCCGACATCAAAGAAACCGTACGGAGATGTCAAAGGGATCACCCACGTGATTGATACGGGAGATGCGAAACCGGTAAAGTGCAATCCCGCCAGAACCAGCTGGACAGGTCGAGAGTTCATAACAAAGCACATCGAAGAGATGCTGGCGCAGGACGTCATCGAGCCATCAGATGCCGACTGGAGTTTCCCAGTCGTGCTGGCAGCGAAAAAGAACGGTGACGGGACAATGGGCACCAGATTCTGCGTCAATTACATCATGCTGAACAATCTAACGAAGAAAAATAACTACCCGTTACCGAACCCGGATGAGTTGCTGGATGCATGTGCAGGCAACAAATACTATGGGAAAATGGACCTGCAAAGTGGATTCTGGCAGATTCCCATGGATCCGGAGTCGATTAATAAAACGACATTTGTGACTCAAGATGGCATGTATCGGTTCAAAAGGATGCCGTTCGGAGTCTGTAACGGACCGGCAACGTTTCAACTCTGCATGGACAGAGTTTTATCCAAAGCGAAGCAAAAGGGCTGCGTCTTTGGATACATCGATGATGTCATTTTTGCTGGAAAGACTTGGGAGATTTTCATGCAAAATATGAGGAACGTACTTCAAAGTTTGGTTGAAGCAGGTTTCACCATTAAACCGACGAAATGTGAATTCGGAATGCAGGAGATGGGATTCCTGGGTCATATACTCAGTGAAAATGGAGTTCGAATGGATCCTGAAAAGATCACCGCAGTATCGGAGTTCAAACGACCTCAGACTGAACGACAGCTGAGATCGTTCCTTGGATTGGCGAACTACTATCGGAAGTTCATAGCTGGCTATGCACAGCACACCTGCCATTTATATGAGCTGTTGCGCAACGATAAACACGTCAGAAAAGACAGGACAGAAGTTCACACGAAGGAGTTTGAGAACTTGAAAAAGCTGCTATGTGAAGGTCCGGTGCTGGCAAAGTTTGATCCAGCTAAACCGACAGTTATCGAATGCGACGCGAGCAAAGAAGGAATTGGAGCAGTTCTATCACAAGAAGGTCATCCAATTGCCTATGCGAGCCGCGTCTTACATGGAGCTGAACGAAATTACGGTGTAACCGAATGGGAATGTCTGGCGGTCGTATTCGCCGTCAGAAAGTTTAAACCATATATCGATTACTCCGAGTTCACCGTACGAACTGACCATCAGGCACTGACGAATTTGCTAAGATCGGAAACGAACAAAGTTGGCATGAATCCGAGATTAACAAGATAGGCGATGGCATTACAAGGCCATCAGTTCAAGATCGAGTACAAACCCGGAAAGTACTGCGATAACGCGGATGCTTTATCGAGAGCACCTATCGAAGGTCCGACATGCCATGATGAGGAAATCGATGAAATCCCGAACTTCGAGGACATCAAAAAAGAATATGACATAAAGGAACCAGCGATCGAAGTTTGGCAGCTGTTCGTTCAGATGGCCGAAGAAAGAGAAAAGCGAATAAAGATCAACTCAGTTACGGCGAAAGAGCCGGCTGAGACATTGATCAACGTCAACCAGCTTAAAAGCGGGGTTGGACCTAACCCGGCACGATTCGGACCTGACTCGGCAGCTCAGAGAGCTGAGCCTAGCGAGCGAAGTAAAGATCGAGATGATCTCTGGGAACAAGATAAAGTTGCGCAGGCATTAAATGAGTGCCCAATAAAGCTGCTGAAGTTCCCGAAAAAGCCGACAAATCGATATAATAAGCTGCCAAGATGCAAAGTCATCTCTGATTGGAACGAGCTCAGCACTGCAACAGTGCGCATTGTAAATTTGCAAGGAGATGAGGAGGAGGTAGATGATTCGAATCTACAATTGCGGAATAAGCAGCTGAAAGACCCTCACCTTGCGATGATCATCGATGAATTGGAACACCTACCGGATGCAGAAACGAGATCAAAATTCGAAGTCCACTACCAGTTATGGAACGGAATCTTATATCGGGTAAAAGATAATAAAGGCAGACTCGAAAGGACATACGTTGTACCACTGTCAATGAGAAGAGCAATCATCCATGCACTCCATGATGAGAAAGCAGCAGGCCATCTTGGATTTGAAAAGACGCTGGCAGCTATCAGACTGCGATACTATTGGGACAGAATGAGTACGGACGTCAAAAATTATATACTCGCATGTCAAGGATGTCAGTTCCACAAGACACCACGGAAGTGTCCACCTGGCAAGTTGCAGGAGATCAAAGCGGGACATCCTTTCTTCCGAGTATACGCCGACCTTAAAGGGCCATTATTACCGACAAAGAAGCGTGGATACAAGTATATTGCGGTTTTCATCGATCAGCTGACAAAATACGTGATAGCAGTACCAATGAAGACGGCGACAGCGAAGGAGTTCGCCAAAGTCTTCGTCAAACATGTGATATTGGTACATGGAGCTCCGCATATCCTGCATACGGATCGTGGCAGACACTTCACAGCGGAAGTCCTATCGAAAGTCACCAACGTGTTCAAAATAAAACACACGTTCGGAACGGCATACCACCCAGAAGGCCAGGGCCAAGTCGAAAAGCGGATGCAGATCATCGGAGATGGTCTAGCACAGTACATGAAGGCAGGAAATGAACGGAAATCTAACAAGTATCTGCCATATGTGGTCTCAGGGATGAACAGAGCCGTACATGTCACAACCGGATATTCAGCATATTACATGCTGCATGGAAGAGAGATGACCATGCCAGAGGATGTGGTGACCAGAACGAACTTACCAGACGATTATGGTACTCCAGATGAATGGGTGGAGACCATGAAAAAGAATTTGACTTTCGCCGAAGAAGTAGCCAAGTGCAATATAAAAGATGCGTATGAGAAGAACGCAGAAATCTATAATAAAAAGAAGTCGGAACCGAACTTCAAAGTGGGCGACATGATACTTATACGACTTCCGAAGGACACCAAACAGGGAAAGAAGGAAAACCAATCGGACTTTAAAGCGAAATACGATAAAGTGTGGAAAATTCTCAGCTTCCCACGAGCAAACGAAGTAGAAGTTATTGAACAGAACCCGATAAAGGAAGCGGAGTTGAAAGTCGTTTCCATAGATCGACTGAAACCATGGCACCCACCGTTATCGGGGGACCAGAAGCGCAAAGGAGCTGTACCGGAACGCCCTTCTCCCAAACCTCCTCTGCTACCCAATGCGGAAAATGATGTAGTAGAGCCCGCTTCTTTCGAACCACGCTCTGAAACCGAAGTGTCGGGAGATGTGAAGGAAGTTCAGCCGAAAAAGCGAAGAGGTAGACCTCGAAAAGAGGAAAAGGACTTTGAAACAGCAGTCACATTAAGGTTGAATGCGGAAGCCGGAAATCTAGCCGAAAAACTCATAAACGAGGGTGGAGTACCAGAGCGTACTTCTCAAAAAGACTTGGAACAGTCCCTTTTCGAACCACGCACTGCTACCGAAAGTGATCAGCGGAAGGTCGCTGAACAAACAGAGCGTAATTTGAAAAGCTCTACTACCGAGGAAAATCAGCCGAATGTGGCTGTAGAAGCATATCGTGCTTCTTCCAAACCACGCATCGCTAATGATCAGCGGGTAAAACAGCTCGAGACAGCGAAAGCAACAGCCGCCCAGCCCAACTGGGGCGTGACATTGCCGCTGCCATCGAGCTAAGAAAGGTGAAAAAAAAGAAGTCACGACCCACTCCCACGGAAATCCTCACAAGTAAAGGAGAAGAGGAAGACGCCGCCGACAAAGAACTCTTTGATCGGATAACTAAAGGACGCAGGGATATTAACCCAAAAATAAGGCTTATGGGCGTTTACGATATTAAGAACGGGAGTTGGGAAGGTGTAAAAGTGATTCGTCGTAAACCGGCTAACAGATATCGTTTTCATTATTCAAACAGGTATTAAAAGTTGATGGAACGATTGGAACGGCAGAATTCAGATAATTCTGATTCTGAAAGCATTGGAAACCCGTTAAAAGCACCGATAAGAATGGAAGGTGATCAGGGTTATAATCCGTACTTTGGAGATGAATCGAACTCGTCTGCAGGAACGGTGCAAAACGAGCCAGGGATATCGAATCAGCCAGTCTATTTGGGAGGCACAGCCTTTACCCACACCAGCAGGACCCAACGAGTTACCAGAATACGCAGAACTGGGTGTCGGATCACTACGGCTCAAATGTCGGACCACCCCAGTTTCCAGGACAAAACATTCCTTTCTCGGGACAACAGTTCCCAGTACACGGATCATCGCAAGTAATGATGGGACCGCCGGCAATGATGATGCCACCACCACGGCAGGTGACATCGAATTTTCCTGTCGGAATGGTACCGACACAACCGGTACGATTACCCGGATTTGGCGGGATACCGGTAGTACCTGGCGGACACGGAGGATTTAGCGGCATGTCCCCAGTCCGAACACCAGGTATCGGTGGAACTTCACCCAGATCAGTATACGGGGGATGTGGCGGAACGTCGCCTGCCCCATCCATGTCCCAAGGAGGTCTAAACCTACCGCCATTATTTCCGGACTGGACCGCAACGGCGCCAGGACCATTTGGCATATCCGTATTACCACGCCCACATCGACGATTTGATCGAGGAGGCACATCCCCACATAAAAGAGGAGGGAGATCATATGGACGAGGAAACCGATTTGAATCACCTCGATTGAGAGGGGTGTTGCCTTCGTTGGGACCACAATTGGAAGGATTACCGAAGACTCCTCCAGGCGAACCCTCAGTGTCGGAATACTCCCCACGATTGACGGTCAATATACGAGAAGACGATGACCGCCTGAACGTGATTGTGGGCGAAAACGAAACGATTGCGGAAGAACACAGGTGAGTCATACATGATTTCAACCGAATCTGCCACGATTTTTATCGGATGCACGAACGCGTCGATGACGAACATGCGTTCTACGGAAAATTGATGTCAGTGGCAGGGATGTCACATCCCACACACGAGGCACTTAAAGAGAAGACAGCGGTTCTTATTCAGAAACGAAAGGAAATCGGGATTCAAATCGTAACGATGAAAAAGTGTCATCCAGCCTTAGTACATCGAGACTGGCCGGATATGGTGGAAAAGATCCTCCGCTTCATTAGGAAATATCCAGAAGAAAGATCCCGATCGGTAGATGTCGCACCGACTTCATCAAAGGAAAAAGCGGGGACATCATTGGCAAAAACTGTTGAAGAGATGACAGATGAAGAAATAATGGCAGAAAAGAAGAAACTCGATGAAGCTTTGAAACAGCGCACGAGATCACGGACCAGCTCGACAGCAGAATCATCTAGCTATAGCACGTCAAAACGTGCGAGATCGGTGACGAAAAGTCCGAAATCAGGAGACGCAACTGGTCAAAAGGCGAAAAAGCCTACGGTGAGTAAGGAACCACCGCAGGTACAGGAAATGCCCGTACCAGTTGTACCGGTGGCCAAGAAGGCTCATCAACCATCGGTACCACCTCCAACTCAGCCGATCCCACCACTACCAGTGGCACCCAGTCAACCGATACCTGCAACAGAGATTCCACCAGTCAAAGCATACTTGGTAACCTTCCCTGGAACAGATGGACAGGAAAAGAAAGTTTCCGCTCGACTAGTGGATAAAAACACGAACCAGGAGATCCCATCTTGCGCGGATAGGGGAAATAAAGAGTTGAAGAAAATGATCAATACGGCATCACGGGAACAGGCGGAAGCGGCCTTAATAGCTATCCCGAATGAGGTGGATCGTAGAAACCCTCGAATTCTCATCCGAATGATGAAAGAGCTGATAGCGAAAAAGGCGAAAGAAGAGGACGCCTGGATTCATATACGAGTGGGCACGAATGAGGACCACATGTTATATACGTACACAACCGAAGGACGGATATTGGCGGTTGAAAGAAAAACGTTAAAACCTGAAGAGGAAGATACAGGCGGGAAGAAAAAACGAAAACCCGATTACGATACAGTGTACCTGTATACTGAGCCAGTCTGCAGACTGTTTACAATCGGATATGAATACGCAGTTGATGTATCGGGAATAGCGATAGTGGAAATTGTCGATCCCTTATCGGGAGATCCGATTCCCTTCGCACCGATGTGCATATCGAAGGAAGACAAAGAACATGCTGACAAGGAATCAAGAAAAACCCTTAAAGCACTATACAAAATGTTACCACCCGAGGTGAAGAATAACGCGGTAGCATTGACAGCAGCGGTGCTTAGTCTGATGCAACAGCGCGCGGAAGCGGATCAAGCCTTCATTCGATTGACATATAACCACGACGATGGAACGCTCCGAACAGCCTGTTATGATCACCGAAAAACACCGCTATACTGGGATATTACACCTCCGGAACACATCAAAGCTGCAAACGAACAGCTCGCCAAACAACAGCAAGCTCAAGCTCAGGCTCAGCTCGCGGCACAGGAAGGTCCTGCCGGAGAAGCTGACGAGGAAATGGAAGATGACGGAGCTCCCGAAGGAGGAGATGACGATCTAGATGACGAAGATGATGAACCAGAGTCGGAAGATGAACCGGTTGATGAAGATAACCCTAAACGATCTCTGGCCACAGTTTTCGAGATCGTCAAAGGAGCCGAACATAAGCCGTGTAAAGACGTGAACTGTCCTCAATGTTTCCACCTCGGGATTCAGACGACTCTGAAGAAGATGACGAATCATTTGAAGAAGATTCGGAAGATGAAAAGCCGAAGACAAGATCGTCCAAAACGGCTACAAAGTCCACGGGAGCTGGAAAAACTGGGCAGAAATCAGGCCAAACTTCAAGAGGAGACACCAAGAAAGGAAAGGTGGAAACTCAACAGAAAAAGAAGAGGGGACACAGAAAGGAGGAGTCCTCAACGGATGTAGACGTCGAAATTGATTATGAAGATGTGGTTGTTACAGATGATAGCCCGTCAACAGCCACAACACCGAAGAAAATTGTCATCGAATCAGCGACATCGACCGCGTTTAAGTCGAAACCGATTGCGGTGAAGAAAGCAGTTCCGCTCGGACAAATCATGTCCGCATCGACTCAGAAAGAACGAAAAGAGAAAGCCCAAGCTGACAAGAAGAAACGCGAATCATCTCGCGAGTCAACAGCGGTATCGGAAGCGAGTAGTCGTCCAAGTACATCGACAATTGTGTCGAAATCTATCTCGGCAGCACGGACGACACGAGGTAAAACGGCTGAACCGAAGGCGGCGCCGAGCTTGGAATCGACGTTAAAAAAACAAAAACAGCTGGCTCTCCAAAAACAAAAGAAAGAAGGGAAGAAAAGCGGTGAAAAGAAATCGAAACCTCCAGCAGTCATAAGAATCGACGCCCCAGGCATGGCAGGATACGCCAGAATTCCGGGAGACAGTGAATTTGAATACTCAGAACCAGAAAACTCTGAGTCGTTTCCCGAGTTCGATGAACCTGATGGCGAAGACCTGACGGAAGAGGATCTGATCGAAATTACTAAGAAGATTGTAAACAAGATGAGGACCAGATATACATCGATCACGTTAAAATTCCGCAGGCTAGCTAAGGAAAAGATGGAGGAACGAGATCATTCCTTCACAGCCCGAAAATTTTACACGCTGGTGGAATATGCCATGAACGTCGGGAAACTGACTAAGAAACATCTTGAATGAAAGCCGAAAGCGAAGTTGATCAGAACAGGCGGGATCGATAAGCAGCTATTCGATCAACACGCGGATAAAAGACGACAGATCGAGTTAGCCATAGCAGGAATGCGCAGCCCGTTTGGCTCAACTCGACATCGCATCACGCAATATATAAACGGGCTATGGCATGGTGGAAACGGGAACTTCGCAGAACTCGAAGCGGGGAACGCTACGATGCTAACAAAGATGATTAATGAAGGAAAAGTCATCACCACCAACGCCCATATGGGATCACCGATCAGATACACGATGTTGGGACTGATACCGGTGGAAATCGAAACTCAGAATCATTACTCTTCTAGTAAAGATATGACGTTACTCGATATTAAAAAGCGAGATGATCCGGATACACCTATTCTCAATATCCTCCACCAGAAGGGAGACCAGAAGCGAGCTGCCGAGGCGAAAATTGCGGCAGAAAAGTTGAAGAAGAAACCGCTAGAGGACAGAGGTATCATGGATGCCGATTCTGACACAGATGATGGAGATGATGAAGATCCAGCAGCAGCTCCCGCGAAGCTGATAGGGAAAGCTGCGACGAGCCGAACGGGGGATGAACGGAAGGTCGTTCTCCCTACCGATAAATTGGCACAACAAGCTGAGGCTGAACTCGCCGCCATGCGCGAAAGACGAAAGACGTCCGGACTTGCACTACCTAAGACTAGTGGAGCTGGCAGTAGCAAGCCAAAAGACAACAAAGCGAACTCGGCACCCTCCCAGAGCATTGAACCGAAATCGACCAAATCATCGTCAAGTTCAATGGCGAAACTCACAATTGATGAGAAAGGACCTGTGACGGACTCAACAGAAGGTTCGGACACCGGAGCGAAATCAGAAGACCGAGAATATATGCTCGGAATACCGTTGGATAACGCCAACCAAATCTGGTGCGAACTTAAACGGTTCCTTGGAAATCAACCGGACCAGACGATGGGTCACAGGGAGCTCAAATCGGCCATGTGCACCAATAGAGTACTGAAATTATCGGGAAACAGCTTCGACCGGATGACTAAACGAGCCTACAAAGAAGGGAAATTAGGCTTCAGTTATTCGGAAACCAACAAATGGGTATATTACCTGCCGCCATAACCGACACGAACCCCCCGGCTAAAGATGGATCTGAAGTTTTGGAAAATCGCTATGACTGATGCAGCGATACCAAGACTGGGCGGAACTAATGGAGTGACATGGGATGATCTATCGAATTTCTTCGCCGTGAACTACGAGTTAGGAGAATTCAGTATTGAAAAAGATCGAGAATGTATCAGGAAGGCAGTTGAAAGCCTTATCGATGAGAATATATTGGAGTTCAAAGACGATAGAATTTACTCCAGACCAGAAGATCCATCAGAAGAAACGCTGCAGGCTGAAGAAAAAGAACCCGCACAAGTGGTGACATCTGGGAAAATTGATCCTACTCCGCAGGAGATGCCACCAACTGAGACGAAAGCAGCTGAACCAGATCCGAAGTCAACGGCAATTATCCCGAATGATCCGAAAACTGTGGAAGCAACTGAGACTGTATCAGCTAATCCAGCTGACACAACACAAAAGGAGTAGCACATGAGGGATGTGTGATATGCGGTAAGGAAGGTCCACCGTATATCACAGCAAAACATCACCAGCTCAGATTAAAAGAAGGCGATATAACAGTGTTAAACGTTCAAAACGGAAAAACTTAGCGAAAATGCTACACAGATGTGAAACGAGATGCGAAAAATCAGTCATATTAGGCGAATGAGCTTAAGAAGGGCGTTATGAGCTAGGAAGGTCTCAGCTCAGTATAGGAGTAGCCTAAATAGGCGTAAAATGATAAGAAGGACTTCATGGAATATCGGTGAGATGATGAGATGTCAATTAATATGATCTGATTACAGATTGAAGTGGAAAGATGGCTCAAAAAAGTCAAGCCAACCCGAAAGTTCAGATGACAAAGCAGATCCAGGCCAGGTCCACAACTCAACCGGCACCTCTGGCCGTACGAAGTCAAGCAGCACCTGCGGCACCGAGAAATCAGGCTGCTCCGGCATCTGCAGCGAGTCAGGTGACATCTGCGATGACACCAGCGCAACGTCTTATCGATCCGGAAATCGATCGGTTTACGGGCTTTAATCCCAAATGTCCGGACTGTATCAGAAACAACAAGGCAGTTAGCGGTAAATTTCCATGTTGGAACTGCTTAATGCTCTTACCACCAGCTGAACGAAGCCTTGTGGCATATACGGAAGCCGCACGGGGCAATAAAGACGTATTCCGGAACGTTATCTACGCTGATAATTGGCAACACGTCCCACCGAAAGAGAAGATGTTAATTGAAGATCGTTACCGCCAATCTATTCAGAAAAGCGAACTTGGATGGGACGCAACACTGGAACCTCCACAAGATGACACGTGCGACGCGTATCGGAGGAAGTTTAATGCAGATATGGAACAGATGATGCAAGATAAGCGGCGTCAAGATTTGGAGGCCGAAGCGGTGGCCAGCCGTAAACGAGCAGAGGAGCAAGTCGCGCGCGAACATCGGGAGAAGTTGGCACAAAAAGGAAGGGCGCCATAAACCGTCTCAAAATTAAAGGAAGATGAAGCAAGCGCCAGAGTTCAATCATTACTGATACAGATTGATGCGCTGATAAAAAATCCTTTTGACATCCGAAAAGACTTATTCGAAGCTCTTCTGCGTGAGAAGCTCAGGTTGGAACGAGGTGAAAAACCTAAACCAGAGACGCAGATGCTCATCGAGAAGATGACCGAAGAAGCCAGGAAGTCACGCCAACGTGAAGCGGAGGTGATGAAAGCATTCCAAAGCTTTAAACGAGATGAAGGAGGGTTTACACGACCTCGATCACCTGCCAGACGAAGTGAGAGATCACGTGAATATTCACGGAAAGAAACTACGACTTCCGGAATGAGAGATCGCGGGAATACTCTCGTGAACGAACCCGGGACTATCATAACGAACGAGATGATAGATCCCGTGAACGATCTCGTGAGCGATATCATCGTGGCCCAAGAGGGTGGGAACATCATGGAGATGAAGTTGTGGAAGTTGGCGCCCGACGCAAACCAATTTCGAATAACGCAGAGCGACGATCAGAATCGCGACAACCGGAACCTGAAAAGGAACGTCGTCAGGAACCGATGGGTTGTGCATTCGTACATCAAAAAGTTAGGGGCCTCACGCCGGAACGATCTCGAGATCAACGACGAGATCGGCGAAACAGAAGCTCGGACCCATATGATAAGAGATGGCAGGATGATGTGGCATTCTACTCATCTTTTGAGCTGCCCAATAAAAGATCATCGAGCGGAGAACGTGAGGATAGCCCACCTAAATATAGCCGAATCCAGTCCACAGTTCACGTGGTAGAACCACTGGTTGTGACATTACCAGGAGATGAACCGATGGACACAACGTCTTCACAGGATACCGTGATCCACAAGAGACAGGTGATCCTTGACAGCGATCTCCAGCCGTCGACATCGGCGAGTAAGGCACCGCCGCGACGTGAGCAAGATGTCCGTCATATAATCGAAGAAAGGAGACAACAGGTTAATCGACATGAACCAGAAAATCGTCGCGAAGTGGACAAACCGTCCCGGTTTAGTAATCCGCAACGTCGTCCTCAGTTCATCCGAAAAACATATAATATGGATGACCTAGAAGATCAACGAGCCGAAATATGTCGATATCTGGGACTTGACATTGAATCGGAACAGTCGGGAATCATCTTGGCTCAGTTGCAGCACCTGCGACAGTTCCTAATCGACTCTAACTACGAGGAGGAAATCAGAGAAAGCAGCCTTGGGCGATTGGCGACCACAACCGAAGATGCGAATACATACTACACGCCGATCAGGCAGTGTGGTCTGCCAAGCCTGCTGGACCAGAACTTCTTGGGAGTTTCGATGGATACAGTCGATACCACGGGATGGACCCAGTTCGAATATCAAGAGATAAAGGAACGACGGGAATATGTGGCGCAATTTGTACTACGACATGTGAACCCGGCATTTAAAGTGCTGGCAGCACGAGCAGCGATCGGTTTGGTAGTTGATCCTACCAGCCATGACGCAAGAACGTGGGGTCAAAAGATCTTCGCTGCACGGTTGGCACACTACTCATCGATCAATCAATTGAGCTCCGATATCATGAAGAATAAAGTCCCACTGGTGTTTCGAGATAAAGCCGCCAAAATGGGTTCAGCCGCGAAACATCAAGCAATAGCTAAGAAGGCGGCTGATGACCTGAAAAACGCTAAATAACGATTGGAATACGACAACCTCCAACGCATATTCGATTCTCACTATCAGGAGATGCTCGATCGAATCCGCGAGACGATGGACACGCAATACGTTGAACCGAAAGATCACGTCCATGCGTATATTAAAGAGCATCTATACGGACATGGGAATAATAAACCGATACCTCAAGTCCCTAATCCACCCGGCAGACGAGCTGCCAGGAATCAGCAGATTCGGGATCATTACGAGGATGTCCGACAACGGTTGGCTGACGATCCTCGTAACCGGAACTTACAGCTGGAAGAAGATGACGCTCGACATCGACTTGAGGCGATCAAACGAAGTCGCCAAGGAAAAGGACGTGGACCACGTCATGTCGCTGTTCGAGTCGTTCAACACGAACAAGCAACGGAAGTTGCACCGACAGAACCTGTGGATCGAACCTCCGACCAAAATCAGCCGAAGTCGACGAAAAAACGTCAACCGCGAGATGGTGACGATGGAGATGAGATGATGGAATAATGATAACGGTTAAAAAAGAGTTGCTGCGGCTTTGTGTCGGCTCTCCCTGTCCATCAACTCAGCTCAAGCTTAAAGTCTGAGAATCTTCGGTAATTAGCCGGATCTCTGTACGGAGCAGCTACGGTAAGACTTGCCGGCACTCTGTAATAAGGACGAGGTGTGCGACAGATGAACTTTACCAAGGAGGCATGCTGAAATGAGCTTGAAAGTCGATATTAAAACGACTAAAGTTCCTCCATGACATATGGATGATGAATTATTACGATGTCGCACATCCCACATCATCTAAAAAGATGATCACACCAGGGAGGAAGCAAACTACGCTTGTCTACATGACGTCCCTCCATGACCAATACGGATCTCATTTGACCGAAGTCGTACAATAGATACGCAAATATTCCAAAGATGAAGCAGTATTCATAAGTCGTACGATGATACGCACCTGATTCTCAAGCGGATCTGACGTGATGAAAGTCGCATTGTATGTGCAAGATGCTCAAGCGGAGCGAAGTTGCTGAATGGAGCGGAATGGGATCAAAAAGTTCCTAACGGTGGACAGGATACCTGTGACCAGATGAGTGGAGGATCCTAGTCTACGGATTTGATTAATACTTCTGTTGATCTGTTTTCTTACTGTTGATGTTATAGTATTTTTGATACAGATCTCTTATTTTCACATCACGGAATTGGAGTTGTCTATAATAGACTTGATGTGATAAAATGGACTAAAAGAGATGATGTTTTTATTAGCATTTTTACGAGCACGCACAGGCCGCTCACCAAACGATTGGATTCAACGCGGAGATGGATTTCAGCCTCGAACGGAGCTCGGCATCCCTCCCAGAGGCATGTGAGCCATGGCTGCACTCACGTTCACCCTCACGCCTGTGGCGTTATGCGGATGACGTGTCTGTGTTGTGTCTCTTCTGATTGGTTGATTTCGCCTTGTGTGGGCGCGCCTATGTGCGCTGCGAAGAGCGTTGATTTAGCTCTTCGCTTGGCAGATTTGCCAGTGTTCAGGCAGTCGTTCAGTCAGTTGATTTGCACACTCAATAAAGTGTATTTATGCTAGTGGATGCCGTGCGTTGCGCATTTATCCAGAGTTCTTAGCATATTACGCTACGCAGGATCCTGTCAGTGGGGATCTCTGTCCTGGACTCATTCTGAGTACCACGTTATAGATGGATACTAATTATTTAATCGGTTCCGGTTAGAACAAAAGGCTTAGTTCAGGCAATAGCAAAGGTCACAGCCTGCGACCTGCGCAATATACCTAAAGGAAGTTTTAATGTTGTAAAATTGTGATGTTTTTTTGATTATGTAATAATACGATGTACCACAGGTGAATAAAGAGATTGCATCTACCTATGACTCATAGGTATATTCACTTTACAGTCTGCAGATTTTCTGGGTTATATTTGTACTGGTTTCCGGCTTGAGTAGTCTTCCCCGGCTGTCAAGCATCATTTATTTGTAATCGAAACTGGAAGCAGTCAAGCCCCATTTTAAATCAATAGTAAAAATTGTCTTAATATAGAAGTAATGCAAAGTAGTGCTAACAGGGAATGAACGGCTAGTTCACCCTTGAGCGAACATAAACGGAAACTGAACGCAAACACACTTCACACCTTGGTTAGGTACGGCAGTGGCCTTCGATGTGTTGTATTTATTATATACAGCATCATTCAACTACGGATACGGCCGAACGATACGGATCTTGTTGTCCATAGCGTTTAGTCTGCGTGCTTTATACACGTTTATGTCAATGCTTATCCATTGTCTAGTGTGCCAGTGCATGGTCTAATAATGCTTGCAATTCTGAGCTGTGTTGTATCATATGCCTTCTGTAGCGGAGTTTGGTAATGAGCGTGTGTTGTGTTCGGCCAGGTTCAAATTCCCATGCTGTGTATGCAAAACACAGCAGGTTAATGGGTTACCTGCTACCGAGATGAAACTATTAAACTATTTAACTATTAAATAGTGTTTTTTTGCCTATTTTTTAACACACGATTTTTTACATATCTAATGGTAGCAGTAGAGTGAAGGGTTGTTCAATATTTGCAAAAATTCCCCGATGCTTCCGGGGTCTGGAGCAAATGCGCTTTGGTGCAGTGCTAATTTTTAACATACTGTATCTGCATTATTTCGGCGCTAAGGCGCAGTCCACGCACACATTAAAGCCGATATTAACACGCAATATCATGCTAGTAAAGTACCGTCAGTGTATATGAGCCAAAATATACACACTCTAAGTAGATACAGGAACTGATATACATACCATGATTAACAGCAGATAAAATTTCAGCTCTTAAAAAATGCTGTGCAAGTATAATTAAGAATCGCGCCGTAATCGTAGCGCTGATTGAATTAAGCAGCTTTTTCTACAATAATTTTGGAAGGCTTTCCGGCCACTTTGGAAATACTATCTGTGAACGGGGTTGTTTAGCATATGCTAACATAGGAGCAGGATGCCAACATAAGGCAGAGCCGGAGCGGGAAACCAGCAACCAATATAACAAACCCATTACGCCACCGGAAGTTGAGACGGCTGGCCGTTTCAGCAGTGACAATGTACTACGGTAGCATTATAATGAATTTAAAAACTTATTAGTTTGGGTAAACAAATCATCTTGTCTCCGTACAGCGTATTCAATGCACAGCGAGCTCCACTGCTCCGATCTTAAGCCTGGTCATAAAAGAATAAAACTGCATAACAATTCCCCGTACCGACTCTTTGTATAATGCACCGGTCACTAACAAGGGACAACGGTAACAGTCAAACCAGGAATGAATCTTGCGGATCAATCTGAGAGAAATTCTCCTGCTTTCAGATAATATGGAGGCAGAGATTTCCGGCCGGACCAAGCCCGATTTCTGCACACCCCATCCAAGCATCATGCAGTCACCTGCGTGCACAGTCCTTGGTTGGGGAATGCCGAAGTGCAGCCGCAATCCGTAATCGTGTAAGTTCCGGCGCAGCAAAATAAATCCTGCAATTACAGCAGCTGCCGCCAGCCAATACCGTTTCGAAAATGAAGAAACGCAGTAAAATCTGTCATGGCTTTCAAATTTTTAGAGTACTTATCCAAGTGATATTACATATTATACTGCCATAACTGTGCGCATAATTTACCAAGGAGTCCGTCCCAAAACGTTGTGCCAAGAAATGCGTTGCAAACCCGCGGTTACCGATGTGGCGGGTTAAACCTATACTGTATCCATGAAACGGTGATGAGGACATTACTGTGCGAAATCATATTTATATGGAAGGAAGACGTTTGTATAAGCAGCGATAAATTGTCGCGGTGTCTATCATACAAGTGCGTGTCGTTGTACACTCATTTTTGATTGATATTAATTGATATTCATTGTTTATTGATTATTATTTTGCCGAGAAACCTACTGCACCTGCGGGAAATTTGTTGGGTTATTTGTACTGCATGGTTGCTCGAAGGGATAACCGTGATTGCAGCTCGCGCATGCTGAAAGGCAAATGCTTTCACGTCTTTTGTTAGGGGTCTAATGCCTATTAACGTCAATATTTTTATTGTCGATAATTACACTAACGATAAGTTTGAGAATTCTCAAGAACGGCGTAGGAATAATTCTGAAATTAATTAAGTTTTTCTTGGTTTTGCTTGTTGTCGAAAATGGATCTTAATCAATCGGTCAAATCTAGCACACTTAAATACGGGTGTCCCTGGACGGACAATATAACGAAACCGAAGCGCAGGAACCCTCGGAGTACAGTTATATCATCTGTTATCCCATTTTGTTGTTTTTCTGCACCATTGGAAATTTTTCCTCTATCGCAGTTTTTGGAACCATTCGACATGCACCAAGTGCCGATGTTTTACTGCTAGCACTAGCGGTTGGTGATCTCTTGACACTGTAAGTTGCATGGTAAAGGACTGTATAAAAACAATGTAGCGCGACGGTATTTGACCATGCTGTATGCTGTTTTACCTACACGATGCATATTTCAGCGTTATGTATAGCAGTTATTCATATTTCTAACTCACTATTTTTGATATTATTAATTACGTATTACTGGACTCTTCTGTACGTTAATACAAGTACTATTAGAGAACTCAAGAAAGGGCAGAGGATTTTCCTGGAGATACCTCTGCGAAAAGCGGCACCATTTATGTGGAGAATTTAGGCAGTGAAACAGTTAAACGAGCTCTTTCTGTTGTGATATTAACTGATCATTAATTTTTACGCTGCATTTTAACAAAATTAATAAAAATGCCTTAGTACATACTCGTAATGTTGGATATAGGGGGAATTCAGTGGCGCACTCTACATCTCCCCTGTACTGCTCCAGTCATCCGTATGGACTGCCACGTTATGGCTGAACAGGGGTTTTCAAAGCGCTGCATTGCACCTGCACATTGATGCAAGTACTGTACATACCGCGTACGGCGCACTGATAATCAGCCAAGTGTTGCAATCACTGCATTGACGCTGCAGAATTTGCATTTTGTTGTGCGTCGCACAGGCAGAATCCTTGAAGTGTGCTCGAATCTGGTTCAAAACGGCACATTTATCACTTAAAATGATTCCCGTAACTTATTCTTCATTTTGCAACCAAAGTTGCGCAGAAGAAACCACTTTTTCGCCCGAAAATTGAAAATCAAAAGATTGGAAGATTTCGAAAACTCTCAAAACATGAGCCAAATCACGGTGCCACACCGGGCGGTGCCACCTGCGTCACGCTCTGGATGTCCACAGAATTTGTTTTTCCAACAACAATGTTAATAATTGTTAAGAACTCAGTACAATTCGGATTTTGATTGATAACCTCATCTCAAAAGTTTTGTTCGTTATTAATATTTCGATGGATATGTAATCCGCATTAGTAAAACGAATAAATTAATAAAATTTGCACGGTACATGTACCTGCATCAATGTGCAGGTATAAATGTGGCACGTTTTAAAAGCCCTGGAGGATGACTGGAGCAGTACAGGGGAGATGTAGAGTGCGACGGTAGAGTGCGACACTGAAATTCCCCTATATGATACAAGGTCTGTATATACAGTAGCTAAAAGTACTGTAGAAGCGTAATTTTTCGGGCATATGTACTGTACAGACTGTATTGTACCTATGGTCGTACCGTATGTGTACTATTGAAAATGCAGGGCTACTCTGTACATACGTATAACAATAATAACAATTATTATAAAAATAAGCTTCCACGAGTGCAATACCAACTTGCATTATCACAGTTATCACAAAGTAGACGATCGAACGAAAAGCGGACCATAACGGCTTTATTGCACCGTTTCGCATAAGTACAATAACGGTTTGCAAAAACTAGCGATTTGTAAGAAGCGGAACGATTTGCGCGTTTCAGCAACACTACAAACCGCTTTATTTTCTTCGTAGAAATTTTGATCCAAATCATTTATCACAAGTTCCTGGCGACAAATTTCACGACAACCCGCAAAAGCCTCAACGACTGGTTGTGTTTGGAAATGAAGAACATTCATGCAGTTCAATGGAAACCACCATCACGGTTACTACAAAAGTGTAGCGAATCTGCGAATGTATGTAATAGGAGTATGCACAATTACAACAAATTTTCATACCAGTAAAAATGCAGTGAAAAGGATAACTGAAATAAGTCTGAAAATATTTTACACAATACCGGCTGCGGTGTTTTGCGTATGATATTACGCAATACCGTAATATGGATGGACCTAGTTTGAATTGACGGGTATTGTATTTGCCCAACAGTTAAAAGCGTTGTCAGCTTCCGGCTCAAGAAAGCGTTTACTGTGGCTGTAATCATGCCTAACAACTAATTTGATTGTACATTGTTTTACTAATTAGTTAATATAAAAGCAAAGGAATGACTCGAGGAACAACTTTAACAACAAATACAAATTAATTTACCGTATTGCTAGTTTAGCGTGCTTGGCTGCTTACTCTCTAGACAGAATCAGCGCACATATGCTAGTGAGTGATAAATTTTAGGATTGCTTTCAGAAGCTTAGGACAAAAAAGACGCATAATCCCACCCACAGCATTCCGAACGCATGCGGCGCAGTGCGCTGCACGACGCAGCTAAAATATCCGGTTGTCGTACAACTGCACTTGCCACATGCGTACGGATATCTGGGTATGGGGTTATGCGTCTTTTTTGTCCTAAGCTGTACTTTCGCTCATGAGGAAAACTGCAACAAAAGAACACTGAGCGGACAAAATTTTCGGCAGAAGTGTTGGCTGCCCCGGATGCTTTGAACCGTTTAGCGGCTTCCTGCGTCGCCCAAAATGCTTTTCGCAAATAATCCAGTATTATTATACCGTAACGACAGTAAATTGTGTAATGTAGCCGTTCATCATAACATATTCTACGCTCATGAACCTGTCTGTCTGATCACTGTTCTACTTTACATGTCGTTCTCATATGCATATATAATGTGCCCTTGTATTCGCTACATTATCTATCGTTCTAACTACGATACATCCGCGTTAACATGTGTTCATAATAAAGCCTACGAAAAGCCCCGTTACAATTGGTAACACCTTTTGGGATTGTAAATTGCTCTTCTACATCTGTTATTTGTTCATTCATTTCTCCCTTCCTGATTAAGATTATTATGAATCACCATCCCATTGTCTTTACGTTTTAGCGCTAGAATCTTGATGCTCTTGACTTTTACTTTGGTACAGGCGATTCATTGTTGGATTTTCCTGCCAGCCAGCTAGCTGTTCTTGCTAATGCGCTTACCGCGCTTCTTGCCCTTGTGCTTTTTGCACTTCCTGCTACTTATTACTTTGTAATAAGAATCTTGCCATGTTGCGTTGTGGTGTTCCTAATTATGCGGGGATGAATCTTTTTTTTCACAGCGTTCGTTGCCTAACTCATCTTCATCTTCCGGTCAGCATCTTGCCGGCCGTGCCAGCTTTTTGGCTACACGTTAGCATAACAGCCGCTAGATCGTGGTACGGTGGATTAACCATCCCACCAGAACAGCAGTCAAACCGGCTACTGTTACAATACACTGTACGAAGCGGTCCGCATTCCGCCGAATGCCGGCTTTTTCAGCTGAATAGATGGTGCATCATTCGTGGGCAGTGAGCAGCGTCGGTATATCCGCTCTTCGCGGTCCACGAGAGCTTTCTCCTTTTTTTTAACGATTTGGTTTCCCAAAAAGCGGGTTGTCTGCACACCTAACGATTTCTGACGGATTCTGGGAGCTTCCGGGCGCGGAAGCCTGAGTAATTTAATGTCGCCTTGACCGCTTGACTTGAAAGATTATGCCAACAATCTGCCTGTTTTTGGGAACTGTCGGAGGTTCACAGAATATATGTTCACAATGGGGTCTCCGTTTACCTCTGGCAATGGTCTGGATTCACTCTCCTTTTGAAATTTCTTCCACTACACGTGCACGGCCTTGTTATGAAAACTGAATAAAGTGACCCCTTCTTTTTGTGCTGCAGTGACCCCTTCTTTTTCTGTTTTTGGGTATACAGTCACATAGTATAGTACAATAATCAGGGGTCATGATTTGTTGCGCGGTCTAAGTCGCATTACTGGTCGGCCTCCGAATCACACCGCAGCTTTCCGAACCGCTGTCTACGAAGAGTATTGTCTGGTTCGCCGTGAAACCGCCTCCTTTTCGGCCATTCAAACGCTAGCAAGTCGGGACATTTTAATCGATGGTTTATTGACGGTTCTCCTGCACTTCTACACATTTAAGGCTGCGGTGATGGTGTCGTGTGCGCGTATGACACGCTACAAAAACCCAGATAACTTCTAGTCTATTTAGTGTTGTAACTTATTTCAAACTGCAGTAAACACCTTCAGAAGAAAAGACAGAAGTGCGGCTCGCTGCTGCTTGCAAAGGTTGACATAGACTTTTAGAATTTTTATTGCTCAGTAACGGTAGAAAGTCTGAACAAAACTTTTTGAAATAAAATTCGATTAAAGATATAATATGTAGAGGACTAATTTACGTGCAGCACGATTTGGTCCATGTTTAAGAATATTCGCCTCTATTGTAGTAGGGGGCGAATATTCTTAAACCAATTCGCCTCTATTGTAGTATTGAGTATGTTTTCAAAACATCTGGATTCAGAATGTATTATTTGATCGCTAGCTTAATCCTGCCATCCCTCGCTAGCCAGTTATTTCGTTGTAGTGAGCTGAAGCGCTTATTTATTGATAATAATCTCCTTTCTTTCGAAACCACCCGAGAAAAGTTTTCACAATTTGCTTTGCATCCTTCAGGCAAGCATGTTATGAATGTTCATGGTTTTCAAACGGACGTTAACCTTGTCAGACGCCTACATTGAATTTCGTTTAGTCATAACAAATCTGGTGGTACTTGTCATATTAATTACTATTTACTGCTGACACTGACGGCTGATTGGCACCCGATAAACTGCGTTTACCTGGAACGTCGACGCGGCAATCAGCGCCACAATGCAAGGGTATGCAGTTTCGGGGAAATGCCGTTAATTCGCATCACATTAATTAGGCGCCATCGGTTTCCGAAACGGGTTCTTGTAAGTACAATAATATTTGGCGCACATTATTTATAAGTGTTTGGAAATTAAATATGAACCCATTTCCTAGATTATGAAAGTTGATGGAAATCGACAAAAACAAGCAGCTTGTACAGTTTGCAGAAAAAGGTGATGGAACGAGCAGAGTCAGTTGCCGCAATATTGATCACTGTCGGGAAGTAAAATTTCTGACATCAAGCAAAATTAATTATTAACGCCGCGCAGATCCATGTGCTCGTCAAGTCGATGCGCAACGTTCTAGGTATGCAAACCACACCGGCAATCAGATTTTGCACAATTCCACGGCAGTCACGCTTGCTTTCCGATTCATCGGTGTCTTATGTTTATTTTTGTGGCAGCGCGGCTTACTAAGCTTGCATTCTTACTTACTTCCTGATGCAGACGTTTTTCCTTGGGGCATTCATACTTTGCTTGTATAAATGTTTCCGATACATGTAAATGGAAAGTTGTCTATCGCACACGCTAAATTTTTGACAAGCAGTAATAAGCGTGGTGCCTCGTGACGTCAGGTGAATGTTCTTAAAATTAATGTTAATCGGTGACACTGACCGGCAAATTGACAACATCACAGATGTTGCATACATCTGCAGTATTAACGCTACGAAAAGCGTTAGTATATAAGGAGATGCTGCCTGAATGCCAGTGCTATTAACTGATATCCCATTCAGAGTCTGCTTAGCAAAACGCTCTGCTGGCCACCCTTTTCCCATCGTCTCTGAGTTCACTTGTGAACGATGAAGACAACCTCTGCTATCATCACGCTGTGGGTCATCGTCACGCTGCTTCCCCATAACAGCGCAGTGCAGTCTGGTAACCACACCGTCGAATCTGGGATCAACGCAACCAACGCTCGCAACCGCACAATCAACACTCAAAACGGCACAGTCAACGGTGAAAACGGCCCCATCAACACTGCAAACCGCACAATCAACGGTGCAAACGGCCCCAACAACACTGCAATTCGTACAACCAGCGCTGCAAACGGCACCATCGGATCTGGGAATGCCACCGACCTGAAGCCTGAGCAAACCCGGTAAGGCCCGTTAATGTGTCTATTAGGTTTCCCCCGTAAAGTTGGTTTCAGTGCAATGGCCTCCTGGAACCCAGCTGCTGATCTCAGAGACCTTGCTTTCACACATTTAGCGCCCTGTACAGATAAGAACATTTCAAAGCATCATGCTCTGTCGAATACAATTAATGTATTGTCGCATGAATCATAATCAAGTGATACTGTTCATACATATAACTACATAAAAGAGATGCCAGTAGCGCACCTAGATAATCTCTATATTTGCTGCCGTCATCCGGCTGGAGTGTGGCGTTGCGGCAGTACATATGGCTAAATCTGGCGTGGTACATAAGCACCATGTATAGTCACAACGTCATACTCCCGCCGGCTGACAGCAGCAAGTGCAGGGATTATCTAGTGCGCTACTGACATCCCTTCGTAGACGTATATGTACACTGAAGAGAAGGCGCAACGGATTTTTGAGTACGCGCTTAGTGGTACAGCGCAGACATCGCCAAACATCGAGCCGAACTTTAACTGCATTAGCCGATTAGCGGTTGAATTAACCGTTAACCGTAGATGGTAGCCCTAACAAACGTTCGTAACTGCCAACCGTGCATGTTTGAAGCGTGGTAGTTGTTTGTTTGCTTCACACTGCAGCCATACACGGCTGACGGTTACACTTGGTTGTTAGGGCTAATATCGACACTACCGACCGAATGTTGGTAGCGTCGTAACTTTCCCGTACGGTTGCCAACCATCACCGTACGCTCGCGCACGAGGTCGACAGGATTGAAGATAAAATTTGCGTCATGGTCTTATTAAATGCGGCGTAGCAACAGGTTTCTGAGTGCAGAATGAAAAGCTGTTCTACGACGTACACATAAATGCAGAACCCGAAAAAAAATTCACTTTGACGGTTTCTTTTGAAAACAGCATTACTGTGTTGTTTTCAATAAAAAATTTAAGAAACAAAATTTACTATTAAGGTAAAATGCGATGCCTCGCCAGCTGATTACCATAAAGTACAACCCGGATCTACTGGCCGCAGATTTTAACTCCTCTAGCTGCGTGAAAACGAGAGCAGGCCGTTAAAGCGACCAAGTATATCTTATAGAGTGATCAACTGGCCCAACTTTTATTCTCTAAATTATGACTATCGACGAACCATTTAAAAGTAGGATTACTAGCGAGCTCATATTGAATGCATCTGCGTTTTTTAGCATTTTCTATGGAGATATCATCCAGCAGATGCTTATGCGTCGATGTCCCGATCCACTGCAAATTTATGACTGCAAAGAGTGTGAGAAACATTGCGGAAATCTCAACCCCTCGCCGTATTGCGGTTACGGCTGTCAATTAACATCAACATGCATCTGCAAACCAGGTACATATCGTACATTCCGGGAATCACCGAAATGCGCGCCTCCGGATGGGCCCATCATCAACAACTGCAAGCTGCCACCCAACGTTTATAAAGGTTAATGTAGGCAGGGCCAGATGGGCGAGGCGATGCCATGTCTTGCGATCATTTGAAGTATACCGCATACGCTGACTATCGCTTAATTTCTCTGACGAGCGTTGCGTGATCCCTGATATTGTCTGGTTGCTTTTGATTAGATATGGTTCTGCTAATGTCATGAAATGCGCACTTATACAGTTATACATGACCGGTTGTCAGACTAAAATAAACAACGATGAATTTAAACGAAGAACGAAGAACTCTTAGAATATAAACTGCCTATTAGTATACTAGCTAAATTTGGCGATTAATTAAAAATCCTAAGATTTCGTGGAATTCGGATATCGCTGTGCTTGTTGCAGTTAGCACATATATACAGCTGGAAAGCCAAAAAAATGGGTGGCTATAAAAAACTGGGGTGAGATGGGATGGTTATATTGATTTCCTTACTGGTTAGCTTAATTGACCGTGCTTTGTGTAATACGAGTTGAATATTGTAAGGTTAGATCGAAAATTCCACTATGCTCGAAATATGGCAAAAATGTTGGATCAGGCACTTTTGCCTGGCATACTCAAAAATATTCTGTAAAACTAACGTACTTCTAGGAAAAGTTTTAGTTACATTTGTGTAAATTGAAAAGAATGGAATGCAAAATGTTACAGTTGATTAGCAAAGAGACATGCATATCCTTGCAAATTAGGCGGAGCCCCACTTATGCATGGATACCGTACCTGTATAAAGGGAGATGGTGATTAATGGATACCAAATCTTACGCGTGACGTCGTTATATACGGTAATCGTGCATCCTGCACTTGAAAGTACAGAGATCGTACGGCGTGCAGACGAAACTTAACCCCGCATTGAGGTGTAGGGCTTTCTGAGATCTTGAGCAGCGACCGTAGACCACAATAAACGCGGAGGCGAAGCCGTAGCCGTTACTTGGACGTAATAATTATTGTAATTTCCGGGGTTTCGATTCGACAGTGCTGCTGCTGACTACCCCTGCTGAAGTGACTCACCGGAAGTAAACGCACAAATTACGACTTCCTCCGCGCTATTGATTTACGATTTGTGTTGCTGAGCGGAACCAGCGATTTACTGTGGTTACAGGCATTGCCATATGACAGGAAATACACTTATTTGATCAATTACCGCACACGTCTTACATTTCCTTTTGTGTAAATGTGAAATCTGTCCTTGGTCAATTATGTTCTGATTGTAACAGTTTTCAAACGAACGATTAATTGTCAGAGTTGTACATTTAAATTTAGTCAATCGTAAGCAATCTGGTGGTACTGTTGACACTGACTGGCTGATTTACGCCGGCAGTCAAACTGCGGTTATCCCGGAACGCCGACGCGAAAATAAGGGCCCGCGCTGAAGCGCTGAGTCTGAGTCTGAGTCTGACCCCTAAAAGGCTGAGTCTGACTACTGAAAGTTTGAGTCTGAGCACTAAAGGGCTGAGTCTGACTATTAAGAGGCTGAGACTGTTAAAGTAATATCTCGATGACTTTAACTCTTGACCGGAAATATGGGTCCAGCGAATCATATGGTCCAACATATGGTAACATACAATTAACGCTAAAACAAAGTAATGTAAAAGTGCAAAATGTTATTAATTTGGCAACACCCCATGCGGTAATCCAACACGGGACATTTACCGTAGGTTTTTGAGAGTATAACTGTTTAACTGCAGCAACACAAACGTTGAACAGAACGAAAGAAATAACCACAACTGCAGCGCTACTCGGCATTTCCGGCCAAAATAAAAATAAATTTATTTCAATTACAGTAATTCAACTACGTACTTGCTGTACCATGTATACTGAATAATAAGACGGTAATCTCCGCATGTAATCAGATCTACCTATAATAATAATTATGGTGATATGTACTGACTAGTAATCGTATGCAACAAGGCTCAATAAATTGAATAAAGCACATGCATTACACCAGTAGAGTAATAAAGAATAGCACTACCCAAAATTGAAATGTACCTGTCGGCTTCTCACTACAATAACAGTATGAGGTGTTTGTTGATGCGCGTATTTATGCATGTTCAAATAACAGCACTAATTATAGCTAATGTTAATGAAGCAAAAAATCATACAGCGTTAATTGCAGCAACATTACAGCCTATCTTTAATGATTATACTAGCCTATTCTGCCAATGTAGTATTAGAATTTCAGTTCTGCACGACATAGGCATAACAAAACCACCGACTCGCCTTCGTAGCTGATCAGCTGGAAGTTAATCCGAAATAACTAATCGTATGGTCGTTCAAGTGAAACACTATGATAAGTGAACGAGCGATGGTCGTTCAAGTGAAACACGAGAAATAATAAATTTCCCGATTTCCCAGACCGAGTAGGTAAAGACTGCAATGAACAGGCTAAATTTCAGAAATTGCTACAAAATCGTAATGAAGTTACCGTCACTCAAAAATTACCCAGATGCAATTTATTATATTTTACGACCATCGGCATTCCAGATAAAGTATACTTATATGCCTATCTAGCCATCGTTCCTATGCAAACCTGTGATCAACAATAGAATAATGATCGGCGGTGTCAAATTTTAGTAGTCGGGGGAGAGCGCATCGAATGATTAATCTCGTGCGGCTGGGCTTATCAGCAAACCGCTTTCCGGAGCAGAATGCCGCCTTTCCAAAACAGTTGGTTTGGTAGATTAGTGAGCCAAAACAAGTAAATGGCGCCTAAAATTCCTCAGCCGTAAGAAATCACATTAAGCCTTTCCCAAGGCAGTTGAAAATGGCGAAAAATTGCAGGATAAACGGCAACACAGCGTTTCCCCATAAAGCTATCTGATGTGATTTTAATATGAACAATGTCTGTCAAGCAGTGACTGCCAGTCCTTAATTAGTAAAACTTTAATGACGTAACGCTATAATTATTTAAAGTACTGCTTTCTCCGTGGTTACAGACTTACAGTCATTATTAAATACTGGACTTCATTTCGGTGCTCTACATTTCCTACACTTAAGACCCGATGAAAGGATTTTCTGACTAGAGGCCGCTAAAGAAGAATCTATAGTGAAATTGCAGATTTGTGGAAAATATGGCGTTTTTCACGATCAAGCCAAACTGACGACGCGGTTTTGAATCCACAAAAACGGCGTGTCATTTACGTGTCATTTTTGATTATCTTTTTGAATTTTAGTTTTCATTTTTTATACTTAGCTTTAACTGACGCTGTGATTAGCTACGTTATCTGAACCTGTACGATATGCACATTAGGACGTTAATGCTTTTCACTTTGAGTACAATTGCTGGCAAGCAGAATTCTTCATTATACCACTGCTATAATGCATTTGTCTTTATTCAAGTTTAGTGAACCGTGTTTCATAGGTTTAATTGTCAGTGCATACTGCATAATGAATATTCCCGGCTAATTATACGAGGATCTAGGATCTATGATTTGGTTACGATCTACAATAGTTATGAGCGCGCATTATCGGCTTATCATACAATGGACGACAAAAAAAAGTTGAAATCGACCGGCCAGTGTGCGGTCGCGCCTCATCAACTTCTTTTTGTCGTCCACTGTAAATGTTCCCTAATGCACCTCAACCTGCAACTGTATGCTATGCGCACTGCAGTACTGTGTAGCAGAATAAAAGTATCCGCGTCGCGCTGTATCCGCACTAGTTGCGCGAATCGTGTACGCGCTCTTACAAGTGCCCGTGGCTGCAATTTCGTGGCTGTACTGTCCTTCAAGTGCCGGGCTGGGGCACAGTACAGTTGTAATTAAACTAACTTTAGTTTTATTTTAACTTAATTAAATTAACTTTCAGTTAATTAATAACGTTCGGTGAACCGTGAACGTCCCGTGCCGCGTACGTCCCGATCGCCGCAATCTATTGTACACATACATAACTTGGTTTTAGGGTTGCATGTAATACGGGGTTTTGCTGTACGTCGCAAATTTTTAGTCATGTGTTAAAGTCATCGAGACTTTACACGTGCAGTATTAAGAAAACTCAGCATTTTATAGTCAGACTCAGCCTTTTAGTACTCAGACTCAGACTCAGCGCTTCAGCGCGGGCCAAAAATAAGCGCCCGCATATAAGGAGATGCAGCTGGTGCCATTGCCGTTAATCGTTATTGCAATCCCTTTGCTCAACTACTGTTCCCCCTAATTCAGTCTTTGCCGAGCTCACTTTTATACGATGAAGCCAACCCCTGCTATCCTCACGCTATACGGTGCCCCTCCATTGCGGTGCAGCGCAGTCTGGTAACAACAAAGTCGAATCTGATTCTGGGCAAAACGAAATCAAGGATGGAGACGGTATAATCAAATCTGGGAATGCCACAATTAAGCCAACGGAAAAACGGTAAGGCCAGTTTATGATTATTGCGGATGTGGGCGACCTGCCTCATAATATACGCTATACTGGTATACATGCCGACCGAACTGCGCGCTAAACCTTTATGCCAGATCTCTCTCTTTACACATAACGCCTACCGCGCATTTTATACTTCACAGACAACAGCATGACAATATAGCATCTAGAACAATCTAGAAGACTCTACACAATGCTGGCGGCAAACACTCCAAACCACTAGCTGACAAAGCATGACCAGGCATCGTCGTGCACATGCGGTATACACATTGTGTGTAGATACAGCGTATGCTGTATCTACCACACTACCCTCCTTCTGTGGAAAAAAAACATATTCATGCAGTTTTATAAGTAGACAATTACTGATGACTAAGTTGACTTCTTTGTAGTTTTCTTCCTTCTTTAAGTAAGATGGCATAATGTAGGCATTTCTTGCGGTTTTAAACTTAGCATGGTAGATTTCCGTCCGAAGATCCGGTATATTCAATTCAGTCTTAAAACAGCTCGACATTTTGGAGGTCGGAATTGCAACAGTATCTCCATTTTCGCACAAAGGAAATTATTTCATAACGGAATAATATAGCGTCTCACACAGCTGTCACACAGTTGCTATTAAGGTCACGTTCACTCAGTCCGCTTCCCTTATTCAGTTATAGGCCCCCAATATTTTGATCCTGTAGATACCTTTGTCATTCGTGACCTTTCCAACAGTCTGCAGCAAGATGTCCAGATTCGCGACATATGTAGCATAATCTAGGAGCAACGGGACGGGATCGACCTGTAGATCTTTCTGCATTCTTTTTTAGTTGTTTAGTAATGGAAAAATATAATCTTGGCCGTATTTGCGGAGGTAACGCTTGTAGTTCATGGCAAAGTTGGTGATGGAAATCCTGTATGGCAACAGGCATGTTGTACATAAATCTTTCTTGAAGTTGTTGCGGTAGATGGACGAACAGGGCGCAGATAATTTGTTGGTCATTTTTCGTTTGATTTACACTTGTGAGATATTCAATCACGTTGTCGATGTATTTTTCGGGTGATAAGGATTTAGGACTCATGCTGTGCTGCGAAAAGTTTGTAATGGAATGGTATGGTCGGTCAGTGATGATGTTCCAGCATTATGTTGTACTGCGCTGGGGAGGATTCTGGTTGGTGATGGTGAAGGCTGATTTCTGGGCTCAATGAAATCAGATAAGCGAAATAGCGATGATGGCTATTCCATGCGCACTGGGATAAGAAGCTTGTATATATGAGGCAGATCTCCACAATAAAAAAATTAACTTGATGAAAGGTCGTAGAAAACTTTTAGCAACTCAGAGGATTTATATAAAGGTCACCGTGGTTCGAAACCGATCTGCTACCAGATGTGGGCGACCTGCCTCATGATATACGCTATACTGGTATACATGCCGACCGAACTGCGCGCTAAACCTTTATGCCAGATCTCTCTCTTTACACATAACGCCTACCGCGCATTTTATACTTCACAGACAACAGCATGACAATATAGCATCTAGAACAATCTAGAAGACTCTACACAATGCTGGCGGCAAACACTCCAAACCACTAGCTGACAAAGCATGACCAGGCATCGTCGTGCACATGCGGTATACACATTGTGTGTAGATACAGCGTATGCTGTATCTACCACACGGCTTACGTTTTCACGGTTAAGCAGGATTTAGAAAACCTTCGAGAAAAATTAGTATAACCAACTGCAAATCTGAGATAATTCTCTCTTGCGCAGTTAGCATCGTCATCGAGTGATCAGGTGTTTTCAACTGTCCTATCAATTGTGCATATGCGGAAGTTTGATTTGTACAGTTGCCGATAATACGGCAACGTGTTTCTTTCCAATCGATGCAGTCGCCACCAAGAGCAGTTGCTATTTCGCAGGGCTTAACGGTAAGCGTGACGATAACTATGCTTTCTATCGTCAATCCTATCGTCAAACGGTCCGATAAGGGTACGCCATGATGACGCGCAAGAGCCTATCGTATATCGTACCGTATATCGTAAGCCTTTTTGCGCTTGCGAACACAATCTATTGAGTAATCAATCAACTCACGGTTAACGGTATTCATAGTGATGCCCACCGATGCAGCATCTTAGTGAGTTTACTGGCGAGCTTATGCCGAATGCCTAATTGGCATTTCCTTTGCAGTTCATTTGCATGCGGCCGCGCAAAAAAAATTATGACATGTCCCGATCCGTTGACTATTTGGGGCTGTCAGGAGTGTGAGAGGTCTTGCGGAAACCCCAAACCCGTCGCCGTTATGCAATTTTTCTTGGGACTTGAAAATGGTCTTGCAAACCAGATACATACCGCACCTTCCAATCACCGAAATGCCGCGCAATGGGCCTATCATCAACAACTGCATAGTCCTCTCAGCAGGGCGCCATCCGAGGGAAACTGAGAAACGGCCGGAAAATGCGCCGATAAGGGAATCGAACCTCGGCTACGTCGTAGATCCGCGTAGGCAGTACCACCGAACCACGGCGCAAAGTTGTCGTATCTAAAAGAGTTGGATAACCTTTTTAGACCACTTCCCTGCCACGCTTAGCGGTATGAGCACTCTTCTCTCTCAAACTGGTATGGCGAAAACAACTTGGAGGAACGATGGAGATACGAACAGGAACACAGAAACCAGGAATGCCTATCAGGAGCCCTGCGAAACACACGAACGAACGAAGAATGCCTTACTTCTCACTTCTGGTCTCGGGTAATACAAGGATCAGATAAAGGGGAAGGTCGATTGTGACGCGAGTATACTGCGGCTGACTACGCTATAATCCGTAACTTGATTATGAACGCCAGTCGTAACCTTTAGAAGATACTGCCCTTTAATCTAATGCACAAGTATTTCCTCAACACATAGAAGTCAGAAAAGTAAGAAGATCAGAAACCAAGAGACTAATTCCTGACCGCTCTTAGATAATAGGCATCACTCGAGCTTATTTAGACTAGCAGAAGTACACGGCATACTAGGGACTTAACGTACAACCAATCACAGGTAGAGAGATGACTAGATAATAACACGGAGACTCGTATTTACAGGTGAAAGGCGGACATCTTAGAGGCATCCGGACGTACGTACGATGTAGGATATCCTCCTCCCCACGTCAAAGTGTTGAAAATCCTTGAATGACTTTGTCGCTGTATATGAGCCGGTTCTCTCCTCACACCCCCCTTGCAGCTTTCGCTACGTCTTCGTAGCGAGACCAAGCGATCCTCCACGCGGCTCCTTATCCGCACTTTCCGAACGGCTTATTCACCGAAAATCGGATTTAGAGGCTAACGCACTGGGCTCAAAGGCGAAGTGGACGTACCGAACCTTGATCTGCTACCATCTCAGCAGAGAGCTATCCGAGGGAAATTGAGAAACGGCAGAAAAAATGTGCCGATAAGGGAATCGAACCCCGGCTACGTCGTAAGATCGGCGTAGGCAGTACCATTGCACCACGGCTCAAAGTGCTGAAAATCCTTGAAAGACTTTGTCGATGTATGTGCGCCGCTTCTCTCCTCAAAGTCACAAGAAAAGGCTAGATGCTGCCGATGTTGAATAGCCGCGGCTACCAAATGTTTTGCTTTTGTTAAGTTTAGTTGTAATAATTCTGGTGATGACATTATACTTCCATAAATGCGTATTTGTACGTGATTCGGTGCAAATAAACGTACACGGCCTCCAGACGTTCGTGAATGAGATCCATTGGAATTCGGACCTCGTCCAAATGCCGCAGCAGCTCGTGGTTTAATTACACGTGCTGGCCTGCCGACCGTGTTGACCAAATCGGCGCGCCAAACCAAGCCTCGTGTTTTTAATCACCAAATTAACATCGTTGGTTCACCATTTTGCACAGTGAGGATAGCTGATTCTGTATTAAAATGCCAATTCCGAGTAAAGCTCTTGATCGACTGTTTTAAGCTAAAATACTAAGATACTAAGGGCACACGTGCCCGCAGCAGGCAATTAACTGCACAAACTTGGAAATCACAATCAAATGAACCACACGATCATGGACATGCCATCTACGCCAATCTACAACTAATGGCGTAAAGCACTGTCACAGGCACTGTACTTTCGCAAGTTTCACAACAGCGAACAGATACTGTACAAAAACAGCAGATATGCAAGATATGCAACTACCGAAACATCAACAACAGCACACTTTTAAAAGACTATAACAAGAAAATTTCCTTAATTTCTCGGAATCCTGTATTGTGCCCATCACGCACATAGCGTTCCCTCTTTGAATTCGTATGGAGATCCGCTGCCGGAAAAATTCTTTCGCGCGTGGTTGCCCGGTGCGGCCGCTGCGAAGTGTCCGATTTTATCGACCAGCTTCTCTCGCTCCGTCTCCCAAGGGTCCGTATATTTCGAAAGCCGCGGGGGTAAAATCATATCTTGGCTGAAGCCACGCATGTTTTGTGAGCTTTTTTGTTTTGGCCAGCTCCGCTGCGGCACCGACGTTGACGGATTTCCGGTCAATATACGAAGTTGCCAATTCCGAAATCAGCTACGCGCCAATTGCCAAATGCCAATTCCTCACCGGTTAGTAAATAATGCACTGCCTACAATTCCACACACCGTTATTGTACGAAGGTCTTCCTAGCCCGGCTACTAAAGGTAGGCAGACTAGTATGCGTGTCGCGAACAATCCAGTATTACCAACCCAGCACCCTGCACCGAGCCGGCATTCCGCCAGCTAGATATACGCTCCTTACCAACCAGTTCTTATACGCTTTATTTTCAATATAAGTAAAGACGAGCACCGCAAGCAGAAATATATACAAAACAAAACCTGTCCCAGCTAGCATGAGACGGGACCGTGCAGTTGCACAATACACTCGTGGCATTGCCGCTCATGAACTCTGAACTTAAACGCAGAAACAAAAAGCCTTTAGAACGACTCTAGCCCGTCCTAATAATAAACACTTTCATGCCGATCTGGTTTATCAAAGCAAATGCAGCACCGCATCATGTGCCAAAAGTTTCGCATGCAGTAGGAACAAAGTAACAATGATCGGTAATCGTGTTTCCCCTTCTTATGCGTGAAAGCTAGTTTGGCAGCGGCGCCCGCGCATTGCGAAGTCGCATGAATATGCGACTTCGCAATGCTTGTTACCCAAAATTGTTTTGTTACCCAAAATTTTGTTTTGTTACCCAAAATTTTCGCGTCACCTGACGATTTCTTACGGAATCCGAGAGATGCGGGTTGTGAAGGAGTGGTTGTCATTTTGTCATTTAAGGGGGGAAGATTATGCCGGTACACCGAAAATTTGCTGACCTACACTTTGCTTTGACGATTGGCTGTCCGACAGACGAAATGTGGACCCGACAGTTTGTTGAAAATTATGAAACGAAAAACTCGCTGATCCACAAGCTGCTGAACGACAGCTTGCTGAACACGGACATTCTGCTGACGGCATTATGTTAAAACTGGAAAACGTAAGAAAAACAGGCGAATAGTTATGCGGTTATGCTGGTTAGCCGATTGTCGTGGTATTCTTTAGAGTGACGGGTGCTGGGGGATTCGCGAGATGGAGCTCTTTTTCATCTTCATCGGATAGAGGTGGAGTTTATCAGTATTTCGGTGTTGTAATTCCATTCAAAAGCGCAGTAACTATATCATGCCCGAATTCCATTTCGCAGTTCCATACGGAGATAGACATACAGCGTGGAGATTTTAAAGACTCAGAGATTACAAAACGCTGTATTGATTCATTATTGAAGACGTAGTAACATAAGATTAATGATATATTTCTAGTATTGATTCAAGTTTCTGAATAGACGTTGGGTAGATTAACATGGCCTTTCAACATGGCAAAGTGCAACAAATCTTAAAGCAGATTACGGCTTTTGCTATTTCTTTCCTCACCAATTTTTTCTTGAAAATATGAATATTCTTGCGATTGTACTGCACGTTTGCGTGGTTCAATAAACAAATTGTTGATCGAAATCACATCTATCTGTACAATGAATTGTGTTGTCGTCATAAACGTCCTGACATTTTTTTTTTATTTTTATGATCCTGCCGCTCCTCGCCAGCCAGTTATTTTCGCCTTGCTTAAAATGGAAGGGGGTGAGCTCCATCGGCTATTTATTTACCTTTATCTCTTTTCTTTCGAAACGACTAGAAACGTTTGCGGCTTAATTTATGTCTCTAGGGTAATCATGTTTTGATTGTACAAGTTTTTCGAACGAACGATCAGCTTAGCAGATGTATACATTGTATTTTGGGCAGTCATAACAAATCGAATGCCAACCGATTTGTACTTATAACAATAACTAGTATTTCCTGCTGACAAAGACCGGCTGATTGGCATCTAGCTGACAAACTGCATTTACCCGGATCGTCGACTCGGCAATCAGTGCCAAAATGCAAGGACGTGCGGCTGAGTGGGAGTGCCATTAATTGGTATCCCAGTTATTTGGCAAGACCTCTTTCTGAAACGGTCCTCGCTTACAAGTGCATAAATATAACCCACGCATATTGTTTTTCGGAAGCGCTGTAAATTAAATATGAAAACGTTTCCAAAATTAGAGGAATTTATAGAAACTGACAGAAACATGCGGCTCTTGTACAACGTCAGATAAAAACTCATCATTCTAACAAGCAATGCCAGGTTTATTCTTAATTAAATACCGGTGTCAAGAAAAATTATTTAGGACGTCATCAAAGTATTTAGGCATCAAAACTAATTGATACTAAGCATAATTAATTCGTACATCCGCAATGTATCTGTTCGTGAAATGGATACACAACGTTTCAGACTTTCAGGTATGCGCAACTTACTGGCAGTCACATTGTACACAAGCCACGGCAGTCACGCTTTTTTCACATTCATCCGTGTCTTGTGTTTATTTTAGTGGCAAGTATGCTTAATTAGCTTGCTATTCTCACTTGCTTCTTGAAGCAGATGGTATCTTTCCTTGAGGCGCACGTGTTTTGCTTGTATCAATTTTTCCAATAAACGGAAAACTTAGCAATCAAAACAAACTGAATCTTGGACAGGCAGTATAAGCGTGGTGCCTGGTGGCGTGAGATGCATGTTTTATTTAATACTAATTGGTGACACTGACCGGCTAATTACAGTAGCACAAATTAATAATGCGTTCATCTAAAAAATTAACGCGACAAGCGCCAGTATATAAAGAGATGTAGAGTGTCAATGATGTTAACTGATCCCCATTCACTTGGCACAGCACTCGGCTGTCCACTCTTTTCCATCTTCACCGACATCACTGGCATGCGATGAAGTCAACCGCTGCTATCCTCACGCTTTGGGTTGTCGTCACGCTGCTCCATTGCAGCGCCGAGCAGTCTGGTGACAACTTCGTCCAATCTGGGCACGACGCAGCCAGCGCTGGAAACGATACAGTCAAATCTGAGATTCCCACCAACAAGACCTTAGGGAACACCCGGTAAGCCCATTTACATATGACTTAAGCGGCTTAAGTTTCCACGGTGGAGCAGGTTTTTGTGGAATAATTTTTTTATAAGGTAGCCAGCTTATCTGCGACACTATTCTTTCACGTAGTCAGTGTCGTGTCAGTACTGCCTTTAATTGTACTTCCACGACATTAATTGCGTGAAGAAGAATAAACTTATAATCATAAGTCATAGAAGTATAATTATAATCATCATTATAATTATTTTTTATGAGGGTATATCAGTAGCGCCACCAGATAATCCCTGCATTTGCTGCCGTCAGCCAGCTGGGGTATGACCGTTGCGGCAACATGTATCGCTAAATCTGTCACGGTACATAAAGACCATGTATTATCACAATGTCATTGCTCCAGCCGGCTAACGGCAGCAAGTACAAATACAGGGATTATTCAAATGCGCTACTAACATGATTGTCTTTTCGCGTTGTCGCCTAAATCACTATGGAGTGATCATGTTAATACAACTCGGTGAACTCAGTTTCGCTGTTCGGGTCAGAGTCAGAAGGCGGTAGTACAGCAGAGGCATACATACACAAGCTGCAAAGCGTGTGTTTGCATACTTCAGCTTACTTTTTTACAAAGATGCGATGATCTAGCACGTTTTCCAAATTTTAAAATATTTTAAAATAATTTAAAAATTTTAAAAACACGCTATAACCGTGGATCGGTGTAAGAACTACGCGCACCAGCGGTTTTTGCTCACTTGTGTACAAACCGTTTTGCTACAAATGCGATAAATTAATATCTGTACAGCAAAAAAAAATGTTTAGGAGAGCGCCACAGCGAAATTTGCTACAAAAACACGAAATTGATGATCATGTACCTAGCTCCTTTCCTTAAAGGGAATCTAAGCAACCAAGAATCGGCTGAAAAAGGCACCGATGGGGGAATCGAACCCCGGCTAAGTCGTTAGATCCGCGTAGACAGTACCACTGCACCACAGCGCAATACGCTGAAATCCTTTGAAAGATTTTGTCGCTATACGTGAGCCGCTTCTCTCCTCACAGGAAATAAGCTATTACATGAAACCGCAAAAGCGGCTAACAATAACTACAAACCGGATCTGTAGACAGTACGTTTTGATTTCTACAAGCGAACGCAAAGAGGCGGGCCGGCAAAACCATCCAGAATTTATTATGGCGTAATCAATCAATCAGCTTAAGTGTAATCATAGAGATGACCACCGACGCATCATTTTACAGAGAGATTTCTATATGACCGTTTTACTTTTATCTTACGTTACACATAACGCAGAATACGGCCCCATTCCATTAAAGATCTTTAGCGTACACGCTCATGATGAATACTGAATTGCTCAATCACAACTTCAGCAGAACTTTGAGAAATAGTCTTTAGAGTTTGGAGACAGATAACTACGTGAAAATGGTACACAACAATTGCATAAACACTAGTTGACCGGTGAACGCAACTGCATACATATGTGGCAGCGCGTCACATAACAAGATTGCTAGCGAGTTTATACCGAACGCCTTGACATTTTTTTGCAGTTCATTACCAAGCAGCATCCTACAACTCCTTTTGACATGTCCCGATCCATTAACTATGTGGGGCTGCCTGGAGTGTGAAAAGTCTTGCGCAAACCCCAACCCGTCGCCGTTATGCAATCTTTGTTGGGACCTGAAAATGGGGTGCATCTGCAAACCAGAAACGTATCGCACGTTCCGGGGATCGCCAACATGCGCGCCGCCCAATGGACCCATCATCAACAACTGTAAAGCAACGGGCTAACGCTAACGTTAAGCTGACGCCAGATGGCCGCGGCTACGATATGTATTGCGATTAGTTAATGTGCGCTAGTGACCGCCTATTTTTCTGATGAATTCTTGCACAAATTTCCAGTTTTTTGTCACTTTAAATATGAATAGTCCTAATGATGACATCAAAAGCGCACTTACACATACCGAGTAGTTCGAGTCGAATAAAGTATAAGAACTTCCTGAGAACGGCAACTGCATGTTTGTCAAATTCTGTGGTTTAAATGATATGATAATGAGGTGCACATGACAAAGGTGCATAGTGTGATACGTTAGTCTACTGTATCTCTGAAAATTTTAGTTTTATTCAGTTGTCTTTTTTCTCTCCAGATTTCAAAAACATATATGATGCTGCAAAAAGGTCGCTTCACGTAATAATGTTTCTGCTATAGAATATAACGGTCGGCAGCAAAAAATAAATAAACGATACCCCAGATAACACGGAAGAACTCGAAAGCATTTAGCGAAAAACTGGCACGTGAACCGCTGCTGCTTGCGTTAGCGAATGAGTATCTGCTAACGTGGCTCATTCCCAGTACGAGAAGCGGTTGCGAGCGGCATATTATAAGTTGCCTCCGTATTATTTTAAACAGGGTAACACATACATGCGCAGCAGTCGTGCCGCACATACAAGCGGGCTGCTGAAATTTGACAGTTGCTGTTATGCAATTTACACTGAGGCTGAATGAAATAAAAATGATTTTTGATGTGGTCTTTACGTACGAATGCTGGTTAATCCTGGTTGGACATGGGTAGAGCGCGGACCGCCGACCGTTGCCGTTGTCGCCGTGGAGTACGTCGCAATGCGATTGGGCAAACTGTTGGCTGACTGTGACACAACCCTCCTACATCTGGTGGTCAGCATCATGCGCACTTGCTGTCGGAACTCTTTGCTGACCGCCAGGTAAACGAAGAAGTTAAGCGAATAATTCGTCAATAATGAGACGTCACTCATGAGTGGTAAAATAAACATGAAACTTGTTGTAGGCGTTATAGGCAGCCCAAAGACCTCGGCCAGCACGAGGGCGTTGATTGCCAAGTTGGGAGCTTGAGTAACAATGTAGACAGAGACGGTGCCCAACAGCAGAATATGGTGGGTGATGGTATGCTTATTGCGAAAGTCGCGGGTTTGATCGGAATGCAGAAGAGCTTGTGTGGCGCGATATTCTCGGCGAATGGTGCAAATAAGGATGCTGCTAAACAGCAGCAATAGAAGGAATTTCCCAAAGGTAGTAAATGCCTGCAAAATTCTACCCATCAGCCGTAACAGAAGTGATCTGGATGGCTGCACGCTGGATGCGTGCCCGTCAAAAAGAATTCAAACAATGTTTCCAAATTAATTAGCCTAGGAATATTTTCATAAACCTCTTAAGATCACAAAAATCTAGTCTGTACCAGGTAGGTAGTTGATAACTTGATAGGTATTGCAATGGTACGTAGTTGACAACAGTTTACAGTATGTCATAAGTCCAATATAATTATGTCAGTTGCTTACGCGTGCACTCACTATACATACGAAGAATGCTGCATTTGTTAAATGCAAAGTATGGTAGAAATGAAATCTGAAGCTACTAATTTTATTTGTGGGACCGCTAGAATACTGACTGTCAAAGTGCCTTGAGCTTCTGCCCAACGCAACAACCAGTGCGGCTGGACAGTTCTCCATACGGACAAGAACTGAAATTGTTCAATAAGGTCTTTGTTCCACGGAAAAGTGGAAATTGTCCAGCAAATGTAAACCAGCTCATACGATGTTAGCGTGCCAACAATAAGTATGATAACGCACACCGTAATCCGGGCTGGTAGCGCGGGGCGTGTCAAGATCACGCCAAATGGACTGATATAAGCTAACACTCGTCCACCCGCGAATGCAACTAACGTCCTGCAAATAGCGTAATGATTATTTTATCCAAAGCATTCGAAAAAACCGACGCGTACTGAGAAAAGGCTGTTCAACATATTGTTTACAAATATCTTAAATTATTTCAGATTATTGCATAATGGGGTGAGCTTCTCAATGTCACGAGTATTTATGGCCTACCAATCGCATATTTCCATGCATATGTAGCACAGGTAATTAGTGATCGAAGCTGTCACCCACAACCCCACGGCCTTTTGGGGTTCCAGCCAGAACGCCGCAGACTGGACTGGCATTTCCCGAACAAATGTTGGGAAGTAAGCCCACCTGAGAAAGTTCAAAATGGTTATCGTGTAAATTCAGTAAGCGGCTGAGAATTATTACGTTATTGTTCTTACTGCGCTATCAAGTTGGCGGCATTGATAGTAGTCATGAACACATTGGTGCTGGTACGCTTTTTGGCTGATTTCAACACGACAATGTTGATCGTATTGCCGAAGGTACAACAAGCCAGAAGGAATGGATATGCCACCAACCGAACAATGTAAGACCAGTTTACTGAGCTCCCGCTGTTTTTGGAATAGTGTGATTCGTAATCAAAGGTCAAGTTCTTGGTGCAATTACTGGATAGGGAATCGTTGGTGATCCACCCGCCGGGAAGGTAACAATCCGCTGTAGCGTTCATTGCGATATTCTTGGATAATCTTTTCTCAAATTGCCAAATTTCTACACAGATTATCAAGAGCAAGCACAACCAGGTAGCTGCACTGAAGTCAGCATAAGAAATCCTTTTAGTTGATGCAAGTTTGGATTTCACATGTTGCTGATGAAAGATGTAAGGCATTTGTTGGACTGAGATCCGTTTACGCCATCAAATCCCGGTTTTCTAAGCTAACCGTTGCCAAAGTGAAATCGATGCAGAAGTATTTGCGACACCTCACAACTTGTTGTGTGAATGAGCAAACACGGGCTAAAACGGTTTTAGTTTAGGCGGCACAGGAATTTGCGTGCTTATTGAGCCACGAAAAGTGATTTTCGCCTTTTTTCGAGCATCTCCAGTTACTCTATGACACGACGGAAATCTGCACGAAATGCGACGCGCTGGTTTTCCTGAAATCGCGGTATGCAGAGCATTTTGTCCAGTACAAAGTCAACGTATTATTATCGTTCTTGACAAGTTGACACACACACACCCGGGAAGTGGAAGTGGCCGATGTATTTTGTCGACAGCCAAGTGACCCAAAGTCGGAAACGCAAAATGTACAGGAAAGTGAAGAAAAAGTACGCTGTCGGTAGAGAAAGTGTTGGTAAATTGAGGAACACACCGGTTTGTTTATCGAAAGCCGATGTCAGAGGATATTACTTAAGGAATGCGGCGAATGCCCCTATCGTCTTGCGCCTTATTTGTACGTGGCTAATCGTGCTAATCAGGCTACGTCCTTAGACACCGTTCAAATATTACGTAACGGCCATGCGAGGGGTGGTCTAACAAAAGTGTTACGCGTTGTTACATGGGGTAGGTGGTCCAAAAATTTTTGTTACGTGCGGGCCGACACCCCATAGAAAAACTAAAAAAAATTAATAGGTTTTAATTACATTTTTATAGGGGGCTGGTCGGACTCTTCGTTACGTACGCAGCTGAGGGGTTGAAACTTTGTTATGTGGTGTTTCAAGGGGTGGGGGGTGGTAAAAAATCACGAAAAATCGCGTTACGTAATATTTAAATTACGCCTTACTCTGTCGAGTTCTTACGTAGCGAGATCGATTATTAGCAGTAGCATGGCGGTACTAAAGAGAAGGCGTACGCGCGCCGTGAGTGACGTCACAGTAAGGCAAGCAGCCCGCTAGCGCAGTGCTTTAAGGCTCGTAGGCTCCATAAACTGCTATGGTAAACGCATCTCACTTCCCGTGCTGTGAGTGGGGGATCACCGAGTTATAGCTCACAAGAAAGAGAAAAAAATTCAAGTTCTATAATGCAGATGTCTCCAGTAATAAAAGCGAATTGAAATTTTTAGAACGTTTCGAAAGTAAGCCGAGTTAGCACACAAAGTCAATGCAACGGTCGGTCCAGACCGCGCGACCGTTGTGTGCTAATTTCATACATTTTTTTACCTTTATATAACATTTAATAGGCTTTAATAGCACCCATATTATACATCGAAAATCTTAGAACTTTTTTCTCTTCCTTTCAAGCTATAGCCCGCTCTTTTTAAACTTCTGAACCTTAAAATCGCTTAACATAGCAACCAATGGAGCCTACGGGTCTTAAAGCATTGTGCAGATGGCTGGCTTGCCTTCTCATGACGTAGCACCGGAAGTAGGCGTGTCGCGCCTTCTATTTGATACTGCCATGGTAGCAGGCAACAGCTCCTGTACACGAATAACAAAATGCATGTGGGAACACACAATGCCTAACCATTGAAGGGTCTATTACTACTGCATTAAGGCCAAGGCTAGTTTGGCTTTATTCAAATGAAGATGGTCGGTTTTTTAAGGTTTTTGAAATCGTATTTTCTTTCTTGATACTTCGTTATATCCAGTTTAAATTGAGAAAAATTCACAACTTAAAACCGGAAAGATCGGCTTTAAACATACAGTTTAAAATGTGAATCGAAAAAATCACGCTCAAAAATTAACTAGTCTTCAGGTAACCATACAGAATTTTAGATAGACCACCCAGAAAATCATAAACATATTCCTCCTGCACCTTGCGAGGGCTTTTTTTAAAAAAAAAGTTTTAAACTTCACAAACTTAAAAAAACACAATTAGGGTTTCGATTTTCGTAAATAACTTGAGTTAAAACGATTTTTTTCAAAATCGCTCTCGCAATTATACTTCTAAGGTATTTCTACACCCAATGCATAAAGTTTATAAATTATGTTAGATCGCCTGAATTAGGAGTTAGTTTTCAAACTTTATCTGGTGCATTTTGAACGGTAGCCTTCGAAAGTTCATGCAAGTTTACATCACTCATGGGCATGTTGACTGTTTCAGCCCACCACATATATCAAACCATAGTGACTATCCAGACAGCCATTGCCCGCTTCTTACCACACTTGAGTGTGATCAAAATCTATTGTCTTTCGGTGTTTGCTTTGATTCCGCTGATCAGTGCTCTGTTTTATGGCTGGCAGCAGAACAAAAGATGCGTATCACGATTCTGTGATCTCCATTGATTTCATCGCAGGTGCGCTAACTTGCATTTGCGTTCGTAATGGTGAGCCGGGCCAGTCACTGCTAGCACCGTTACTCAGTTTGGGCAGCTAACTTAAAAAATCTATATTTCATAACCCTGGAATTTTATCACTTCGCTCTTTTTACCATCGGATAGAGCAGTCTTCAATCTGTAAAGCGCCTTGTTTTTGCAAAATGGCCTATTAGGAATAAAGCCGAACTAGCCATGGCCTTAACTGCTAATTATTGCGTAAGCCAAAAATTCGATAGTAATCGTATATTAACTGAGTACGAATTACTATTATCGTGCTTAATCTTTTACAGAAATCTGTAAATTATGTCTGACGGATTTATGCTGATTATGCTAAGCTTTTTGTAGCCTGTGAACTTGTGTTGGTTTGCGTATTTCATGTATAAACTGCGACGAAATGTACCGCGGCTAATTGTCACAAAACGAAATTTCTGAAAGGTATTGTACGTGCGTCGGAATGTTCCAACGGCCATACTTTCCAAAAGGAAATGTCCTTGCGATCTGTTGTCCGTTAAATCAAAGTCCCAAAACGTAATGTCTCACGTCTAGTTGTCCGTAAACCGAAATGAACGCGGGCGAAATGTCGCGGTGCCTTCTTCTTGTATTTATGTTACTCGGTGGGCTGGGCAGGGGATAAAAGGTGGCAGTGGCACCTGCCACCGGCAACTGCCACCGGCAGTGGCAACTGCCACTGTGCGTTCTGGCAAGTGATTAAAAGTGGAAACTGGCAACTGCCAAGATATGGCTACACACGCATTTGGTTGTACTTTCTAGTACGGTAAAGGAACTTATGAAACTGCCAACACTAAAATAAGTATTACAAAAATTGTGCACTCGGAAAATCAGTGCCTACAGACCTGTTCCTCCATCGTATCTCCAGATGTAATAAAAATGTGACAAAAACAAAACTGATTCATCAACAATAAAATTTATCAGTATGATGTCTGACCGCTGTCAAGTGTCAGCTACGTCCGCTACGATATCCGCAAGCACAACCACAATGCGCTACCGAACGTTAACAATTTTGAGCATCAGCTCCTTTTTGTCTGGCATAAACTCGCGCCGTCCTTTTTCCCAGAGGTCTGCGCTCAAGTTCGGGCTTCGACTCCGACTTGGACAGATAAAACTTAGACTGCACATAACTTGGACTTAGGCCTTGTCCCGAATTCGAAGCGAATCTCGCTATGGTACGATTGCTCAACCGCACGAGGCGGCTGTATGCAGTGGCCACGTCTACAGATACGGTACGCGAAGCCACCTCGCGAGGTGGAGTTGCTGTATCGCAACGAGATTCGCTTTGAATTCGGGCCGAGGCCTTAAACTTCGGACATGAGCTCGGACATGGACTTCCTAACTTGGACGTCTCGACTTCGACTTGAACTTGGGTGCTTCTTCTTGCGGTTTTCGTATTTTCTAATCAACGTCTCATGCTTTTCTATTCTTTTACAATAACCTAAAACATAAGAAACCTATGAGAAAGATATAACATAAGAAAACATGACAACAATAAGAAAATTTTAGAAACTTAAGAAAACTTCAACAAGTTAACATTATTTTGAATATTTTGTGAAAATGAGTTTCCCTCGTTCTCTGTATGACTTAAATGGATCAGCTGTTGTTTGGACAAAATTTATACCTCACTTTAAAACATTGGTAAGCTTTCTGGAAATCCTGAATGAGAAAGTGGAGCAGCTGACGGCCCTCAACAAGGCTCTGACAGAGCAGTTGGCTCAGCACGCCGATGTGTCGTCTTCTTCTGTTACTCATCACTCCCCTGATGCATCTCAGCCTTTAGAAAATGTGGAAGCGATTGAGAAAACGATTGAGGAACTGTGTGAAAGAGTTTTTCTGGTTGAGTGCGGAGTTGGTAACCAGCGGAATGGGATGGATGAGTACATGAAGGAAGACCCCGATTATGTGAAAACTGTGGACGAACATTTTGGAGCGGCAGACTATTCGGAAGACATTCCTGGCTTGAAACAAGCAGGTAAAGTCTGGAGCCCAAAGAGGATTGTTCCTGCGAAACTCGGAAGCTTGCTAAGTCACAATCGAAGAACCTTACCACATCTGCGAACCATCCTACAATGGCGTGGAAACCACAGTCTTATGCATCAGCTATCAAGAAGGCGCCGAAGGTTGTGTGTGGTACGCGTACTGGAACGAGTGAGGGACCCTCGAGGGAGCTGACAGAAACACTACAAGTGAAGCACCAGCCACATGCGGACTTCTGTGTGAGAGGTATCCCACGGGTCGAGGATTCGAAGTTTGACAATGTTAAGGACTACAATGCGTTCATTGCCAAACAGCTGGAAGATGTAAGAATTCCCACAAGATTTGTGAGTGTATACGTTCCTGCTCGTGGAGATAGACGATCATCCACGTTTGCCCGCATTGGTACCTTTAAAGACATGGCGAAAAAAATTCTGGAACCTGAGATTTGGCCAACAAATGTGTTTGTAAGGGAGTGGGTGTACTGAGTTGTGTTTAATTACGCTGCTGTATTCTTCTTGTTTAAAGTTTGATCTGAAATATTGTGTATTCTGGAGAATTGTTGTTGTTGTGAGTGTCTGCTGCCTCGGATTGGGTTCTTGCCTTGAATGTGTGCGGACGTTAAACCATTAAACTTAAACTTAAACTTAAACTTGAAAAACATAAGGAAAACATGAGGAAAACACGAGGAAACCGAAGAAAACAATGCAAACTATGAGAAAAACATGAGAAAACATAAGATAATTTGATGAACATAAAGGAATATAAGAACTTAAGAAAACATAATTGCATATGAACATAAGAAAACAGCAAAAAAGCAGTAAATTTGATGGAAACACAGGAAAACATAAGAAAGCTATAAAAAAATCATTAGAAGCCAGAAGAAAACATAAGAAACAGAAGAAAATAAGAAAATAAAACTATAGGAAAAAACATAAGAAACGTCAAAGCCCAGATGCAAAAGTTCAAGGTTCGAACTCCAAATTTAAGGATTCAGGTGCAAGTTAAGTGTTGTACAAGTCCAAGTTTTAGTAATCCGAATCCAAGTCCGAGCTTAAACGCGGCCTTTCCTCGGCATTGTCTTGCTCTAGATAACTTGGGGCGGGTTTAACTTGAATGCCTGATGCTGCGGCCGCCGTCACATGTGTGATGTGTCCCATTCATAAGTGCACAATTAGCGCCGGTCTTTCTGTCTACACCGCATTCGCCGCAGCAGTGGCTCAAAGGCCCTTGGATCATTTTGATTTTAAATTATAAGTACTACGAAACAGTATTCTCAATCACAGTTTCTGGATTTAGACAATTGGGCAGTAATTAATACAGCAGCTTTTTTCAAGACGCTGCATGTATCTGTACCAGCAGCTTCGTGTGCTTCTGGCAGTCCACTGCTGTGCACTGGACCAAAAAAGCGTTTAACACAGGACGCGTACGACTTTGCTGTGTTCGTGTATAGTTTATTAATCCTGTTTGGTGCAAGCCGTGCTGGATCTACAAGTGACAGACGAATTTAATCATTCATTTAAATATGGATTAGGTTTGTGTAAATTTACCTTGTTTCAGCATTAACGGCCAGCTTTTGTGATCCCCTGCGTTTACCATGAGGCACCAATTCTGCGGATGCCGTATAATAATGTCGCTGGTTAATGGGATGTTTTCGGACATTTGGAACTGAACAGCATTCCTGCACTCACTGCACTAGGAGGTGAATACTCAATGCACTGCTCTCAGGCTTAAGAGGCGAGAGATTACTGTAGTTGTATAAAAGCAACTTACTCCGTTTTAAATTTTGTAGATATTTTATAATATAGAGATTATCTTTTGATGGCAGGAACATGTCATTTCATGATTCCGCCAGTTGCCACGTTTTATTGCTTGCCAGAACACGTAGTGGCAACTGCCACTGCCGGTGGCAGTTGCCAGTGGCAGGTGCCACTGCCACCTTTTATCCCCTGCCGGTGGGCTGTGTGTTAAAAAGGTCTCATTCATTAATAACGCCAAAGAATAAAAATGAATATAATTATATATTTAATAACTCAACAGAGTAAGCAAGCTGAATAATAGGTTATGGATTCGCAAGACAAAATTATTGGTGCTTGCATTTGAAAAGCCTCTATATCAATTTATCCCAAACAAATCCTTTATGATCATCAGTTAACCGACATATTCGCCGCTTACTTTTTTACCAGCTTCCTCTGCGTACCGTATATCTTCCGTTCTAAGCTTTGAGTTCAACACCTGCGGGGATCAAACCTGCGGACCATTCAACACCACAATCTGCAAGCCAGTCTTGATTCCTGATTCCTATTTCCTGATTCCTGTTTCCTGATTCCTATTTCCTATTCCTGTATCATTCCGGATCGCCTGTGGAGAACTCTCGCTTTTGCTGTTTACTACCGTTGAGACCATTGCGATGGCTCTCGGTAAACAGGGTACGTCGTTGCCTGCTTACGCGTTCTCAACGGGGTTTGGGGATTCTTTTTCTGGCTTCTGCAGTTGTTTTTAGGCACAAAGCATCAAGGAATTTAAGACGAAGAAATAACAGCTATAGCCCAGTTTGGCTGGCTTGCCATTTCTGGCAAATTCTAAAAGTTTACACACAGGAGAATGTTTATCTGCATCGAATGTGTACTATACAACACAAAAAAACAAACTGGAGGCGAACAAAAAGTTATGGTGAGCCGATAGCGATCGGAGCACCACCTTTACGCTTTGACATGCGCTGTCTCAGTAGGCGGGCACTTGTGCTCTCATTCAGAGCTTTCATTGTTTCAAGTGAACCCGGATATCTAACGGTATCACAATAACTGCCTATATGTGCCAATAGGCCAAAACTACAAAGGCAGATACTTTTAAAGATCCGTATAGCGGTAAAACCCGTGCGCTGTAATATGCAAAATTGTGCAATTTTAAACACTAATCAGTTGCGTTTGGCTATAATACATGCTTAATCTATTTACAGCGTAAGCTAACCGCATCGTTTATTTTTACTTGTTTAATTATTTCTGGAATATAATATGGAGTGGGATATGAATAATAACAACGTCAGCAGGGAAGTCTTATCGCTTTTGCACCAGGAAATGGTATGCCCGCTCTAGTAATTGTTTTATTGTTACCGGCTTTGTAATAGGTTATCAGTTATGGAGCGACGAAACTGCTTCCGCAATTTTTAACCAATTATCTTGTCCCCTTACCTTGAAGGGTGGTCCCCGTGAAGGGCAGCTGTGTGGTCGGCCATTAAAAGCGTACCAAGATGCAGACAGATCCGAAGGATCCGTTTTTTGCTATCGATTTTACTGTAACCACCCAGGGCACCAGTTCAGTAAACCACTGTACACGTCGCAGCGCATACCTTCTGAATACGGCCATGGCATATGGAAGGTGCATATACTGCTTGTCATCTGGGCGCTACTGGTTGGACTGAAATACCAGGGCATCAGAGTTTTATCAGCTATTCTTGGTGTAGGGTGCGTTTTTTCCAAAGCATATTTTGGGACTCGGAAAAAAGTGGCGTCGTGTTTGGCAGAGATGGCGAACGAAAGCAAAGAGCGCGTCATATTGGGCATGCTCAAGTACGGGGTGGAGTGGGCAGGGTCATTTGATGGATCATGGCTTACTCGGGGCTTCTCTGCGTTGTTCGGGGTGGTTACGCTCATATGTCCAATACGGAAAAAAATATTTGGCACTGCCGTTTTATCGGAGTTTTGTCACACGTGTGCGAAATATCTGAAGAGAAAAAACCCCGAGTGCGACGATGAAGAAATGGACAATAGCTCTCGCGACGAAACTATCATTAGTGGTATTGATGCTCCAGCTCATGAATGCCAACAAAATTATGAGGGTATGGCTGGGTCCATGGAACGATTTGGGGTAGTTGTTCTTGTGATGTATTTAAGACAGTGCTACGGTCTCCTGATATCAAAGTTCATTGGAGATGGTGATTCAAAAGCTTACAAGGCGGTATCTGAGAAAGCGGACCATCCTATTCAAAAACTAGAAGACAAGAACCATTTTCCGAAACGATTTGTATCAAGGTTGACGGGTTTAGCATCCAGAGAAGGGCTAGGCGGTCGCGGGCGTCTGACAAAAGAAAAAATAAAAACAATGGGATTTTATATCACTCATAATCTTAACAACCTCAACGCCACGTCTGCCGATGAGGAAATCTTCAACGCAATATGGTGCACGCTGCTGCATCGCGCAAACGACCACTCCAAATGCCCTAAAGGAGCTGACAGCTGGTGCGAGCTACAGCAGTAAATAGCCCTAGCCCTACCTCAAAGCTACGTAGTGTCCGACCCGATATCTGCAAATATTGTGAAAGCGGGTTCACCGATTTTTGAGGAACTTTCGGCACCGAATTACATTCAAGCTTTGAAACACGACTACAATACTAATTATAACGAAGCTTTTCACTACTTGATCTGGTCATTTTGTGTCAAAATAAGGATGGCAAGCCTTGAATCCGTGCAAATGGCTGTTGACTTTGCCACATGCGTTTGGAATGACGGCATGTACGAAACACTGAAAGTATTGTTTTCCAAATTATTTTTGGAAATGCCGAGCGCAACAGTGAAATTTGCGCAAGAATATGACGAACGGAACATAGCTCAGAAAGAACAGAGAAAACGCAAGCTGGATGACAAAACAGAGGCGGCATTAGAACGGGCAGCTCGGACCAAAGAGTTATTAGCAGTTGCAGCGAAGAATGAAGGAGGACGACCAAGGAAAACTGAAGCGGCCGAAAAGAGCGTCCCCATGATCGACCAGTCCAGCGGGCCCTTGACCAGAAGACGAAAAAGCGTCTCTTCCGCCTATGAAGCGGGAATGGGATCCGCTCCCTGAATCAGTAAGAACACTGACAGTGGTTGTAAATTAATTAAACTTGTATTATTATAATGATTATTTTTCATAACAACTGAAATAAATATAACTATTATTGAATTTATTATTAGATTTATTATAATTACATTCATTTTTATTAATTTTAGTTAAGTAAGTAGTCATATTATTGCAAAATTTGCAGATCCCCCGCCGCCGGCTTGGAATCCACGGATGCTGTTTATGATGCTAATGTGAACGTTATGTTTTTTTTATTTGAGTGCAAGTTTTGTTAATTTTGTATTGGACATTTAAGCTGAATGTTAGTTATAATTATGTTGACAGATTGTTTGAAGGATTACGTGTACAATACTGTGTGAATGAATCGTGAACGATACATGGTTCAGTGAATCCCGAACATGATTTCACACACGCTCCGCCCTCTGATCGATAGACGCACTAGCGCAGTTTGCGCCACCCTCCACATATGCAGTTCATTGTATGCAACCAATGCAAACTGCCCAAAGAAAGGAATTGGCCAATGAAAACCTCTTAACTTGTTTGGACATTAGCAAATCGCAATTAAACATGTAGACAGAAGTACTAGCTATTGCTTGGCGGTTTCCGCGTATCAATATTCGCACTGGGTAAGAAGTTATAACGTTTTAAAATTTTGTTTACCCGTTGTATTATGAGAAATTTTAAAAAACGAAAAAACTAAGACGGCCAACCTAGAGATATTGCTGTTCTTTAACGCTAAACATAAAAGCTGGACCATGAAAATAAGTTTAAAAGGTTTTCCCATCCGTATGAAAAAAATTGAGAACTGACGTTGCCCACCATTGTAGGGTTGTTGCGCGCATCAGCGACTACAGTAAGCGGTCACTTTGATCATCACTGAGCAATAATGACTCCTTATTGCGAATGTGCACTGCGTCTTATTCCCATTTAAATTTTTTTAGCAAAGGGACCATAAGCTGTTATTTTTTCACCCTAAGTGCGACCTGTGCCCAAAAGTCTGCAAATCATCCCGCGGCCTCGCAGTGCATCGTGATTCGGAGGTATGCAAGAAAGCCCAACGCAAAGCCCTCCGTCTGCCAGCAGTTCCTCAGCCTGTGGCTGGCTTATCTCGCCCTGTAACCACAGCTCAAGCACTTGTTTCTTTCGTTGTGGCCAATAACTCAGTTGGAGCAGCGCCCACACCCCCTTCGATGTGAAAACCGTTCCAGCCATCGAAGGAGCGAATTATCCGGCGCATCCCCCACGGTGCAAGACCGACCGCTAGAGCTTCCTTGCAGAAAGTCCTTCTACAAGTACAGAGGGTGAGCCACCCACATTGGCACACTTTTGGTAGAAAATTATTTGTGACTTTTGGACTCAAGTCCTGTTAAATCCGCTGATGTAGTTTTTTGTCTTAGCTCTCTGTGAACGGAAACAATCAATTTTCCATGAAGATTTTGCGCACACGTGCCATAAAGTGACCACAAGTGTCCGCGACCGGCGAAAAAAACGTAGACAAAACGTTTCACTTTGTATTTTTGTTTTTAAATGATTATTAAATGAAGCAAGTATTTTTTTGGTCACATTCAGTTTCTAATTTTAGAAGATTTTAAGGGGGATATGAAAAAATATAATGTTGTGTGAAAACGTTTATCAGGATCTCGAGGGAAAAAAACAAAAGTATTAAAAAATTGAGCATTTACACTTTCAATGAAGCGGCTGGCTTTTGCAGTGGGAAACGAAAGGAAGTTTTAAAGAATCAGTTTGTGCAGTGTGCCAATGTGGCTGGCTCACCCTCTGTAGCCAGCCAGAACGACAGTAAGTCCTGGCTGAAGCTACTCACTTTTGCGCCTAACGCTCTTCGGCTGCCTGCGAAAACCAAAACCGAGCGTGCTGGTTCCCTTGCAACTGTGTTGAAGAAGAACCTGGGGCTCTACGACCGCGACATTGAGATAACCCTTACGCCACCCCATAAACCAAAGGCAAAAAGGAAGAGCCAAGACGATTTCGTTCGGCAAGTTGGCCTAAAAATTGACGATGGGTCCGTTTCAGGTGCAATGCGGGTTATCGCGTCCACAGATTCTGTCGCACCTGTCAATCCAGACGTTCAGGAGGATCCTAGAAAGAAGCATCCTAAATGCTCACCCCCAGTCTTGGCTCGGCTCGACCCAGCGTCTGCAGCGCCACCTGTGTTCGCAGCTGATGTTTTTGCAGCGATCCACAGCTTTTCTCGGGGTTCTGCTGCTGCTCCAGATGGTCTACGCCCGCAACATCTCCTGGATCTTGTTGGCCCTAAAATGGACGAGCACAGCAGCCAATTTTGCGAAGCGCTGGCATCCGTCTTAAATGTAGTTCTGAACGGGAAGATACCCTCTGACATCCGTCCCACGTTTTTTGGTGGAAAATTGCTGGCACTGCGCAAGAAAGATGGTGGCCTGCGCCCGATAGCGGTTGGACTGACGCTACGGCGGGTATTAGCCAAAGTTGTTTGCAGTAAAATGGCCGACCGCGCTACGGCTACTCTCTGTCCACTGCAGCTTGGTTTCAACGTATGTGGAGGAGCTGAGGCCATTGTCCACAGCACTAGAAAATTCGTCGAGTCTGATCCGGAGACTGTAAAAGCACTTCTTAAAATCGACTTCAGGAATGTTTTTAACACCGTGTCCAGAGAATCTGTGTTAAACACTGCTCACACATACTTCCCGGAGTACAGCGCATTCCTGCAGTCAGTATACGGGTATCATTCGTGCTTGTTCCTGGAAGAATACGTTTTGTCGTCGGAATCGGGCGTGCAGCAGGGAGATCTTTGGGGCCTTTATTATTCTGCCTTGTCCTCCACATGTTAGTCATTAACTTGACAACTGAGCTCAATGCCTGGTTTCTGGATGACGGGACTTTAGGCGGTTCTCCTGCAAACGTGCTTGACAATTTTAACCGAATCGTAGACGAATCCAGTTCCATTGGGTTGGAAATTAACATTGCTAAATGTGAACTGTTCGTGTGCGGAGGAACCGAAAGCGCCCAGAAAGAAGCAGTTGCCGGCTTCGTTGCTGCCCATCCTCAGCTCCGCGTTGTATCAAGCTCTTCCCTAACACTGCTCGGTGCTCCCGTTCTTGACGATGCAATTAGTTCGTCACTCAGTGAAAAAGCGGCAACGTTGTCCACCATGTGCGAGCGTATGCAACTCCTGCCACGCCACCATGCTTTGTACCTCCTTAGACACTGCCTTGGTGCGCCGAAAGTCATTTACATGTTGAGATGCTGCAATGCCTGGAGGTATCCACAGAAACTTTACGAAATAGATGAAAAGTTACGGTCCTGCTTCCAATCACTGTGCAACGTCAAAACCGCAACCGATGATTACCCTTGTTGGCGTCAGGCTAGCCTGCCCGTTTGCAGAGGTTGATATTGGCATTCGTCGATCGGAGGAATTAGCACTCCCAGCCTTTCTGGCTTCGATTCACTCTGTTTCCGATTTGGTGTCTTTACTGCTTCCTGGCCATGCGGCGGTTGAAATTACAGGCGCACTTGAGCTGTGGAAAAAGAACGCTCGTCTACCTGAACTACCGGAAGCAAATTTCCGCAAGCAACAGAAGACTTGGGACTTGCCTTTGTGTAACGTGTCTTTGTCCACGCTCCCAGATGTTTTCCGCAATGATGACGTTAACAAAGCCCGCCTTCTTGCTCAGTCTAAACCGGAAGCCGACATTTGGTTAAACGCATTGCCCTCCGCTAATATTGGCAACCTTGTGGACGATGACACTCTTAAAATCTCAGTTGGCCTGAGATTGGGAGTGGCGATTTGTGAACCCCACGAATGTTTGAAGTTTCATAAGCACGTTGATAAGTACGGACACCACGGCCTTTCGTGCGCATTTTCCGCAGGCAGACACCCGCGTCATGGCGTACTGAACAGCATCGTGTGCCGATCTTTAGTGTCAGCTGGAATCCCTGCGAAGTTAGAGCCCCGCGGAACGTCACATACTTCCGAACGACGCCCTGACGGCTGCACAACCTTTGCCTGGCAGAGAGGGTTGTGTTTAGCATGGGAGGTCACTTGTGTGGATACTGTTGCGCCTTCCCACATTAAATCTACGGGGGTAAACGCAGGCGCAGCTGCGTTGGAAACGGAAGAAAAAAAGGCGCAGCTGTATGCGTACTTGTTCGGCAGGTATATCTTTGCTCCGATAGCTTTTGAAACAATGGGCCCTTGGGTTCCGGCCGCCATCGCCATTATCAAAGAACTGGGCAAACGACTAGAACAGCATACAGGGGAGAAGCGTTCCCATGAATTTCTACGTCAAAGATTGTCGTTGGCGATACAGCGGGGGAACGCTGCTTCAGTTTTGGGAACAATGGAAGGAACAGAAAAGTTAAACGAAGTTCTAATGTTGTAAAATTTGTGATGTTTTTTTGATTATGTACTAACACGTTGTACCACAGGTGAATAAGGACATTAATAGCTTTGAGTTTCAGGTCGGCTCCCGGCAAACTATGGCGGTCACGTGCTCTCTCTATATGTGTGACAAGATATTGTTGCGCTGATTTTGAACCTCGATTGCGTATCGCGTATTGCTTAAGATGCCTATCGCGGTTCCAGAAAAACCGGTGCATCGCTTTTCAATAGATTTACGTCAGTGTCATAGGGAAACTAGAGACAACAAAAAAAAGGGGAAGGGGGCTTTTCATGGCTCAACGTACAAGCCTGCCCGGATGATAAGCAACGATAAAGAACAGCGAAAGATGTGAATTCGTGGGCCCCGCCACGCCACGCTGTTTATACACATAACATGCGTTTGGCTGGCTGGTGGCTTGGTGCACGCCATATATTTTATTGAGTATAATCGTAATTGCCTGGTGGAAGGTGGCTAGAAAATGGCTCAAGGCTCGGGGCAGCTGCTTTCGTTTTAATGGAATTCTTTTTAATGGAACTGGATATTTTTAAAAATAAAATTTAATTATAATTTCAGTAAATTAAAAGGTAATTAAAATAAAAAACATATTTTTAATTTAAAACAATTTTTTAATTCAAATATAATTCTAATTATACTTAAAAATAAAACTTTAATTTTAATAGTTGTGCACTTTGTGGTCGATTTTCTGTGACAGTGTGACAGCTCCGCCCATCTGTGTGACGTCAAGATTAAATGCAACTTAATTAAAAAAATAGTTTTAATAGTTGTGCACCTTGTGGTGGATTTTTGGTGACAGTGTGACAGCTCCGCCCATCTGTGTGACGCCAAGATTAAATGCAAATTAATTTGAAAAAAATAATTTTAATAGTTGTGCGCCTTGTGGTGGATTTTTGGTGACAGTGTGACAGCTCCGCCCATCCGTGTGACGTCAAGATTAAATGCCAATTAATTTGAAAAAATAATTTTAGTAGTTGTGCACCTTGTGGGGGAATTTTGGTGACAGTGTGACAGCTCCGCCCATCCGTGTGACGTCAAGATTAAATGCCAATTAATTTGAAAAAATAATTTTAATAGTTGTGCACCTTGTGGTGGAATTTTGGTGACAGTGTGACAGCTCCGCCCATCTGGGTGACGTCAAGCTTCTTACTCAAAACCAGTTTAAAATTTTATTTTAATTAGCAGATCCCGCGCAAATTGCAGGATCTGCTAATTAAAATAAAAAATGACAGCTCCGCCCATCCGTGTGACGTCAAGATTAAATGCCAATTAATTTATTGCGATGGACAAATCATAACCCCGTGCAAAATTAAAGCGCACGAAGTTTTATGGAATAAGCAGAGAAGTTCTACAATTTACCGAAGTGCAAGTTGACAATATACGAGTATCCTAGTATTAATATGTACTGGAAAGTTTGCCTGCTCATTTAATTGACTGCTCAGATGACCTTAAACCTGAAATGCGAAATTTTTATCGCGAAAGCGGATGCATTTTCTCATTAGTTAGTTTCCGATCTATGTATTTCTTATTTCTAGATCAGTAACCAATCATTTACATTTTGTGCAGCTGCAGCACAGGGATTTTGTAATTTATTATAAGCGGTTATAAGCGGGCAACAGATTTATGCATGTACTTACTTACATACAATCCGGAACTGCCGTACAATACAAGATGCGCCATTCAAAAAACGTTTTTAAACAGAATTACTGCAAAGCCATGTACAGTGAAGAATAGAGTGCGCCAAGTTTGCCTTTTACAGCAGTATCTTTGTCGAAAATCCGTTTCACTTTAGATAGGCATTAAAAAGCCATTTTAAAAAGCCTTTGCATTAGAAACGCGAATTATCGTCCACACACTGCCGTTTCTAGAGTTTTTACGTTGTACTCTACTGTGCTGTACTGAGTGTACTCTGTCTAATTATGTCCTTGCTCATACATGTCTTGTGTCATAATTATACGAATTAGCAAAATTAAAATAATTAACTTTAAATACTGTATTTAATACAAGCCGAGCACGGATGAATACTGGCTTACGACCGCGAATGACGATAAAACTACTAATAAGAGCATGAAAATTACATTACATGCGGTGTATCGCCACTGTCTACATTTTTGTTTGGCAAATTTTTGTTTGCTTGTATCACCTATTAGTTATGCATGTATATCCACACATTTATATGCTTATCTTTGCTACGTAGGATCATCACCTTAATTTGCTGGCGAGTGAACGTTTGGGTTCTTCTTAAGACATCTATCTACAAATTCTTTCCCGAATCGTAGATTTTTTTAGAACAGCGTGAGACTTTGTAGATTGACGTTTGTCTATGATCGCCGAAGCTCAATGCTTGCCCTTGTGCTTATCAAAGAAACATACACTAAATGACTAAATAAACCCCTGGTAACAATAAACAAAAGTACCCATGTTAACCTTATGGCATCCATGGTAATAAACTTATGACTGACCACAGGGTCTCAGAAAATCAAGTTTGCAAAAGGTCAGTGGTGGTAGATTCCCGGCAACATTGAGGGTAATATTGGGCACATTATTTCAGCAAAAATGGGTGATTAGAAGCTGAGATCACTGGCCCGGGAGAATAGGGCCAAAATTCTGGCACATACAAGTCAGTATTCATATATGTAATTATTGTATACAAGGGGCAATTAGGCGTCTTTTACCGTTCCCCTGTACTGCTGCCGTCACCCGCCTGGAGTGTGACGTTACGGCAGTACATACGGGTGAATCAGGCGCGGTACATAAGCGCCATGTATAGCCACAACGTCAAACTCCAGTCGGGTGACGGCAGCAGTGCAGGGGAACGGTGGAAGATGCCTTGTTTTGCCCCCTATATAGGGGGAAAAATGAGTCTAGCCGAACCAGTCCCTTGTACTTCTGATGTCAGCCGGCTGGTGTTTTACGTTGTGGCTATACATGGCGCTTATGTACCGCCCCTGATTTAACCGCATGTACTGCCGTAACGTCACACTCCAGGCGGGCGACGGCAGCAGTACACGGAACCGGGCCTAGTAGACTGGTTTGTCCCCCTATATACTGTATGCGTACTCCACGTAAGTACAGTGTGCACGTTGTAGTATACGTTTATGTATACGTTGACGTAAGTAAAGACTGGGAACCTTTTTATTGATGAAAACCGATTTACATAGTTGTCAGTAAGAAAACCACTGAGAGCAAGCGAAAAAGCTATTTGCATTTTATAACATCCAGAATTCATTTAACTTTTCCGCTTCACCCATTGTACCCAAAAAGCAAAGACTTGTGTGTTCTCCTGCTTGTAGTAGGGTTTAGTATGTTTCTCCTCCTTGTTGTAGTTGTAGTAATAAGGTAGTAGTAGAATTAATACTGCACTAAAGCACTTAAAACTTAGGTTTTTTGCTGTACTCAGAAGTTTTCTCCTTGCCGCTAGTCAGCTGTCATTAAAATTCGAATTTAAGACACGTCAAATTCGTGAAACATTTTAAAACCTTGTTGTTTTCATCCTAATTCCCAGGCCACACAGAAGCTATTGGCAATATAACGTTGTATACTACAGCCCTGGGCAGCCAAGTTGGGGCATTTTTAGAAAACAATGGGCAAATATTTGTAGGCGTTGTTCTGTTCTTATATTTGGACTTATCCCGTGTAACTTTTTATCGCAAATCCAGAAATACTAAAATCGGAATGTTTTGATAGCTCGGTAACGAGCCGAGCATTGATTTATGGGGAGAGGTAGCAGTCCTTTTTGGGAAGCTTACATCTGCCGCTTTAATAAATTCCCAAAACCGTTTTTTTTACGTTAGCTTTTCTGCTGACTGTTGGGTGACCCAAAAGTATTTGTCACGGAAGAGAACAAAAAATCTTGCGTGATCAGTGGTCGGCATAGCGTTGCAACAAGGGGCATCTCCCATAGACTTGTATGTTAAAAACGGCCAACCGAGGATTGTGGTTGCCTAGCGCACAGATTGAAACAGCATAAAACAATTACTTTCAGTGAATAAGTTGCAAGTCCTGTTAGTTGATTTTGATGTGCAAAGGAATACCCACCTCATAGACGGGGAGGTGGGACTTCCAGAAGAATGGAAGAAAAAACAGCAAAGCTGTAACAACAAAAAGTTGTGGTGGCTGTTGAAAGTGGTTGAGCCGACTGCCTTCGGCTTGCTACATGGATTAAAAACCTGAAACTGACGCTTCATGCTTTGTGAGCGAGATTTTAACAAAAAAGGTCTTCTCTGGCATTCTGCGGGTGCGCGGCGAGCTTGCAAATAAGGTCATGCTTCATTTTAGCAGTGCTCGTCGAAGCACCGCAAAGGTCATAGCGGCTTGACTGAAATCGGCTGTTGTCAGGCACCTCCCTCAGAAGAATTGGATGGTTAACAACTAAGGTTTATTGACTTTACACTACGGCCTCAATGGAATTTTTAAAAAAATAATAAGTGCGAGGAGAACCGTCACTCCATACGGGTTTAGCGGTTTTTTTCAGCTGGTCTATCTTAGTTTTCAGCTCACTGCGATTTCCAGCACGTTCTAAACATAAAGACCTGCAGTTTAAAAGATGCCGGACACATTCGGCAGTAAAGTAAGAAATAAATATTTATTTATTGACAGCAGACGCGTAGTAATTTTTAGAAGAAACTGTCCCAACTTGGCTGGCCAGGGCTGTACATGCAGGCTTATAATACTATGTAGTTGAAGATTTGCGAAATCGTCCTTAATATGTTATGATGTCTTTTCTCGTGCTTTGCGGTATATAGGGGGCAAAACTAAACGTGTTCCACGGCTCCCCTGTATTGCTGCCGTCACCCGCCTGGAGTTTTACGTTGTGGCTAAACATGGCGCTTATGTACCGCGCCAGATTTAACCATATGTATTGCCGTAACGTCACACTCCAGGCGGGTGACGGCAGCAATACAGGGGAACCGTGGAACACGCTTAGTTTTGCCCCTTATATACTGTAGATAGGCCCTCGAAGAAAACGCTACCGGACTAAACGTTCATATGTAGTTTAGCCTTTGTCCTCACGGCAGGGACTACCAACTCTAGCTATGTTGTAGAAAAGCGAAATAAAAAACATCAAATTTCATGAAAACAATTCATTAAGTCTGCGCGCACGCGTGACCTTTATAACTCCTCTCGGCTGAAAAACGGGAAGTTCGGAATGATGTGAAAGAAAACTTTGCTTTTACTTTTACCCCTGACCTCTTCGAAATGTAATGTTACACAGTAATATCAAGATCAAATTTTTTAGTTGGCACTTCAAATTTTTCGTTGAAAACATGCCAGGTCGGAAGCGGCAATCAAAAGAATTATTATTTTTAAAACATTATGCTGAGAAAAGTGCAACAGTAGCGTTTGCCATTCTGTTTTGCATTTAGCAAGTTCTTCCTCAATTCTTTTGTTTCTTATTCCTTTAGATTGTTTGCATAATTATTCTGTTATCCAGCAAAAATTTTTGTAACTTGTTTATAACTTGAAATAGCAAGGAGACATAATGGGAAAACTTGCTTTCAGAATGCTCTTCGTATATTCAATATTTATCTGCGTATGTAGTAGATATGCAGTATGTATCATAAATAATTAGCATATAGACAGAATTTTTAAACGACTGTTTTAAATAGCAAACTAGGAAGTATTAGTTTTGGCGGAAACAGAGGTGAAACTGAAAAAAGCAAAATGAAAACTCGGCAGACCCGGAGAAACTCTAATAATATCCTGCTCTGTACTACAAGAATCACTGTAGCAATGAGATTCAACAAGGTCGTTTTTTTAGCTTTTAGATTGCCTGATCGGGATTGATTAATGCCCGATGCTGTTTTTCTTGGCAGATTTGCTGTGATTTTGTTATTATTGCAATAAAAGAGCGTCTTCTTAAAAAAATATTACCAACGCACAACATCAAAACTGGATGTGAAGCGTTCCAGTGTCCAAGCATTTCGAGAATATTCGACCTCTTGCTTGCTAACAAGCATCATGCTTTATCATTGTCATAAAATGTTACTGGCATTGCCACCTATCAAAGCATACTTTCGTACGCCTTGTACGAAGTTCCACAGGGAATTTTGAGACACAGCGAAACACTACAGTTGTTATCGAAATCACTCTACAATATGCAACGCAGTAAAATGCATAAAATATTAAAGAATGCACCTCTTCTGTTTATTTGCTCTTAATCATTTTTGCTATGTTGATTGTCTGAGCAAAAATTCTTACAGTAGCATCCTAGTAAAGTGCTCCAAGCGACCTAACTACTCGAGCTTCCAAAGTGCATTACGAATTTACGATGGAGCACGATCGTACCAGACATCTTCGTGGTAAATGTTATACTTTTGCAACAGCGAAATCGGACCAATTTAATTTATTTACTAATTTTGTTAATAATTTAAATTTTTACATAGAATAGCTAGCTAAAAAAAGCAGTTAGGAAGACACCCCCGGCCCCCAAGGGGCCTTTCATATTTCAGGAAGGGTAAAAAAAACATTAACCTTTTAAAATTTACCATTTTCGATATTTCGGTTTTATTTCTATAACTCCATTTCCAAGCAACAATTCCAGTATAAAGTATTGCAATTCCAGTAAAAACCGTTGCCCCGAGACACTTCGTAGAAAATGGTCGGCGCAGTAAGAGGCAATCTAACTGCGGAGCGCATTTACGCATTGTGGTAAACATAGTGCAGTAGCCATCGTGCTAAGCGCGATTAGTTAGCACGATTAGCTGTACCTTTACGTGCTCATTATCCGGACGGGCTTATTCACGCCGGTTCCTGAACCAAAAACACTCACTGAATCACAAACTCTCACTGAATCACAAACTTGCTTGACAGACTTGCTCACTGAATCAACTAGGCATTATGTGTCGTACTTCCGGAAACTCTTCGCATTCCTTACACTCAGGCAACGATTAACCTTGAAAACCGGGATTTTCTGGTGTATGTATGTACACAGATATGACTCCTATAGTTGCTCTCTTTATTCATCCATCACCCAGAATGCAGGGAAGCTGAACTGGAGCATGCTGAGCGCGTTAAGAAGACATTGGTACGCTTCTGTATTTACCATGCGTAAAAATAGCATATTTGCACAAGGATGAATGAATGAGTAACATAATATTGTCTGCAACATTAGGGAAGACAAAACAGATCATTAAAGTTTTCTTCTGAATTATCGGGATCGTGTCCTTCTCGATCACCAACAAACCCGTTATCGACATATGTGTTACACCGACTTTCTTATGCCGCATTATAGAAAAAAACATGTCACAGGACCTTGCAGAACTTTATTGCAGAACTTTGCATAACCACCGAGACTTCTAAACGAGGTATTGTTTGATTTCCGTTGCAAAGAGAAACGGTAAATGGGATTTGAATTATTCTAGAAGAACTGGAGCGTGTCGGAATTAAAATCTGGCCCCGACCCTAGCCATGCGCTGATAAGGGAAACGCCCGCAATGTTCATTATGGCGGTATATAACGCACCGTATTGTGGATAACTCCAACGGTTCCAATACAACCCGCTCTTCATTTTCGGATACGACACGGCAAAACGAATCTTGACACCGTTTGACCTATGAGAAAAAGCAGAAATATAGTGATAACTAAAAGAAATGACTGGCGGATGTTCTTCCGTTTTTAAGTGGTGCTGGCCAAACCCGGTAAACCCTTTAGTAATCCTATTTAGGTTATTGCTATGTGATTTACCATGGTGGTTCGCGTAAACTGTCGTTGCGTTCCGTCATGGTGATGGTTAGAGCGTTGCTATCCATGGTCACGGGGTTCGCGGCGGCAAAAGCTTGCTGTACTGCATCCAAGATTTTATCGGAGCTCTGCAAAGAAACGGTCCAAGCAATGATGGACCTACGCTTGATGATGGGCAAGCTTTATTACTACATCTGGTAATCAAAGTCGTTTTCAGTGTACAGTACATAACAGTTTGCAGCTGCTCTGTTTAGTGCTCGCTCAGTACAGATACTTTGGTAATGGCAGTATCAAAAACTAGTTCGTCACATAATCGGACGTGCGGCAAAACAGCTAACCAGCTGAAAACCAGCAATGTGCTGGCAAAATAGCCAATAGGCTTGCTGGAAGCACATGCTGCGGCAGAACAGCATAAGACTATTTAGGCGCAAAAGCTGCGGCAACATAGCCACTGCGCATTGGGCGCTATTAAATCACACAGGAGACCGAGCGATTCGGCAAACGAGGGAATCGCAGGCGCTTCATGAACTGTTCCAGCGCCGTAATTGTAAATTTTAAAGGCGGTCACACTCGTCACAGTTCATGATAACTCTGGTTTCCCTCACAACTGCGCTCTTCGAGATCCAGCAGAGCAATTTGCATACGAGCCACTAAATGTCAAATAATTGCCTAATGAATCACCCCAAAACGTTATCAAAACGCTTGGCGAAAAACAATCACATAGAGCAAACTATTCTATAGCTTACCGGCAGCTCGTTTACTGATCCATTCACCAAGTCACTTGATTGTAGACGTTCCGAATGCCATTCGATGTGCAATAAGAAGTCTTTCTTCAGGGGACACACCTGTACTTCGCCCGGTAAATGAAGCCAAACGCCAGTTCCTTCGCATTCCGTAGGATCGATGCTTCCATCGTATTCTTCGCGTCGTCTCCAACATTATCAGTCACCAGCCGGTAGACTTTACCAGTTGGTGGTGAGCGCAGCTCCAAGCCATTCAATTTCCGGTAGATGGTGGCAGTATACGGCAGTCTGGCATCCAGGACAAATCCCTTCCATATTGTGGGGCGTACGGGCTCATAGTACAGAATCACAAAAAAGTTGACAACCCAACCATCCGGATCAAAATTCCATAAACGCACCTCCGCTCGGTTATCAGTACCTTGAAGAACCCACCCTTGCGATCTGCATTCTCTACATCTCACTAGAGAGTTGCAGAGAAACCTACCGATGTTGAGATTATTAAGGTGCGATGTCATCAGAGCTTCCAGTTGCGGCAGCCACTGAACGTTTAGTGGCCGATCCAGATACATTCGGAACGAGCGCGCGGGATTCAGTGGTAGTTGATCCACCAGAATAAGGCCGGTGGTATTTATCTTTTTTCGATACACCGCTTCGGAGTAAAAAGAGTAACGATCGGTATGGTTGGGCAACGGGAACCAAGAAACCAGTTCTGAGATAAGGATCTTTTGTTGCAGTTTCACCACAAAAGGTATCGGCGTCACCGTAACGCTGTGTGAAACAGAAACCGGTGATTTAGGAACACATCTCGCAGAGATGACATAAACCTAAACCCATAGTGAAATGATCACCAGACTGCGCTTAGTGACGCTGAGCGATTCAGATTCTGTTGAAGAGTTTTGTCGAAAAGATTTGTTAATGGTAAACTCTTATTCAGTGATGTTCTTAATCGAACCTTAATCGTTTTGCTTGTGACGCTTAGCACACCTGCCTGTTTTAAACGGTCTAGTATTCTTTTCATAAAATTTCCTAAAACGCATGAGAATATATTCGGATTACGATATACGCCATATTAAGCGGACAGTTTGAGAAACCGTTCGCTATTCGTCGGACCCCTCACCAATACATAAGCTGAAAAAAACAGTAGTTAAGCTTTTTTCGGTGTCCACAAAACCGGTGTTCCAGTCTTAACTAGTAAAGCGTATCACTCGCTACTAGTTGCGTGAATTTTGTTTAAAAAAAAGTGCACTTACTCAGAAAATTTGCCGTTCGTCCGCGATGTCACAATTCCTGGCTCGAGCTTACCGAAATGCACTTCCACAGCGTCCATGCCCGCGCCGCTACAGTTCTGACTAATGCGCATTTGTTCAACAATTGCCAGCACATCCGCCTTCAACTGATCGGCATCGAAGAGGCCGTATGCCGAGTTTGCCCGCAGGTAAATATCGTCTAGTATACCGCCGCTCTGGTAAAACAGCGGACCATCGTATGCTGTCAAACCCTTCTCCTGCAATCGCTGAATGAATTCGTTGATAAATGATGAATTAGTTTCTGCTAAATCGTTCCAAGCGAACAACCAGGAATCCCGAGGCAGGTTACGGGAGGAACTCAACGGATACTCATCCGAGTCGGATGGTTCCTCTTCATCTGACGCGGGTAACATGTAGGTAATCAGGCTTAGTGGCGACCTGCAGAATACATAATTATCTGTTATTAATTATCGACAAACATATTTCAGTGTTTAATTTCAGTTATTGGCTACCCATTCGATGAAAAAATTGTTCCGTTCTCAATGCGCAGGATTTCAGCACGTACTGCTGTTCGGTTGCCCCGTTCTGAAATGCAAACAAGGACACAGTTCGTAGAGGAAAGCGAACCTGAGAGAATAGTCAATGGCGTTCACATAAGAGCCTCTAGGATATGCCAAGCTACGAAACGAGATAAAATCCACTGAAACTACTTAACATATTGTCTACGGAAAAATGACCGAATAAACCGAAAATTAAAATAAAATTTTTGTATTCAGACTGCTCAAATTTTTCTCAAGGCAACCAGAAATAATATAATAAAAATTGTGAATGAAATGCATGATTTACGACTGATTCAAAAAGACAATATTATCATGGAATGAACAGAATGTTTTCGGAATCGAGCTACATCGTTGTCGTGGTTTGTTTCTAAATGTTGTAGAATGTTGCGTCGGGTTTGCAACACCGTTTTTACCACTCTTACGCAACCCTTCCTTGTATGAAGAATTATCTAGGGAAATAAATTACAAAATCGATCTAAGGACACTGGTCAGTGTTTCCTTATAATTAGCAGAGCTGCTCTGGTTTTGTGGCATACTTGGATGGTCGTATCATGGCTTAGAATATTTTAGAGGCTTTAGTTTACGGCATTTTACCGAACATAGGTAACCAGGCGTAGATGAGGGCATCCTGCAGCTCAGCTACAGACCGGTTATTGAGCTGGAGGGCAGCTGTGTGCCGGCCCATTACTCCTTGCAATTCCAGGTAGCTTTGGAACTGCGACATGAAGTTGTTAAACGATAAATCCAAGTTTCTGTTCCACATCACACGTGAAAAGAGACGATTAGTGAAGTACGATAGATTCTTGAGAAGATCCGATTCCGACGCAGTGGGGCACACGCTGAAGGCTCCGGGAAATGTCTCCCTGGCTCCTAGAAAAGGCCACATGTGTCGACGTCATCGTCATGGAATGCTGCGTAAGTAGCGAAATTTATCGAAACAAAATTTTTATTTCTGAATTGCACCATCACAGACCGACTGCTCAGCAGCAACCGGATATAACCTTTACCGACAATGCTGTACTGTATGCGTTCATGAATTCCGTGGTTTGCACCGGGCAAAAATACTACGTTAGCGCCTGCAATGCTCTGCAAGGCGGCGTTCAGCTCATGAAGAGATGGATAACGCCAAAGATTCCAGTACAGTCCGCTCTTCATTTTGGGATACGATACGGCAAAATTAATCTTAGCCGAGTCTCGCCTGCAAGATAAAGCAAAAATAATTACTATAAGAAATTACTGGCGGAATATTCTCCCCTTTATAAATGGCGCTAGGAAAAGCTAAAACCCGGTGCACACATTTTAATAGTTTTACATAATTATGTCTTCCCTGTGTAAATGCATTTATAATATTTACTCAGTGGCTGTGTGTAAACTGTCGTTGCGCTCCGTCATGATTATGGTCAGAGTAATATTATCCATAGTCACGGGGTTCGCGGCGGCAAATGCTTGCTGTACTGCATCCAAGATTTTATCAGAATCCTGCGAAGAACAGAATCTATGGATGCAAGCCAGTACTCCGCGAAATGACATCATTTCCTGTGGCCACTAATTTAGATACTAACTAGCTAATTGCATATTAATTTTTTAGTAACTCCGGGTTTAACGAATCATCCATGGTACCGTTTCCAACAATGGAATTAACATAGTGCGGATATAATTCCCAGGGTATTTAATCAGGAAGTGCGAATTAATTCATAGCTTACCGGTAGCTCCATTGTGGACCCATTAACCAGGTCACGTGACTGCGGCCGTTCCGACTGCCATTCGACGTACAATGTAAAGTTTTTCTTCAGTGGACAGGCCGGCGCTTCGCTCGGTAAAGAAAGCCACTTATCATTTTCTTCGCATTCCCGCAGAATCGATGCTTTCATCGTATTCTTCGAGTATTCGTCAACACTAGCGGTCATCAGCCGATACACCGTACTGGTGGGTGGTAAGCGAAGCTCTAAGCCATTCAGTTTGCGGTAGATGGTGGCAGTATACGGTAGTCTGGCATCCAGGACAAATCCCTTCCACGGACTAAGGCGTTGGGGCTCATAATGTAGAACCACAAAAAAATTGACCACCCAACCATCCGGATCAAAATCCCAGATACGCACCTCCGCCCGGTTGTGGGCACCTTCAAGAACCAAAACGTGAGACACTCATTCTCCAAACTTTACCAGAAAGCTCCAAAAACAGGTTTTGTTGGTTTTTCTAATGTTTCGTTCACTCGAAGTGTATGTTCTGATATTTGATCACATAATGCTAAAATTTCCTGAGAAACAACAATGCCAGAAATGAATAGCGTTCATAGTGAAAACGTCGTTATAAATCTTAACGCATGAGCTAAAAAAATTTCCATAAAAACTCCAAAGGAAGAAGAGGAATTGGATCGCACGTAGTGTAAAAGTACCGCCTTTCCACGCTTACAATTTTCAGAAATTAAAAAATCTAACATTTTCAGTTTGGTTTTGACGAATGCAGACCTGTCTAAAACTTTTCAGCGTTGTGCGACCAGCAGCGTTTCAAGCCGTTTTTGTTGACTGGTGTAAGTGACCGGTGACCAAAACAGAAAACGGTATAATTAAAGTGACCGAAACATAAGGAAAACCGAGATATCGATGCTGCTAGAAAGTTGCAGAAAAACCTACCAATGCTGAGGTTATTAAGATGCGATGTCATCAGAGCTTCCAGCAACGGTAGCCGCTGTATATTCAGTGGGCGATCTAGATGCATCCGGAATGAGCGCGTGGGATTCAGTGGCGGTTGATCCACTAGATGAAGACCGGTGGTGTTTATCTTTCTCCCATACGCCGTTTCTGAGGAAACATAGTAGCGATGGGTATGGTTGGGTAACGTGAACCAATAGAGCGTATCGGAAATGAGGGTCTTCTCTTGCACTTTGACCACGAATGGTAGGGGCATTACCGTCACACTATGCGCAACAGAAACCGGGAAGTGAGAAACACATCTCGGAAACATGATAAAACTTAAGCTCTAAAAAACCGTAAGTACACACCAGAATGCGCAAAACAATGCTGAGTGATTAAAATTCTGATTAGAAAGTTCATAATCGTTCAACCTTAATATTCGGTCTGTCAGCTAATCGAGCCACTTTTGGTGGCATGATAATAAACTCTTAATCGGTAAAGTTATTAATTAGAATCTTCATCGCTTTGGTTTAGGCACTTACGGCACTTGCCTGATTTGAGCGTTTTAGTTTTCTTTTCATAAAATTAACCGAAGGTCACGGAAAGTGTATAGAGAGTACAAATATGCGTAGAATTAGAGAAACCGTTCCCTTTTCGTCAGAACGGCTGGCAGGTCCATAAAATGATAAAATGAATCGTAGTAAAGCTTTGCTCATAACACAGTAACGGTGTATTCAGTCCTGATTTAATAAAGCCCAGCTCTCGCTCTTAGTGCGTGCATTTTGTTTGAAAAAGTACACTTACTCGGAAAATTTGCCGTTCGTCCGCGATGGCACAATTGCTGGCTCGAGTTGACCGAAATGCACTTCCACATCGGTCATGCCCGTGTCGTTACAGTTCTGTCGAATGCGCTTTTGTTCAACAATTCCCAGCACATCCGCCTTCAACCCGTCGGTATCGAAGAGGCCGTATGTCAAGTTTGCCCGTAGGTAAATATCGTCCAGTATACCGCCGCTCTGGTAAAACAGCGGACCGTCGTATGCTGTCAAACCCTTCTCCTGCAATCGCTGAGTGATATCGCTGGTAAAAGATGAACCGGTTTCTGCGAAATCGTTCCAAGGATACAACCAGGGATCCCGAGGCAGGTTGCGGGAGGAATTCGACGGGTATACTTCATCCACATCTACGAGGAAAAAGTCATGCGACACATCCGACGAGTTGAATTCATCCGAGATTGGCAACATGTAGGTAATCAGGGCTACTGGTGATCTGCAGATTACATAATTCATCAATCATTCGATTATAAATAATATTATCGATGATAATATGGCATGTTATGTTCATGTGGCTACCCATTCGATGAAAACATGGTTCCGTTTTCAATGCGCAGGATTTCAGCACGTACGGCTGTGCGGTTGCTCCTTTCTGGAACGCACATAAAGACACAATAATATTATTAGAAGTGGAAAGTGAACATGAGAGGTTAGTCGACATTCGACAACGCTCTCTAGGGATACACTAAGCCATGAAACAACGTAAAATGAGGAGCGCTTAATGCACTAAACTAACACTAGAGGCTACGGACAAACGGCTGAAAATTGTCGAAAATAATTAGAAGTAATTAGGAATAATTTTGTGGTACAATGTTCGGTGCCTCGGCCGAATGAAACTTCTCACGCTGACCAGCGCCCTTTGAAAGAGATCCAGCAATTCGGGTCAGCAAAGCTAGGCGGGCCTAACGCAACCTTCTTGAACGTCGTTTCATAGCATGGTATACTCAGAGACTTTGATTGAGGGTATTTTACCGAACATAGGTAGCCAAGCGTAGGTCAGGGCATCCTGTAGCTCAGCAACTGATCGGTTATTGAGCTGGACGGCAGCTGTGTGCCGGCTCACTGATCCGCTCAGTTCAAGGTAGGTTTGGAACTGCCGCATGAACAAGTTCCACCACATATCCAAGCTTGCAGGCATAACCCCAATGAGGCTAAAAGTGTAATAATCTATTTCCATAAGGAGATCCGGAACCACGACAGGGGGTCGGGAGCATACGCTGAAGGTTCCTTGAAAGGCTTCAGGGGCCCCTAGAAATGGCTGGCATGCGTCGATGTTATTTATCTTGGAATGTTAAGTACCGCAAATTAACAAAACAAAATGTACGAGTGACTATGTTTCGTGATTTGCACCTGGCAAAAATACGAACCTAATTTGCTGACTTGGCCATTTATCCTGGACTTATTAAGCGATGGATTTGCAATCTCGTTGTCGGTTTGTATGGTTGCCGATGATATGATGGGCAAAACAATCATAACAGAAAGCAGAAAAAATGCCGTGGACTCTGGCACGCCACGAAAGCGGAGCCAATGCCCCAGTATACTATTCATGGTCGAAAAATCGATGCTGTTTCCTGTTTACCGGTATATTGCAGCATGACATGCTTTTTGCCTTAATATATAGGCATACATTAGCGTAAGACATTTACGCCAGAAGGAATGTCAGTTATAAGGTGAGTTCCGGTTATCCGGGCGCTAACTGATTAGAGTTTTCTTATAAGCGATGGTTCTGCAATGTGCCTTACTCTGTCTGCCATAAACATATACTATTCTGTCAAACGGCCTTTCCGGAACCGCTTGGAATCTTTTCAAGCGTTTGTTGAGGCCAAACACGTTTCCAAACCCGGATTTGTTGCTGAGTCAAAGTGTTGGTTCATATGCAGTTTGTCTGTCACATAATAACCGCAACGTGCGGTGTGCTTGAGGGATTCTACAATCCAGGCAAGCCTTATGGCGCACTACAAGAATGCTCACCTTGATTGATAAATATTCACCCTTGCCGAATCTGTCGGTGTTTTAGTTATCTTAGGCTAAAATTTAATGACTTCTATTTCAAAATATTTTGTGTCGTGCAAGGGGAAATGCCCTGCGGATTGCGGCGACGGTCAAACTATGACGAACCTAAAAATCTTGGCACTGCTCGAAAAAAGTTGCCAACGCGAGGTGTACACCTCTGCTTTGTACATCGCGTTTTACTGCGCTTGAAGCGTCTGTGCATTTTACCAAACGCCTTCAGTTTTTCAGCGCAATCACCAACTCAATTACAGTGTACCGACACGTACGGTGTATAATGCAGAAGTTCGAGAATATTCGCTCTTATTTCGACCTGGCATTTCTCAACATCCAGCGGCGCTCACTGCCTACTGGTCAACCATCATTAATGCATATTCATCCAAAGCGCGTCAGTCGATGTAGTGACCACGCTCGACGCTACTGGCGGTACCCAACACGCGATTAGTATAATTATCTCAGCCGTCCTTCAAAGGATCGGGAAGCAAAATAGTATTATACTGACAGACACCGTGCAAACTGAGTCTCGAAGCTGCCTCATATCTGTAGTACAGCGCCGCCGCGACTTTTTTTGCCCACCGCGTTACTGTTCAGAAACGACACCTCATACACAAACGCCTCCGCCCCGCTCACCGGGGTCACCGTGCGATTATACGCCCGGAAATCGAAGCCCACCCATTTCGGCGTCGGCCGGGAGAAGAACATCACAAAACCCATCTTCTCCACGCGGTGCACGATGCGCGCCATATTGCGCAGCACCCGCGCCCCATCAAAATCCTTGGGCGCCACCTGCCAACCGGGCGGCAACCAATGCAGCTCCAGCGCTAACTGCCCAACATTTGCCAATACCTCCCAAGCGTCGGGCGCGTCCAGAAAGGTCATCTCCGGGCTTTCGCAGTCCATCTTGAGGACGTCGAGTTTCCTGTGGGTGTGGTTAAGATCCCGGCGGATCTGGTTGACGGTCTTGAGGGTCCATTCGGCGGGCGGAGTGTTGCCGCTCATGTGTTCGGGGCTGGTGACCAGGCCCCATTTGTAGAAGAAGTGGTGGGCGGCGCGTTGCGAGGAGTTTTGATACAGGCTGGGGTCGAATGAGGCCACGCTGCAGCCGAGACTGTGCATTTGGTCATCGAAGCGCCAGTCGTCGCGAATGCCGAAGGAGTACACCAGACAGTCCTCCGGAGAGCGGTTGGGGAAGCGGTCCATACATAACGTGTATCTGTAAATACATTGCATCAATCCCATGAGCCGCTCAATTTTTTTATTTTTAAACAGTACTCAAGTAAAGCGAAATCATGCATGTATAAACATTATCAAGAAATAATCATTTTCCTAAGTTACAAATTTCATTGCTGTAGCTGTTATTCTTTCTTTTTTCTATGACCCTGAACAAATTTATTAAACCATAAAATTTTAATGAATCTGTTTTGAATAATTCAAGGCAGTACTACACGATCAATAAAAATCCCTTATTGTTTTATTGACAATTTTATTACTTGAAGTATGATCATTTCTAATTAAATAATAAAACTAATGATATCTGCAATTTAATTTAGAATATGCTCAAATTTTAATTCCAGAAATAATGAAAAAATTTATTTTTTGTGTTTTCAGTTTCTTATGTGGTTTTCTAAATAGTTAAGCTATCACTCACAGATTCTATATGTGTAACAAGCAAAACTTTTTAAATATAGCCAGGTTTTGTAATTCGGGTTTGTACCGGCCATCTATTTTGGACTGTGCCGTTTCATGATCGTATGTTCCACCAAAATGCTCGCGGCGATAACATGCTCCCGGGTCAGGATTGGAGAAGAAGCTGCTCAACCGCTCCACCTCATACGGCAATGTCCCGTCGGCCGCCGGCGGAAGGAACTCCAGTCTTTCCCCTTCCTTCCACTTCCGCCAGGCAATCCATATGCTGCAGTTAAAACGCGCCTGGCATGTCTGCTCGTTGGTTGCCAGCGGAATCCAGTCGTACTCGAAGTACATGACGTTGAGCCAGTCATAAAACATCGTGGCGTACCGGTCGTTGTTTATGTCGTCTTTCGGTTCTAAGCAAAAACAACCATGAGTACTTCCTTTAATAATCAATTTTTTATATAAATAAATCGTTTATTCCACTTTTAATAATTAACATCAGAAAGTGTTGTTGTGAGTGTCTGCTGCCTCGAATTGGGATCCTTCCCTGAATGTGTGCGGACGTTAAACCATTAAACTTAAACTTAAACCTAAACTGCTTACTCGTTTCATAAGGCCAACGTGTACCTGTGTATAGTGTAGTGAAGAGGAATTCAGCAGACGAGCACGTGATGATTTGCGTCATATCGTGCAAATCGTCAAGCGAGCCGGTTAGCGAAAGAACGTCGGACGTCGTCCGCAGCGGAAGGAAGGGTGCGGGAAGGCAGTTGGTGTCGTTGGTGCAGAAGGAACGCGGAATGACGGTGCGCTGAATCTGGGTTTGTGGGTCGCTAACCAGGGAAGTAATCCGCTCATCGATAACGGAAGCGTTCACTGGAGCAAAGCTACCGATGAGCCAATTGGTTAAAATTTAAGCAGATCATACCGCCAAAAAAAATAAAAACGTCGATTATTTTTTTTACTATAGAAAGTCTTTTCCATAACGCTTCGGAAATAAAAACGCATTTATTCGTATTTGCCGGTTAAACAAACTGAATATAAAAATATCTTAAAAAAGTAATTGGTTTAAATTATGTAGTTCCTTGAATTAAGTTAGTTTAGCGGACTACACAGATACCGCATATTATATACTGTATGTATCGTTTAAAAATTCACTACGTACGAAAAGTTAAAATAATGTGGGATTTATCTTCAAAAGAAATTCAAAATTTCAAAGTTTTCGAGTGGTTTTAAAAACGCATAAAAAGTGAACAATTTTTGCAGAGCGTACCGTAAGGATGCGATTTTTCTGCTGCTCAATGAGGACGCTAAATGCTGATTCGCCTGCAGCATCATCCGTTGCAGCAATCCCTCTTCCGTCGCATTGCGGCATCCCTCGCAAGCAGCCGCTAGGAACGTCTTCACCCAGCTCCACGCTTGGTGCTCATCCTTGATCACGTGATACGCCGGTGTGCCGTACCACGGCCATCTTTTGCGCGTCATTCGGGGACAATCCAGAACTTGTTCCAACGTATCCTTCTTTTCCACATTTACCGGCGTAATAACGGCTGCTGTGGCGGCGTTTGCCGTATCGTGAACGCTGCTTTTTATCCGCTCGTATTTGTCCAATAAATTCTGCAGACGGAAATTACTGTCGTATTTCATGGAAGAATCTGCCGGTGTTTTATCGAATTCGATGGAGTTTTCCTTGGAATATTCTTCGGACTGATCGATGATCTGATTTTGTGTAAAGAAGGTCACGCTTCCCAATGTAATTACTAAAATCGCCAAAATGAATAATAAATAATGAAAAGAATTCCATCTTCCGTTGAGAAATCGCCACATCTTGATGTATCACAACTTCCCGGAAAACTGCAGTAATCAACACAATTTATTCTTCCACGTTGCAATGTTGATGTGCGTAGATCAAGCCATTGAATTTTCTGGGCGTGGCGATGCCAGCGTGCACAAAATCATCATCAGATTCACTGAAGAAGGTAAAGCAGCGCAAAGCAAGCAGTACACGAAATAATTATGACGCCGGTATTTTTTTCATTTTTTTGCTTTCTGATGTAGGACACGTGTGGTAAGTAAACGTGTATAAGACGTCTGCAGCATGGAAAGCGATGTTGTTGACTTGTTGTTGTGTGTGGCGTTGCTCTGGTCATATTAAAGTAATATGCAGGCAAACGCAATCAATGCGAGTAAACAGTGCCGCGGGTACATGCATGTTTCACTTCCGCATGTACAAATATCTGTAGAACTATCGCGTCGCGCATATACATTGTATAATAATCATGTACACTTTGTATAGTGTTGCAAAATGCAGTATTTTGGTGAGCAAGTGAGTAAAAATAGTCAATTGTTCTCGCTAATTTCTTTTTCTGACATATTAATTTTTATTCGTGTTTGGCTACATGTACGAGTAAATCGCTGTATTACATAATCGCCGAAAAACATTTTATGGCAAATGACCATACCAACAAAAAATTTCAAATTAACCACAAACCAAAAAACGAGCAATAAGCTGTAAAAATTTACTATTCTAGACATTGAAGAAGGTACAAAACAGACATGAGTACAGAACGTTAAGAGACTCGTTCGGGAAACAGATTAACAATGTATTCCTGTACAAGTTGGGAAGCGTCCCGGTTACTGTAGGCGGGGTTAGCCAGCGCGCTGCTGGCCGCAGGACACTTTCTGGTTGGACTGGAATTTCTCCGACTCGGAGACCACTTGCAGTTGCTCGCCGGCCTGGGTGTTTGCCGCATGGGATTCCAAATTAACCTGTTCAACAAAAAAATGCCGGTTAGTATGAAGAACAAGAATGAATTGTTTGAACTTTGGACCATTGATTACTAATTCACAGACATATTAACATTCCATGCTGTAAAGGGTGAAGAAAAATTTTCACAGAATCACTGCTAATTGCGTGTTAAAAGTCATTCACAGACAGACAGCAAAAAAAATTTATTAAATTTTTTAAAAATTGGAAGGTTAAACAAAATTAAAGGTATCACATATAAAACGTTGTTACGAGTATATCTCAGCAAAAACTAATTAATTTCATAAAATTCGATAATATTTCTTGATATTTATTTATTGAACACTTAAATATTTATGAATTATTGAAAAACATCTTCAGATTGCATAGATAAATTTCATAAAGGTGAAGTTTATAAAGATCTAAGTTAAAATTTACCGAGATGTCGCTGTGGAATTTCTGCTTTTCCAGCATCATGCGGGCCTTGGCGCGTTCCCGTTCCAGTTCCTTCTTGGCGTAGCGCGATTCAATGTCGATCTGGCGCTTCTGGTTCTCAATGGCATGCTCCACCAGCTCTTTGCGGAATTCCACATCACGGATGTGCTGCTTCTCCAGCTCTTTGCGGATGATTTCCGCTTCAATCTCCTGCTGTTTCCGGTAGGCTTCGGTTTTCTTCTCCACTTCCTTCTCGAAGGCCAGCTGCAGCTGCTCCTGTTCACGCTGTTTGGCTTCGTAGTCGCGGCGGGTCTCTTCTTCTAGCTGGGCGTTCTCCACGATCTGGATTTCCTCCGAGACGCCGCTGATGCGCGAGATGGATGCCTGTTAAAACGATGTACCATTGTACAGATAGAGCAATTAATAAACCGCAATAAAATTCTGCAGCACAAATCAGAGTCGACAAAGCTATACCGAATAAAATTAAATCGTTAGATTTACTTATTGAATTAAAAAAGTCGTAAAACGCACTGAATTTTGTTATTTTTATGAATATTTAGTCTCTACAAACGCACATAACTTTTAAATAAATTTCAAATAATTTATCTTAAAAAAGAATAGCATATTTAGGTGGTTTTCGATTTTTCTGTATTAGCCGTTGCTCTTAAAAGTTGAGAAAACTACAGAAAAGATTATGTCAGAAATTTTAGGAAAGTTCATAGTGAAAATCGACAAAGAAAATTAAAATGAACTGAGAAATGATTTTAAAAATTCTCACAAAAACATTCGTTTTTCACAATTGAAGAACTAAAACAAAAATAATTTAAAATTAATAAATGATTGATAATAAATGATAAATCAATACTGATTCAGTAAATAACCGGAAAATAATTAAGCAAATATAAACGGTCAATAACTTCGTACCTGGAAGCCTTCGCCGACCAATTCCTGCGCCAACGGAACGGTGATGATGGAAGGAGTGGGGAGTTTCATGATGGGCACCTTGATCTGCGTCTGCATGTAGCTGGTCTGCTCCACCTCGGAATGCTGCACCTCGCGTTGCTCCCGTTGGTCACGTTGCTCGCGGCTGTACTGCTGCTTCGACTGCTGCTGTTCGCGTTGGACTTCCATGATAAAGTGTAAAACGTAATTCCGAATAAAAGGGAAAAAAGCACAAATGTTAAGTCAAACTCAATAAGCGCAATTAAAATCAGAGAATTATTTGGTAATGATGAACTGCACCACTGTAGTGGCTTTAAATAGCGCTGCGGTTGCGTGCAGCATTTACCGGCCGGGAAGTTTCCGCCTCGGTAAACGGGTAAACGGCAAATGACCTTTGCCGCTAGCTACAGCCGGCAACGTGGAACGTGGAGCAAAGAGCGCTTCATTCAGCACCAGACTGAAAGGCACGCACGGAGCAGACAGAGAGTGGTCAGTGCGGCTGCCCTTTGCACTTGTTTTCGCGAACCAGTGGAATGCGCTGTTGTGGCCCGCATATTACGCGCTACCTTGGGAAACTGCGGTAGCAAAGTCCAATTGAGTACGGCCTGTCTTTTACAGTGTATAGTAAACAGCTGGTTATGAGACGATAAACACGCTCATGAACTTGGACGGAGAAAGTACAGTCCATTCTATCAAAGGTCAGAGTTTCTGTTATATGTATGCTGCAGTAGTATGTAATATGCGCATTTAAATACGGTGATGCAGAATTTTCACGACACGAAGATTTCTTCTGAGCCGAAGGTTGCAACATCCATTCACCGAATAAATAATTCTCGGTAACTAACTAAATAATAGAAAAAAACAAGCAAATGACAATTATATAAAAACTGAAAAATAAACCAACAATTTCAAATTAAACCCTGTAGTCTACTCTTTTGTTATTCGACAATTCTTATCATAGTGCCGTCAAAAAATGACCTGACCCTATGATAACGTGCAAAGATAATATTTTATGAACAACATATCGCGAAAAAATCCATTTACGCAAAATGCTCCGTGCAACGATTTTCTAAAATTCATGTAAAATATGGTGACTGTTTAGTCATAATTCTAGACAAATTTCTCTGATAATTGTGAGATTCCCGAATCAAAAAAAAATTACATAAACTTCTTTACGGCACCTATGTACTTAGTACGTCAACTTTTACCTTTATAAGAGCAAATGTTTTCTCATCCGGGCCGAGAATGCTCAATTTGCCGGCGGAAGTAGTACTACATTATTTGCGGCCTACATTATTCGATAAACGGCTTGCTTCGTGCAATGCAACTGTAACGCTTGTGCTGTGATAAGTGTTAACCAACCGCTATAAAGAAATTTAATAATAAAATTAATCTAAATACCGGTATCACATAAATTTATAGTACTTACCTATTTCCAGTTAACTTGTCTGTTAAAATGATCGTTGTTCGGTATTTTGTAACTAATTAAGAAAACGGGAGAGGTGAACAGAACGCTCCGGTCGGCCAAGGCCGGTTTAATCGAATGTTTTCATTGATTTAAAAAGCAAGTTTCGTAATGTTTTCGAAACGAAGCATCACTACATCTCTTTACTAAACAGGAGTGGTAGGTCGGTATTCGATGTTTGTTAACGCTCATTGATACGCTATTTTTGCCAAGTCAGCTACAGTTGTTCGGAAAAAACGCCCGTCGGCTTTGAAGTCGGCCAAGATAACCTTTCCCTCCCATTGCCTTTTCACTTTCCCTTTTCACTTTGCCTTAACTTCACTTTTAGCTTTGCCTTTGCCCACGTCAAAATCTTACCGTCCCATCTAACCTTCCAATTAGTTACTAGCACTCTCCGGCATTGAAAGCAATCGAAGCATTTATTGTATCAGCGGATAACCATAATTTTTGACGTTTTTTCCATGGCAAACATAACGTGTCTTATCAAGACGCATGGCCAAGCTAGCACAAAGATACTCGTATTTCAATAAAAGCATATGAAGCGCGACACGAAACATTCCCTCACAAGGACAGTCGAATAAGTCTGCTTATTTTTTACCAGGCTTCGGCTTGGCTGGCGCCGCGGGGCGGTGGGACAGGACGCTGCCGTCAGGGTTGCGTGCGTAGGCTGCAGATTGCTTGACCGTTCGCAGGACGCCAATTGCAGCGGCATCGCGTGGGCGGGGTAGAGATGGCATGACCGAGGGCCGACGGTCCACGTCAGTGACAGCGGCAGGGCGTGTACGGCCGGTGCGGGTCAGAGACGGCATGGCCGTAGGCGGAGATTCTACGTCAGTGAAACCGCTAGGGCGTGTACGAATCCCAGAAGGCGTGGCCGTGGGCGTAGCGTCCGTTTCAGTGACAATGCTAGAGCTTGTGTGGGTCACCGATGGTGTGATTGTGGTTGGACGGTCCACGTGAGTTGTGAGTCTTGTGACAAGGATTGGGAAGAGGGTAGAGTGGCCGACCGGTTTTGCAGGCTTTGGTGGGTTAGTGTTCGCTATTGGGAACAGGTGCACTGGGGTGCTAGGGGTATCGCTACCTGGCGGTACGGATTGACTGATTATTCTTTGGCACGTTCCATTCTTTTGCTCACTTTGAAGGTCATCGTGCAAACATTCGCATTGTCCATTATTGCAGTCTGGGCCGCATGTTCCATCACACTGGTCGTTTCTTTCGCAAATCGTGTTAACGCAACGTTTGGGCATTAAAGCTGCACAAAAGACCAACGATGTACGACGTGTACTGACGCATAGCATCTTGGTCGACCGAAGCGAAGCGAAGGTCCTCTATGTTCAAGAAAACGGGACTTTCTGTCACGTCGGTCACGTCGGTCACGCACATATAAATTATTGCGCAATCGTGGCCACCCAGAATAACTTAAGGGGATCACTCCGTAAACAATCTTCATCTACCTTAATTTCACTCTGTACATTGCCTTTCTCCCTGTACATTGAAAAGACCAAGCGGCAACTTCAAATACAGAAAAAACCTGCGAAACTGGTCGAAATTTCGTTCGAAAACGAAAACGGCAACGTCGAAGATTTCAGATCCTGTGCGAAGAAAACTGGCATCCGGGAGCCGAGAGTTACTTACGTATAACTGGTGATGATGCGTGAAATTACGCGGCAATAGCGGTTGTTAAGGAAAAAACGGCAGATCCGGAAATAATTTTACATGAAGAAATTTAAAAAAATAAAAGGTCGCGCACGCAGATAAAGGCAGTGCCCAATGATAATGTTCGGGGTAAAAAATAAGGAAACTTAGGAAAGGCAGTGTACGGAGTGGTAATACCGTAGCTCATACACGTATACACTGTAATACATGTATACAGTACTTCCTCCAAGGCTCTTTATCCAGTAATTTATAATACAAATGGCTGTGCGCCCCGACCAACCGGCACACAGAATTCAGCTGTGCTCCCCGAGTGCTCGGGCGCACAGAATTTGGCTTTGCGCACCCGAATGTCCGGGCGCAGAAATATCGAAGTTTTTATCTTTTTCCGGCAGTTGACTGTTTTTTAACTAATTTTTTTTCACTCTGTTAACCCTTAAGGTTGCAGGAGAGCAGAATTTAGAGAGAACTGCAGAATCTGAGTACCCTTAATAGCTAAGTTATTTGTTTTGTTTTTCCCCTTTTTATCGCATGGTGTACTTAAAAGCATACTCACAACATTACGGAATCAGTCTGAAAATCCTGGTTTTCAGCAACTTTACACCAAGCTTATAACACTGATTATCCATGCACAAAAGAATTAGCAAAGCTAATTCCGGTTAACGCAGCGGAGGTAGTTGCAAGGCTGGACGACTTGGTTGACCAGTATCCAGCCGAGAAAGCAAAGCAAATAAATTTCAGGTTAAGGTACTGTCCTGTATATGTAAGCTGTCCTGTTTTTGACAACAAAACATACAACAAAAAAATTGAGTTGTTAAATAAGTAAAAGAAGCCAAATAAAACATGAAAAACCTTCAAAAAAACAGCAAATCGCCAATATACAGTATCTGCGCCCAGAAATTCGGGGCGCAAAGCCAAATTCTGTACGTCCAGATATCGGGGCGCAGAGCAGTCACCTTTATAATAATACAGAAATACAGTTCTTTACGCATATATAATATAGCTCGTCTCGCCGCTCACTTTAACCTACTAACGCCGGGTACCAGAAGGAGCGGGAATACCAATTTGAAAAATGGTATTGATCGACAAAAAATTAAATTAAGAAAAGTCACTATTTTTTGTGTAATTTTTCTGACCACAGGTCAAGCAGAACACCATGGAAATGACGCTCATGGGAACTGAGCCATAATTTGGCACTATACTCTGTGTAGTTTTTCTCAAATATGTAGTACTTAATAAAAAAATAAACTGGAATTGGACACTGGAGACATCATTTTAAGTTTTTGTTTCGTTGCTCTGTTGCGCTCTGCCTAGATTCAGCGCTACACCATTGGTAGGCTCACTTTTACAGAACTTACGGCACTTTAGGTTATAGAACGTATGTAAAGTGTGCGGCTAGAGGGGCGGATGTCGGCATTTCTACTTTTCCCGCACGAAAATTGGACGGGATTGGCGATATTTCAGCTGTCTATTTGAATCTTCTGCAGTCCATAAAACAGAAAAAATCTACCGCTCTGAAGTAAAGAGAACTGGAGTGCTAAAACAGACCGCCTGCGCCAGATTTCTTAATTAAGTATTTAGTATACATACATCGTTCGTAAATATTATGTATAAATGAATCTACTATTTAAAAGTGTCTGACATTACGCAGTCTTCTATCATTCACTATTACGAATATTAAAGTCAGTAAAAGAAAAATTGCTCAGTGCTTCAATACCCGTGCGCGCAATTCACTTCCCCAGTTGTAAATACTTCTCGAAATATTTTCTAGCTTCGCTTCGGTCTTTTAGTGCTAGCGAGCAGCGGTGCACTTCCCTAGTTTACTTACCATCGGCACCCTGGGCGTAAACGACGCACGCTGGAACAAGAACAGCAAAGCAGTAAACAAGACCGGTAATGCTCATTTTCACAAATGTTGACTGATATGGGTGCAATGAAAACCTCGCCTGTGGATAGTCTGTCTTATGTACCGGGCATCACTTGCTTACATCAGCATCGCCTGTCCATGGAAGTCTGAAACCTGGCAAATAACAGGAAATGGATGATGAGGTCTCTGAGAATTTATGTCGATTTATTCGCATGTCAGCGGCAATACCGCTTTATTACAAGAAGATTGAATACGCGGCATAGCCTTCTTACCACTGCAAAGTTCCTGCGGCGTGTCCAAAAGGGAGTTTTGCAATGCAGCTTCCAGGTAACGATCATGCCGCTCGTATCTGTGCACTCCAAATCACCCACTGCTGTTCTTGCGAAATACACCGAAATATGCTTCTGTCAGCATACTTCCAAGAGAATCGTCCTCTTCAGTCAGAGTAATCATACATATTCAGCAGGCTGCCATGAAACACGTTCCACTAAAGCAACTGGAACTGAGCATTAGAAGTATCCGTAATCGGCGGACCGAACAGATAATACGCGCGTAAATTTCTACCGAACAGATAGCAATAATTTAGGTTTACGTTTCATTTTTTTTGCATTGCCGGAACCGGGTACAGTAATGCCGTCAAATCAACGAGCGTTTCCGCTGTTCCAGTGCAGTTGCTCTTTCTTGTTCTAATGGACTGCTAATTCAGGCGTAACATTGTTCTGGAGCGGATAGATACAGCGTTCGTTTTAGTTTTGTAGTAAAATACTCGTACGCTTGGATATCCGATTCAGTGCAAACTGAAGCTTGGGCACAACGACGTGTTTAAGCTCACAATGGGCTCTTATAGGCTTATTATTGTTAACATTGCGACCAAAATAATCTTTTTTACGTGTGTAATTGATTTGGCTTCAAGGCTTTACTTGACATACTCGCTTATCACTTTATTATCATACTAAATCTTCACATACGTAGCACGGTAGCACTAACGATAAGTACTAAATATTACTATGCCAAGTATGAAACAAGTTAGGAGCACAATTTGTGGCACCAAAAAAAGCGGTACTGTAATCTAATAATGTAAGTTTCATTGGATTGATTAAGGCCATGGCTGGTTCGGCTTTTTAAAATAATCGTTGTCTTTGTGCTCCGAATCAGGATTTTTCCTTCTCGTGATACACATACAGTGCGGCGGTTTCTCGTCCTTGAAGTAGGCTTTAAGACTGCCAAGTTCAAGGTTATCAGGCGTACGAGCCTGTGCGTGGTGCTACGCCCACAAGTGGCGTACTAGCACTCACTTACATGCCGTATTTGCCTCTCTCATGTACGTATGTGTGCTGCTGCACTGCACTCATCCACTGAAGTGGATATACCGCGTGCGCACACACTGAGCATACTTGCTCTCTCGTCCCTCTCTCGCCGTATGACTCAGCGCTTATACGCTCGCGTTGGATAGAGTCCAGTCTGCGCACAGCACACAGCTGATATGGCCGCATCACGCACACTGTTGCCGCCAGCGTCACTCACGTTTGGACACGCTCGTGAACGCATCTAGCAACAGTTTTCTAGATTCAGCCATACAGGCTTTGTTCTTTCTTCCTGCTATTACGCAGCATTGTGTTCAGCCTTTATGTCAATAAAGACATCTGTGAGCTCCTCGCGCTTGCCTGTTACATGGTAAGCAGATCGTCTGGTTTTCGATCCCACGGACCGTCTGAGGAGACGGTAAAGGCTTGATTTTTTGGAGAACTTTCGGAGAACCCTGACAGTCTCTGCCAGATTGACTGCGAACGCAGCCTCTGCCTTGACTGTAGATCAACTTGATCTTGCCGTCTTACAGCTGCTGGACAACGGGTTGATCGCTGAAGCGATCCCTGCCACAGCTGGTGAGCGCAGTTTTTGTCTCTTCACAAAGAAGAGCATTCCCAAACGTACGGAATTTCGGACCCAACCGACGGCCACCAGGCTCGCTACGAGAGCCTGCAACGCGAAAGGATTACTCCATAATACGGGGACCTTCGCTTTGAACAACGACCCGCAACTTTACTCGCGGAATTCACCCGGGAAACAACGGATTTCCGACCTCGGACGGAGGCAACCGACCATAACCGACACCGACACCGACACCGGTAAAGTCGTGGTTTTAGGTCGGAATTAGCCGTAACTAGGTCGGCTTTTTACTTTCCAACAGTTGAAAGTAATTTATAAATACTAAATCTAAAATTTTAACGGTGAAAAAGTAATTTCTAACGGAGAAACCGACTTAGAATTTTACTTTTTGGTCGAGAACCGACCTGCTAGGTCAACGAACCTGTCTAGACAGTTAGACAAAGGCTAACCGACAACAGGTCGGAAATTCTCTCCTTTTTCATTTCTAACGGCGTTTCAACCGCCAGAAAAATTCCAAAAATCCAAAAACCTACTTCTAACGGATAAAAATTTCAAAATTCGACCAAATAAACTTTTTGGCCGACCAAAAATAATTTGTTTTTCTTACGGAAAATAGCGCGAAAATTCGCGGATTTCCTTGTGACGTCAGAACGACCGCTTTTCAGTACTTTGAGGGCAGCCAATCAGCGTGCAGGGGAAACTTCCCATAGCTTAACATAGGCGTGAACCATCATTTTTTTAACTTTTGCACGCGGCTCGCTATCTGTGACGTAGGCAGATAAGTGCAAGACCACTTAACTCTGTGACGTCATACTGGTCAGTTCAGTAGTATAGGACGTACTACACCGTACTACTATATTATACTGTACTGTACTATAGTACTGTAATATAACCTTGTGTACTGAGTCATCAACAGACACGACAACAACAACATCAACATCTCGTCGGACGTTCCTGACCCACGGAAGTTCCTGAACAAAGAGAAGTTCCTGAACTCATTGAACATCCTCACAAAGGGGATTGTTCAATTTTGTCGATAAAAACAACAAGTCCTTAAGGTTCTACAAGAACCGACCTGACCTGCTAGTGGTTCGATAACAATGTCGAAACCACGAGAGGATGAATACGCGCGGAAGTTCAACACGGACTACTCCCGGCGCGCGAACCTGGCCACGTCGTATTCACTGCGACACGCTGGTCAGGAACGAAATCAGCCGTCCTCAACGGACTCGACGAAGTCGGCTGAGGCAAGGGAGAAGCGAAACGAGCGGATCCTCCTCGCCGACTCCAACCCAACGTCGGACGACAGTTTCGAGGACGCCAGGGATAAAACATTCCTGGAACCCAACGCTGACTCGGCAGCCCCGTCCCACCCGACCGGGGGGGATGTGGTACAGCTGCAGGCTGAGATAACAACGTCTCATGCCGGTCAAGGGCGCCACCAAGGCGCACCGACCAACCCAAACCCAACCGAAGGAAACCAGTCGAGCTCACATGAAGCTCAGGACTCGGCAACGGCTACGACAGCCACCGAGGTCGGAAGGAAATCACCCAACAGGACGGATGAACCTCGGAAGTCGACCTTGCCCCACATGGGCACGGCGACCACAGAGGTAGGTCGGAAATCACCGACCACGGGGATCGGACGACTAAAGCCGACCTCCGAAGTCGACCAACAGAAGGTCGACCAACTTGCCAAGGACGTCGGTCAACAACAACCGACCCCAGGCGCTAGTCGGAAATCGCCGACTAAGGAGATCGGCCAACCGAAGCCGACCTCCGGAGCTACCCAACTCCAACCTTCTACGGAAGTCGGACAACCGAAGCCGACCTCCGAAGTCGACCAACAGAAGGTCGACCAACCATTAACCAATGAGGTCGGACAACAACATCCGACCAGGACCGGACAGGAAAAGCCGACAACAGAAGTCGGTAATGTCCAACCGACCACACAGGTCGGAAGGATCTCGCCAACCTCGAAGGTCGGTCAACAGAAGCCGACCATAGAGGCCGGTCAAAAGGAGGTCGGACATCCGAAGCCGACCAACCTAGAACAGCAACCAACCGTCAACAAGCCGGAAATCGGAGTCCAGCCGACCAAACCAACGGTCGGAACGGAGGATACCGAGGCACCACCACGAAGTGGCCCTCGTCCAGCTGGATCGCCGACCAACATACCGATACCCAACGAACGGGTCATTTCACCGCTAAGTCGACCTTCGCCAACAGAAGGCAAGTCGACTCGAGCCACAAAGGCTCAAGAGACGGAGAAGTCGACCAAGTCGCCAACTAGTCGACCTGTCGACCGGACATTACTACCGATGTTCGACGTCGGAGAGTCGGGTGGCGAAACACCGTCACCAACCGACGACGTATTTGACCCAACGGAATCACCCCCCAACAGTGCGGACGGATTCTTCCGAACGCCGATGTCCCACAAGGACAGGTACCAAGCCAGCACGCTTGAGTACACGGCACGGAAGTGGATCTCGGCAACACCGCCGGAGAAGATCGAAGATATAAACAAGCTTCGAGAACGATGTCACCAGCTGATCACACAGATCGTGCTGGCCGACAAGTTGGTCAATGCAGCAGAAGGCTCATGCACAAGGTCGGAAGAAACCCACCGCCTCGAACGGAAGAGGTGGGAAGCCGAAAACAACGGCCTCAGCAAAGTCGTTGCCGACCAACAGCGTGAAATGGATAAACTAAAAGCCTTCATAAAACGCGTTGAAGAACCATGTCGATATGACGCATTCGCCGAGGCAACCGACCTCAAGAGCAAGTTGGAACGGTCAACAGAAGCCGTCCTCCAACTAGGCAAACAACTGGAAACGGCCGAAAAGGACCTTGCCGACACACAGACGGCATTGGTCGCCTCAGAACAGGCAGCCGGACATTTCCACGAAATGCTGAATCGGGCTAACGAAGAAGCCGAAGTATACCGTGACGAAGTGGATCGGTACATTGTCGAACTGCGGAAGGCCGACAACGAGGTCGACCGGCTCCGACAATACACCGACCAACTCCAATCTGAACTGGAAATCCTAACGGCCAGAAGTCGACAACAAAGTCCGACTTACTCTGGTCGACAGCCAACCTCCACGGAACAGAGCAACCACATTGCCGACTTGCAAGAAGCTAACACACAGTTAGCCGACCAAGTCTTCGGATTGAACGACTACCTCAAAGAGGAGGAGAAGCTCCGAGCACAGCTAGAATACAGCCTAGCTGAAGCCCAAAAGGTGAACGAGGCGCAACGAAACCGCATCGTCTACCTGGAGGAGCGGGAAAACGAACTGTTCGACTACGGTTCAACCGCGGCCAACAAGATCAACGAGATGAACGGTCAAATGGACGAAATGGAGACCGAATTCCGGTGTCTCCAGGAGGAGAAGAAGCACCTGGAACAGACCAGGGCCGAACCTCCGTCCTACAAGACCTCTATGGCACAGGAGTACTATCCGTCACGTGCTATACACGACATCCTGTGGAGTACGGACCCGGAGAAGAAGGAAACAAATCCCTCTTACTTCGTGGGAGTGGTCACAACCGACCCGAACACCGGAATACCTCCACAACCGAACCCGATTCCGGCTCAACCTGAACCGGAACATAACACATCGACCGCGGCACCACATGTGCCAACGTCGAACGTGCCGACAACAACGGTAGCGACCGGTGCATACACTAGCACCTCGTTTTCGACGCGCACAACAATGTACGCGCCGATCCCCACCGCATCCCACCCGGACAACAGTGACGGAGGATTTCCCTTTAACCCCCGACCAGGACGGTTTATGGGACGAACAGGTTCCCACCCGGACATGGGAGATCCGAACCGTCTGGACCCACGAGGGTTCGACTTCGGACGAACAAGAGCTCGGTCGAACAACACGACCGACCAAGGTGGATATTTCGACCAACAAGAGTCGATGCGCCACCCGGCAGGCCAACCCGAACAACACGGTCGGGCGCCGCCGTTTCGGCCACCGGAAAGCCGACTGCCACCGAGGGGAACACAACCCGGCTTATATGGCAGAGTAACGGAACAACCGAGGGGATTTTACCAGCCCCCACTGAGGGCGGTGCCGGCGCCACAGATGCGACCGGACGCGTATGAAGGCTACTCGGAGCAACAACAGCGGCAACCGACGCCACATACCCGAACTCCCCCACCACAACAGAACCATGTCCGGACGCCACCCCCGCAACAGAACGGATACGGTGAACCGGCTTACCAACCAGCAGGTTATGCCGACCACCAAGGTCGGATACCATTGGCGAACCCACCGCCCGCCCTGGAAGCACAACAAGTTGCACCAGTGGCCGCCCCAGCGCCACCACAAAACCCAGCAGGCTTGGACCCTGCCCATGTGGCAATGGTACGCGCAATGGCCCGCGGACGTCGGCAACCCATGCCAGAATTTGACGGTGATTACACCAAGCTCAACGAGTGGCTTAAACAGATCCGCCAACTGCACCTACAGGCCCAGGAATGGTACGAAACCGACCAGACCTTTATGGCCGACCTCGCGGCCAAACTAAAAGGCCAGGCAGAAGAGTTTCACCGACTAACAAAAGTCGACGAACCCCTCGGCGGATGGCCAGTCAACTTATGGCTGACCAAGTTTGAGGCGCGATTCACGGACAAAAACAGGGAAATCAACACCGTGAAACGGATGGCCAAACGTACGTTCCGCTTCGGACAAGAAACGCCGGAACAGTACTACGACGCCGTGATGTACATGAAATCCCAGGTCCGTACAATCACCGACAACGTCACACTCTACTACCTGAAGGAAAATATCCACGAACCCAAACTGAGGGAAGCTCTGGATATCCGGATGCCGGCAACCCTACAGGAGTTCCGCGACTTCATCAGCGACTTTGTCAGCGGGAAGGAAATGTATGAGGTACGGAAGGAACTGCGTGACAACGATTACGTTCGGGTACGAGCAACAACGCCGGTACCGACGCAAACCCTACCACCTCCGACCCCGCAACAAACCGCGTACCAGCCGCACATGATGCCGGGATACCAAACCCCATCGGCACAGTACGGACAACCGACTCCGGCGGCGATACCACCAGTGCAACAAGCACCCGTCCAGCAACCGACCTGGGCCGGAACGGTGGCGAACTCAAACTTGCCCCCACCTAGGACAGCAACCCCGCCTAACAACTACGGAGGCGCTGGTTATGGCTCGGGAGGCAACCAAAACAACGGAAGTTTTAGTTACGACCAGAACCCAAACCAGGGATACTCCGCCTACGGCCAGGTTCCCACACAGGGATATGGCGGCGGAGGTTATGGTCGCGGAAAAGGACGCGGCTTCGGAAATCGCGGCCGTGGCAACTTCGCCAACCGCGGCGGAGGCGGAAGCCCACAAGGCAACCGACCCTCTCAAGCACAACAAAGTGCTCGGCAGGCGCTGACATACGTCGACAAGATGGAGGCGGCGTTCTTCCAGTGGACGAAGAACAAAACCTTCTCATGCAGACATTGCATGTTTAATAACCATGACGGAGCGCGCTGCGGATATGCCGGCAACCGACCGGCGGATAACCCGAATCTTCGTTGGTACAACGACTGGTGCCAACGATATACGACGGACGGTCCAATCGGTTCGGACAACCCGAACTATGCACAGATCGTGCCACCACCGCGGCCTCGCCAACAACAGGGCGGAGGCTCGGGCGGTTCCGGCAACGGAAACCGGTCGCCCGGCGGAGGAAATGGCGGGAACCGCAGGAATAGCGGCGGGAGCCAACAAGGGTCCCCGGGGTATCGAGAACCGCTACCGTCACGCCAGTCTTTGGACCTGACGCCGCCTAACAATGGGCCGGCTCGGGGAAACTCCTCGGGAAACGCCTAAGGTCGATGAGCTCCGGTGACTCATTCGACCTCCAACATCCCACCGAACCACCGGACAAGGATAACCCGACTAATCAACCGCATTTCTCACGGAACGAACCGACCTTAACTCCGCAACAGAACCGGATATTGACGGTCCTAAACGCACTGGGACTGAATGAAGACAGCACGGAAGACCAATTCCTTACGGCGCTGTCAGCTTCCACAAAGGAAGCCGAAGTCGCTCGAACTATGGCGGCAGAACTCGGTATATTCGTCAACAACGACGGAATCGAAATCCGATTCGGAACGCAAGAAATGCCCGACTTAACCGACCCACCGCATCAACTTGGCGCTGGAACGTCGGAGGTCGGAACGCATCGACTGCCCGGATTGGCCGACCTAGTGCCTCGATTTGGTACTGGAACGTCGGAGGTCGGAACGCAAGAATTGCCCGACCCACGCGGAGCTAACAATGCATCCGCGCCGCCAGCCGCAGAAAGTGACGCTGAGCGGACCGGCCATAGAACTTGGACCGGATTGCCGGTGAGCAGAACCTCAACCGAGCCGCCCAGACGTGGCCCAAGACGCGGAGGACCGGGACGCCGATTCGCGCAACGGGGCAACAGAAACTACCCCAATGTATCATCCGTATCCGGAACGGATAGATACGCTGCAACATTAGCAGCCATCGACCTCACCGAAGAACCGGGAGGATTCGAAGAGTGGGAAACCGTCCCACTGGAAGTACAAGTTCCTGTCTACTCTCGGCCGGAGGAAACAGGCTTCTCCCAACCCCAGCCACGAACAGTAACTGGCTCTCGAACGTTCCAAAACATCGACTACATGTTGTCGACTGTGAGACCGACGGACGTCTCCATAGAGGAACGAATACTCGAAACTGCACGACGGTTCGAAACTACCGACCCACGGAAGGACGGAGTAGCTAACCGACCTGAAGTACGGAAAGTGGTTACAGCCGAAGTGGAACCTCTAACCGACCACGGACCAGTGTCACTGATCCCCGTCAAACCGACAGTACGGGAAGTTACCTTCGAAAAAGGAACTCATAAGAAACCAAAGACGGTCAGAGCCTGGACACACGAAATCCAGATCGGACCCACGCCCACAATGGCGATGATTGACACTGGAGCGGAAACTTCGCTAATCGAGAAACGATTTTGCGAGAGGAATGGCCTGACGATGCAACCTCTCGGACACTACACCAAAATACTTTGTGTGGGCGGACAAGTCGCCTTTGTAGTGTCTCATTGCTGTACAGCACCTGTAACAATGCAGGGCTTTACTAGCCACCATACTTTCCACGTCCAGCCAACCGACGCGGACGTCCCTGTGCTTCTTGGATGCGACTACCTGCATTCCAAGTTCACATTTATCTTAACCCCGATTCCTACTCCGGAACAACCAGAAGGAACGGTAGTGCAGTCTATCCCGATACCAGAGGCATCGGACACGGTGGGAAACGAGGTTCGGATTAGTCGGATTGATCACCCGGCGAACTCCACACGTAACATCTGCCGCGATTGCCGGGATACGAACCGCACCTTGATGGAGGAACTAGCACTCCACAACGTAATAGAACATTACCAGGGACGGATACGCACCGGCACATTACGACCGGCAAAGCGGATACTGAAGTCTATCCCGACACCAGAGGCATCCGCAACGGAAGCGGATGCTCTGGACAAAAATCTGAGGGAAGTACAACAGAAGTACCGAACTTGGTTCACGGGAGTTCAGCACTTTCTCGACCGACGGACGTTGGAGTTAGTAGCGACTCTGCGACAGAACGGAGCAACAACACCCGACCAGATCCGGATAGCACAACAAGAATGCGAACCGGTCATGGCTTTAATACAAACTATAGATGACGAAGCGTGGGAATGGGAAGACGACAGAGTTCCAATCCATCGACAGTACATGGAGTACGGACTCCCCATACCGCGCCCCTTGGAGATGTGCAGCCAAGAACTAGGCAGCCAGCTCTTCTCCTACTTGGAACGTATACAACAATACGGATCCGCCGCAACAACGGCATTCTGGCAACGGTATGGCGAAGACACGGCCATAACTCGGAACGTACCCGACCCGTTACCACCGGTGGAGGAACATCGCCCAACCGGAGTAAAATTCATAACGAGTCCACCTCGACCAAAAGAGGACACGCAACTGGACGAAACAGATCGACCGTACCGATGTGCTATCTGTAAAGATAACATCGACGGCGTAATACGGGCGATACAAACCCGCCACAGCGTAACTTGGCTGGATGACAGACCGTCGTCACCGGCACCTCCGCAACCAGACCGGAAGGTAGACCGTTTTCGGAAGACTCAACCGACAGTCATCCGATGGCTGAGCAACACGAGCTCACAGCCAACCGACCTTGAGAATCAAGACGGAACAGATCGACCGACCCAACCGACGGATACGGCCGACCTGTCCGAACCGACCACAAAGGTCGGATACGGTAACATGCCGGAGGTCGACCTCGACGAAGAAGGATCGGCCATAGAATACGAAGACTATGAGTCGGACGGCTCGGATGTACAAAGCACGAGCGATTCAGCGGACACTGACTCCGACAACCGACCTTCGGGAGAATCCGAGGAGGACGACGACGAAGAATTCGACCCGTCGGTCCGACATTGTAGGTCGGATAAACCGCGGAAAAACGACTCTGACGACGAGTCGTCGGAGGACGAAGAACCGACCTTCGACGTAAGGCTAACAAAGGCTTTGCGGTCGATCGTCCATACAGAATTCATAGCCGAAGCCGAACCGGCTGAACAAACCAAACCAGCCGACCTCGAGCAACAAGCCGAACAGGATCAGCTGGCTGCCCTATTCGAATGGGCAGGAGGACAACCGGAGGAAACCGACCTCCGACCTCCAACAATAGTAGTCCAGCAGCTGTCAACCGAGCAGCCGACCCCGGCCAACTTGACCGACCAACAGAAGTTAGGACAGCCGAACTCACGGAAAGTCCGAATCGCAAAAGCAACGGTCGAAGAATTAAACCTGGATAACAAATGTCCGGAGGTTTACCATTTGAAGCTGGACGGAGGAGACTTCAGGCCATTAGACCGACAAGTGGTCTTTAACGGTGAACGGGTCTCACTCCCACCTCACTCCACGTGTGCTATCAAGGTACGGACGGCCAAACCAATGGACCCGAGGAGACGGATACACTTCGTAACGTTGCGAAGAAAAATCCGACCGATCCGGCCAATCGAAGCCGAGATCGACATCCGACCTCAGATAGACACGGCCTGGATAAACATCCAGAATACGACCTCCCAACCGAAGGTACTGAAGAAGGGCATAAAACTCGGTCACATGCAGTACAGCGATATCTACGTACCGGATATCAACAATGAGCATGTCATTTGGGAACTCCCACTTGGAGTAGCAAAGACATGGCCCGCCGGACCGGAACCGAGGCCATCTCCCAAATTTGACATCTTCGAGACAACAGGAGTCAGAGCCCAACGGAAGGTCCAACTCCAACCTCGAACGGTAACAGAAGTACAAGTCGTCCTAGACGTCCCAGTATCCCCATTACAGAAACTCATGTATTTGGGTGGATCCGACCCCAAACGCGACGGGATCGATAGGATGGACGGCGCAACAATGCACGACGGAAAAACATTTACCGTCTTGGTGGCAAACCACACCAACCATCCGGTCACCTTACGAAAGGGTGCACCGATGGGAAGAGTTGAACCGTTCAACATGATGACGGACGACCAGAAAATGGAAGAAGCACGAGTCAACACGAGCCAAGTAGAGGGAGAAGACGCGGAATCCCAGGAGGAGCGACGAAGAATCATCGACTCCATGAACTTCGGAAAAAACTTGACCGACGAGCAACTTGCCATACTGAAGGCAGTTGCATGGGACTACCGGACCGTCTTTCCGACCTCGAAAAAACCATACGGAGATGTCAAAGGCGTAACACACGTCATTGACGTCCAAGGAGCCCAGCCGATTAAGATGAACCCCACCAGAACAAGCTGGAAAGGACGGGAATTCATCCAAAAACATGTGCAGGAGATGCTCGAACAAGGAGTCATCGAACCTTCATCGGCTGCATGGAGCTTTCCTGTCGTTTTAGCCGCGAAACGGAACGGTGACGGCACAGTGGGGACTGGCTTCTGTATCAACTACATAAAGTTGAACTCAGTGACGAAGAAAAATAACTACCCACTACCGAACCCGGACGAACTACTAGACCGGTGCGCCGGAATGGAGTACTACGGCAAAGTAGATTGTCAGTCCGGCTTCTGGCAAATCCCAATGGACGAAAGTTCTAAGGATTACACCACCTTCGTAACACCGGAGGGGATGTACAGATTTAACCGCATGCCATTTGGAGTCTGCAACGGACCAGCAACTTTCCAAATGCATATGGATAAAATAACGGCATCAGCCCGGAAGAAAGGTGTCTTCGCTTACATTGACGACGTCATCTTCTTCGGCAAAACTTTCGAAGACTTCGTTGAGGCTTTCCGAGCGACTCTCGAATGCCTCAGGGATGCCGGATTTACGGTCAAACCCTCCAAATGTGAGGTCGGAACAGACAGACTGCTGTTCCTGGGACACGTCTTAAGTAAGGACGGAATCCAGACCGACGACGAAAAGGTAGCAGCCATAGCCGAACAGAGCTATCCAAGGACGGAATGCCAACTGAGGTCGTTCTTGGGACTGGCAAACTACTACCGGAAATTTATCCGAGGATACGCTCAGAAAACTTCGAAAATGTATGAGCTCCTACGGAAGGATAAAAACATTAAGCTCGATTGGACGGAAGCCCACACGGCTGAGTTCAACGACATTAAGAAGGCGCTAACAGAAGCGCCCGTACTGGCGAAGTTCGACCCGACAAAAGAGACCGTTATAGAATGCGACGCAAGCGGAGCCGGACTCGGCGCGGTGCTATCACAAGAATGCCACCCAATCGCCTATGCCAGTAGAGTATTACATGGACCGGAACTCAACTACGGAGTAACCGAATGGGAATGTTTGGCCGTGGTATGGGCGGTGCAGAAATTTAAACACTACATCGACCACGGACCATTTACGGTGCGAACGGACCACCGAGCATTGCAGAACCTGCTCCGATGCGAGTCAAACCGACCCGGCATCAACCCTCGACTGACACGTTGGGCACTGGCTTTACAAGGACGGGACATAACCATCCAATACAAGCCAGGAGTATTCTGTGACAATGCAGATGCTCTGTCAAGATGGCCACTCGAACGTAGTGACGACAAAGATCCACACGAAGAGTTGGACCAGGTCCCCAACTTCGAGGACTTTAAGGACGAAATTAAAACTTGCACCATTCGGACCATCCGACGTCTGAAGGACAATGCAAGGAAGAAGAAACGGAAAGACGAGGAGGAACCACCAGAAATTCCACCCCCACCGCTTCTTCCTGGATGCAACGTCATCACCGACTGGCATGACTTAAGTACCACAGAGGTACGGGTCATTAACATACCAGCACCGGAGACACCGGAACCGATCATTCGGACCGTCAACACGGCGGAGGAGTCGGACAACAACGACCCCAACGGTGAAACATTACCACCGCCGGCGAGACCGAACGAAGAACTTCGGAAAGCACAGTTGCGAGACCCGCGACTGCGCAAAATCATTGACGAACTGGAGAATCCGGAAAAACTCGACCACAAGTCGAAACATCTGGAACACTACCAGATGGCCCAAGGAGTCTTGTACCGACTCAAGACGATCAACCTGAAGTTGGAACGATGCTTCGTCGTACCGCTATTCATGCGGAATAACATTATCCGATCACTCCACGACGGAAAAACCGGAAACCATTTCGGAAGGGAGAAAACGATCGACGCGGTGAAGCTACGATACTTCTGGGAAAGGATGACGTCGGACATCATCACGCACATCGACAAATGCCGACAGTGCATTATGGCCAACAAGCCCCGATGTCCACCACCCGGTAAACTCCAGAAAATGGAGGTCGGTGAAGCTTGGTATCGCATCCACGCGGACTTCAAAGGTCCCCTTCCTCGAACGGAGTCGAAGGGATACCAGTATATCGCAGTGGTAACCGACCAACTGACGAAGTTCACCATAGCCCGGGCAACGAAAACCAACACTGCACGAGAATTCGAAAAGTTCTTCGTGGAAGATGTTCTCCTAAAATACGGAATGCCGACCTTCATCCATTCGGACAGAGGGACTCACTTTACGGCGAAAACATTCGCCAAGGTCGCACGGATCTTCGGCATCCAACACACGCTTGGAACTGCCTATCATCCGGAAGGACAAGGGCAAGTCGAACGGCAGATGCAGACGATATGGGACGGTATACGAAAGTTCTGCGACGTAAAGGACGGACACCGTTGGCACAAAGCCTTGCCCTACGTCGTCTGCGGGATGAACCGAGCAGTCCATGCCTCGACGAAGTTCTCACCATTTTACATGCTTTATGGGCGAGAAATGCCCATGCCACAGGACATAGTGGCCGGAACAAATACACCGGAAACTTTCACCGACAAGGAACATTACATCCGGCGGATCAAGGAACGACTTCAGCGATCACACGAAATCGCCCGCATCAACATCGACGATGCCTTCGAGCGCAATGCCGAACACTACAACAAGAAGAAGTCGACACCGACCTTCAAACCGAGGGACAAAGTAACGGTGGAATTTCCGACCAAGGATCCAGCCAGAATGGAACGCTACGACGGAGTTTGGACGGTCATCAACTACGTTGGCCCCAACAACCTGCTCCTTCGATGCGAGGACGGACGTGAAGACACGGTAGCCGTCGATCGAGTAAAACATTGCCGAGCCGAGACAAATCGACCGGTAACTCGGTCATCAGGCCCGGTAGCCGACCTCACAAAGGGGAAGGTGACTGGTACGCCGAAGAAGAAACCAGAAGAAACCGTCGAAAAATCATCGGATCCGACCAACATTGCGGATAAGACCGAGCCGACGGCGAAGAAGAAGCGAGGTCGACCACGGAAGAAACCGCCGACCGACTTCGAAACCCCAGCACTGCAAGAACTGCAGAAGCAAGACGTTATAGCCAGTGAACCAGCACCGACTACGGAAAAACCAACCGAAGACACGGTTCAACCGACCACGGAGAAACCGAAGGAGTCGGATAGTAAGTCGGAAACATTGGTTCAAACAGCTACCCAACCGACGGACGAAACAAAGAAGCCAGAAAAACCGGCTAGGAAAAAGAGGACGGTTAAACCAACCGACTCGTCGGCGTCGACCACGGAAGTCAAAACGACCGACCAGGAGATCGAATTCACCAAACCGAAAAGGAAATACATGAAGAGGACGGTTAAAACGACCGACCCGGCGGCACCAACCACAGATGTTACGGCAGCCGACCAGGTAGTCGAACCGACCAAACCCAAACGGAAATATGGAACGGTCAAGAAGCCGAAGTTGACGGCACAACAGATGCTGGAAGAAACCGAAGTCACTGAAGATGAAGCTCATAAGGAGATCCTCGAGAGAATCTCAGAAGGACGAGCTGACTCGTAGAAACCGACTAAACCAGTCAAACCAAAGACACCTAAAACATCAGTCACAACAGCACTGACTCAGTCATAGGGCCATAGGCGTAACTTATCATAGCTTATAGGTAGCTTAACAGTAGCTAGGAATAGATGGACCTTTGGTGTCGAAATTGGAACCTCTTCAGTTGACCGGAACATCTTCAGTTGAATGTACGGGAGTTAGTAGAATTCTAACTCGCCGTATTTCCTTTCCTTAACAGCGACAACAATGTCAGACCGACGTCGTAACGACCAACCTTCCAGCGGATCTAACAGCGGACGTAGCGGATCTAACAATAGATCGCACCCGTATCCGACACATCATCGCTCGACCTCGCGATCGGATAATTCGCGGTCGGCCACACAGACGCCGGCTCAGCAGGTAGAAAACCCTAGCGCTAACGTAACAGCTAATGTATTAGCAGGTCTTACGGTCGGGTCTGGACGCGGAACACAATTCCGACCAATACCCCCGCAGATCTTGCCACCAAACACAGCGGTCGACGACACCGGCTGCTTATGGAATCTCACTACCACGACGAGCCAGATGACTCCGGTAACGACGACAGACCCACATGGTCAATCGTACCGCTGGCCGGTTCCGACGACAATGGTCGGACCGACCTATCCGGCGCCGACAATGGCGACTGGAATGCCGAACACATTCGGATCAGTTTACCCGGCACCCACAATGGTGCCAGGGTTGGTCAACATAACAGGACCACCCTACATGACGCCGACGTTGGCGCCAGTCGGAACGACACTCATGGGACCACCACTGCAGTTCCCACCATTACCGTCACCACCGGGAATGATGTCACCGACCAGATTGGCATCAATCAGTATAATTGGCCCGGACGGTACTATATCGCCACCAAGGCCGATATTAGTGTCAACAGTACCTGGACCGTTCTCACCGCCGGTCTCGCCAACTCGACTCGGATACCCGAGACAACCGACTCTATGGGGAAATCCGACCATGGCGCCATACTTGACGAACCCGTCAAACCAGTATGGAAGTTTGGCAGGAGGGCAGCCCACACAGGGTTTTGCAACGACGACGACCACACAGGTCGTATCGTCAATGCCTCCACCGCCGATACCGCCCCCGGTAACATTGCCGGTAAGCGGCCAGCAGCGAACCGAGACGCCGCGAGAACTGCGACGTCAAGTGGAAATCGCCCAGTCCCAAATCAAAAACTTGGAGGATTCATTAGGGGCGACAACAGCGTCGAAACCCGACCACTCCGAGTACCGATTTGCACTGCTACGGCAGATCGGAGAACTACAAACCTTTATCAACGGTAACTACGATCTGATCCGGAAGAAGGACGGGACGTCAGCTCAACCGACGGCTACATCCCAGGGAACCGTGTTGACACCGACCACACAGGCCGGTACATCGACATCGGTACAACCGGACTCAACTTCGACGACCTCCGCTGTCCAACAGACGATCAGCCGAGCGCCGTCATTAGCGATCGGTAAACTGAGAATTCAACGGGAGGACGCCCTAAAACAAGTGGCGGAATACGATCAACTGATGAACGACCTCCCCCGAACAGTGGATAACTATGACCACGAAATGAGACGACTCAGCCGACAAGAGGCTTACCATCGCTCCCAGGTGACTAAATTGGAGGAGCAAATTAGAACCGAAGAATACGCTCTCAGGACTCGACAGGCACAACCGGGAACATCGGTGACGACCACACAGGCCGTCATCGACGAGGAAACGAGACTCGCTCGGTTGGAAGACCTAAGAGGGAAGCGCACCGACGCAATAGACACTATTGCTCGGTTACAACAACGACTGACTAACCTCCTACCCACGGATCAGCACTTCTCTCAACGGATGAGGGAATTGACGGATCAAATCCAGGAATGGAATGAATACGTCCAGGAAAGGGAGGACGAGATTCATGAAGCGGAAACTTCGGCAGCTCAACTGACAGCCGCTTCGCAAGAAGATACGTCGACGACGACCACACAGGTCGGAACGTCGACATCCATCCCCAGGGGAACATCCCAGCCGACCTCGGCAGGCCAACAGACGACTGCTCGAGTACCGTCGGTGGAGATAGGGAAACTCCGACTACAACTGGACGAGTCTCAAAGACAGGTTGCCCACTATACCACGAAGGCAGCCGACCTTCCACCCTCAACCCACGACTACGCCTACAAACGGTGGGTGTCGGAAGAACAGGTCCGAAGGTCGAACGCGAGAATCATTGTGCTGGAACGCCAAATCCGAACCCTGGAAGCGGCACAGGCTCAACCGGGAACGTCGGTGACGACCACACAGGCCGTCATCGACGAAGAAAAACGCCTCGCCCGGCTGGAAAACGCTAAATTCCTACGCGACGAGACGTATGACAATATACGTAAGCAGCAACAAACGCTGACTCGTCTTGCGCCAGGGCACCCGGACTACCAACATACGGTAGAAATAATACGTCGGCTAACCGACTACGCCATGTCGAAGGACAACGAGATCCGAGCGATGGAACTGGAGGCAACCCAACCAGTGGCGGCCCCCGACGTCGAAATGGACGTGAACCAACAGGTTCCGCAGGAAGCGCAAGGTGGACCACCTGTGACAGTACAGGAATTGGGACACTTCCTCCGAGTAGCTAACATAATGGCAACTCGAATTCAGGCGCGGTTGGACGACACACCACGTGGAACGGTCGAATCTCGCACACTCGAGACAGACCAGCTGGAACTCAACGTCATCATCGGACGCCTACCACGGTCCCCCCAAGAGATACCGACGGAACAACTACCGCTACGGACTCTACGGAGGGAACTCGACAAACTTCATCAGTTGATGAACAAACACCCCCACTTCGTCCAGAACTTGGACGCGGCCGAACGACGGTCGGATAACGTTAAGCCACCCTCAACAATAGAGGTGCAGGCCGTCGTCGCCGAAGGAGATCTTGCCCTAGACCGATGGACAGGAGCGCATGTCAACAGAGACATAGCGATAGCTAACGCCGGACGCATCAACAGTATGAGACGAAGCATCCGCATTATCGGCCTCCTATCAGGAAGAGGTGAACCGACCACGGACGATGTGGCTCAACGAATCATCAACCATGTCGGAACAATCCGACAACTGATTCAGAGTGACCCACCGGGTAACGAACAACAGGTTCCGTCCTACCACTTGATGGCACTCCGAGCTAGGGAAGACCCCCGGGCCGCAGAAATCTGGAGAACAATCCTTGACGGAAAGCGGACGATCATGGGAATCTACGAGGATATCACCGAGACAACGGTGTTCGGAGCCTTGCCGAAGATTAACACTCTGGTAACTGACATAAAGTTGGCAGAAGACTTCGTAAGGAACGGCATCCCTGCGACAGAACCGGGCAAAAGCCGGCTCGAGGCCGTTATGGGCCACATGAAACAGTTCATCCTCACGGAGAAACGTCCGACCTCGGAACTGGAAGAACAGACTTCCAGCACATCGACGACGACCACACAGGCCGTCATGATGAATACGTCGACTAACACTACGGTCGACCCGGAACGACTTCGGACAATTGAATCCCTTAAACGAAGAAAAAGCGGGATAATTAATCAGTCCAACAAGATACGGGAACGGATGAGAATTCTCCCAACAGGCGGAGCAAACCGTCCCCAGGAGTTCCAAGTTCTGTTGGATCAGTACAAACAATTGTACAACCAGCACAACGAACTTGACACACAAATCCGAACGGAGGAACAAGCACTCCAGACGGCAACCGCCTTATCGCAACCGACGACCACACAGGTCGTAACGGAGCCGACCGAAGAAGGCCTTAGGACGTACATTAATGCCAAAGTCGCACTGCGGGAGGCAGAACGAATCTCGAAGCAGATCAACGAACGATCAGCAAAGGGTCTCGAACCGAACGCCCGAGAGAAACTCAGCGAGATCTTAACTCGCATGAAAATGGTTCAAGACCTGATCCAACATGGACCGCCAATGACGGAAAACCACAGACGCTTGATACAACCCGGCGTCGACCTGCTGGTTAACTCCAATAGAGAGCAACGAAGCCTCTTGACGGCGGAACCGACGACGAGTTCAACTAGGTACTCGCCGATATCCTCACCGACGCCTGCTGTGTCACCAACGACACAGATGAAAAAGGACCGTAGACACAAGATTGAAACCACGATCTCTGACGGACGAGATCTATTGGGTGACCTCCAGCGAAAATATATCGACATAACTCCAGTCGATATAGTTAGTGTCAAGGAAGCTCGGCAGAAGATGGATCACTTGGCAGCCTACTTAAGACAAGCCGACGACCTTATCAACAAGGATAAGCCGACCGAAGCCGACGAACGGCAACTCAGGTCGACCATCGAGAGGATAACAGAAATCCTCGACGCCGAACCGAACTACAATCGGATTCCGACGCCACCACCACCTCGAAGACCGACACCGACCACAACGGCGGTGATGACCCTGGTACACTCGACGCCGATAACAGACCTGCTCGGCAACATCGAAGTAATTTACCAGGCCGGTCAGGACTTGGCAGAAATCTTCTTCCACCGACTCAAGGGAAACTTACCTCAACAGGGGGCATGTCGACTGTCACGAATCGATCGAGCTCTACGGAACGACCTGGACTGGGCCGACACACTTGGCTCATGGGGAATTCCGAGCGCAGGTCCGAACCAAGACCGACTAGCTGAAGCTCTTCAGTCGATAGTCGACCACATCCGACAATACTTGGCGGTGCCGACAGAAGCACCGACCAAGCCGGTCACCCCAGAAGATGAGGAAATGACCCCAACTAACTCGCCCGGACCGGACGTCGAACTTCCACTAGTCGAAGCCGCGACCGACCAACAAGAAGTCGATCTCGAGGTAGTGGAAGATCAATACCGAGAAGCGGTAGAGGTCATGGAAACCCTTAACAAACAACTCCGAGAACTGGACCCTAACAAACCTTTCGAGAGACGGCTACGAGAAGCGCTGGAACAACAGCATGTCATTTGCTCTCGACGGGTTCAGGACTTGTGGAAGATTCTCGAGGCAAACCCACAAAGGGCTCAGCCGAAGGCTCAGCCGAAGTCGACTCAACCGAAGCCGACCTCCACGGGACAATCTACCCAACCTACACTCGCGGAAAAACGGAAAATTCTGGATCAGAACTTGGCCCGGGCAAAACAGATTGCAGCCGGCCTGGAACGTCAGATAGCCGACATGAGCGATACTGACCCAACAATGATCAACGTAAAGCTGGCATTACACGACCAGCTCCAGATTTCCCAAATGCACGTCCATGACTTGGAAGCGGAAATTGACACCCAAAGACGACAAAGTCTTCGGGATAACCAAGCAGAAAGAGCGCGACGTGCAGCTACTAACAGTCAGCCGACGTCAACAGGGACGTCGGCTCAGCCGACGTCAACAACAGCGCCGGTCCAGCCGACACCAACAGTGGTGCCGACCCAGCCCAAACCGGCTTCGCCGAAACCAGTGGACATCAGCGACCGACCTATGTCTCCGGCTACAGAAGCACGGATAATGGCAGCGATTCCGGACACAGGAAGCTTGCCGGTCAGCGCACCGTCGTCGACCATCAAACTGATGAACCAGGTCGAGCAACTCATCACAGAGATGAGAGCTCGCCGAAACTTCTGCGAATCCGGCAGCCAACTGGCCCATGACTTGGATCGCGACATTCTGGCTTGGGGAAGCAACGCCAAACACTTGCGCCAAATGTACCACGCAGATGCCCCCAAGACGGCCAGTATCAGACGACATATAAACTCCATTACATCTTGGCTGGAAACGCAGGTCAGAAATTACGAGGACGACAAAGAGAGGACGGAGACGACTAATCAGGCACCACAAAGGGCCATAGTTACTAGTCGAACGTCACGGATAAGACAGGTCCAGTCGACACGAAACCCGACTGCCGACCTTGTCCGACCACCACCTCCTCCGGCACAACAACAGGCCAACCTTGACCAAGCTACGTTGGAACGGATAAACGGAATCCTCAAGTCGGCTGACGAAGTCATAGCCGAACTCCGACGTATAATGAATATAACCGACCAACAGAGTCCCCAGTACTTGCAGATCGATATCAACTTAGGCCACTTGGAGAACAACACCAAGGAGGTCCGGTTTATTTTGCGACCGACAACAAAACAGTCGGCGAAGAACCGTGAAAGGTTGCAAGTTTTACTGGCGAAGATTGAATCGTTCGTCGAAGACTTCCGAAAACGGAAGGAAGCCGAAGAACAACGGCGTAAGGCGAAACATCCGCCTTCGGCGAAGAAAGCAAAGGTGCGACAGTCACCATCGAAGACAATCAAACCGGTGGAAACAACTCCACCGATCGACCACGACGATCCTATGGATAATGCACCGGTACCACCGCTCGAACACGAAGTCGACGCGATGGATACATCGGAACCGGATAACGGCCAACCGAAGCCACTTGTCCGACCGACGACCTTACCCTTGCATAGGGAGCCGAAGACCAGTGAAAACATCGAAGAACGTGGCCCACGACGACGTCTCTTCTCACCTGGACCAGTCAGGACGAAGGAACAACTCCTCGAACTGATGAGGTCGGCCCCTACATTACCTCCAGCCGAAGAAAAGGAAAGTCGACCACAAAGGTCGGCTCCTTCGGACATCGAACTATTTACTCCCAGCATCCACAAGAGGCTGATGAGACAAGCAAAATCACTGGACCTGCAACGGATACTTTACGAAGCCCAACTGAAGGGAGGTATTTGGAAGCAGAACATGTCCGAAGACGAGCAGACAGAACTTGCTCAACGGATTTACGCCACCACCCAGGAGAGGGACACGGCCTTACGACGGCTGATGATACTGAGGTGTGGAAAGCAGGAACTACGACAGCTCCCGCTTGACGCGGCCATTATAAAGCCGGTCCAACAGCTCCGCAGGCCTCGTATCAACCCGGCCGCCTATACCCTGGAGGTACGACCTCAACCTGGACAGGACGTCACCGACAAGATTCCGATGACAATGTCGGATGACAGTGACGAATCCGACCAGGGATACCGGAAAGGTTCACGGACTGAAGATGATCCGACCTACGACGACGACCTAACATGGCAGGACGCGCTGCTACAAGATGCACGCACAGTCTCAGGTCGGTCATCGGTATCCAGAACGGAAACATCGACTCCACGAAGGAGCCGATCACCGGTGAAACAAATCTCGCCGAACCGGGCAGCATCCCAACCAGTACGGATGCCGAGTCAACCTGCAACGGAACAACCACGTAGGTTCACGCCCAAAACTACCCCGACTAAATCGAAGAAAACGCTGGAGGAGATGGACACCTTGTCTCCGTCGAAGGCCAAAACCGGAACGGGAGCTGAAACGGTACAACAAGAGGCCGAACCGACCTCTGTCCGCTCCGGCTTCGATCTAACCATAGATGAATCTCGGACAAACGAGCCGGCAACAGAGCCGGTCAGGTCCAGTAAGAAGAAGGAGAAACCTCCACAGGACTTCTCACGCGAGTTCCACAACGATTTGGCCTTACGGCACGTCCAAGACCTGACTCGGTCGGAACAGGACGTAAGCGTCGACATCGCGTTCCCCGAAGACAGGGATTTATGGAACGCGTTGAGAACTCGCCGAACTAACTTAACCGGAAACACTGACGCCGTCCGTCGAGAATACGACCGACTAACAGAAAGGATGGCTGAAGTAATGAAACGAATGGGAGAACGTTACCGGGAGGAAAAGAGTCAGCCGAAGGCACTACAAGATGCCACACCGGCTAAATCCACCGCTCCGACCTCCAAGACGACCTCACAATTGGTCGTCAAGATGAAAGTCCCTCAGCCGACCCGGCAACCGTCCGTGCAGATCGACGACGATCCACTGCTCAATTCGCAGGTCATCCACTCGGCCAACTCGGCTAAGCTGTCACGGAGGGAGAAGAAGAAGGCCAACAAGGAAGCCAAGAAAGAAGCGGCTAAACAGTCCGCCAAACCAGAAACCGAAAAGAAACCAACGAAGTCGGACACCAAGGAGTCGACCAAACAGAAGTCTGATCCTTCGGTGAAAACGCCGAAACCTAACCCGGCTAAACGACACAAGTCATCCGACGACCTGGATGTCTCCGACGCCGGCCCACAAAGGACCGAGCGGAAGGACAAACCCAATGAAAAATATGACAGCGAAGCCGCTGAACGACGATTCCAAGACCTGATGAAACAGGCCGGCACAAAGCCGACCAAAGCTACGGCTGAACGACCACAAACGTCGTCTAAGCCAGCGGAGCCGTCGGAACCTCAGCCTTCGACCTCGAAGCAACAGTCCGATGAAGAATCCGACCAGATCTCGGACATCGAGGCTAAGGATTCAATCTCCGACCATGGAGACGGCGACCCATACGAGGGATTTAAGGGAGATCGGAAGGAGATCTTCAGACATGCACTGGACACCGACGAATCACAGTGGCCGGCCCCGGACGATGTACGCGAACGACTTCCCGACCAACAAGAGGAGGCAGATACGGAGATAGTACTCCGTACTGCCCGGGTACATGTCGAAGTGGTACGCAGCATCAAAAACGCCAAAGACAATGGCTCGGACATTTACCAGTCCCTGGTGCGCGACCTCCTGACTAATGTCCAAGCCGACGGCGCCACATGGCTAACGCATCAACTCATGATGGCAATCGTGGCGTGGACTCTGGACTTCGGATTAGCGGTAGCCGTCCACCGACAATGGGGACGGATGGCCGAACTGCTTCCACCAGACGTCATTAAGGCACTCAAAAGCACCTCCGGTAAGAACTCGGACGACATACCGACGAGAATTGCCAGGTGCATCGGATACATCAGGAATCCCCGCGGATCGAACTTGGTCCAGATAGCCCGTGTATACAACGTGATGTACATGAACGGCCAGGGGAACATCGACGCAATCATTAACGATGTAATCGCCGACGAGATAGCGTCGATGGTCGAAGAATACACCCTTCAAACGACCAATGCGGAACGCGACTTACCGGTCCGGTATACCATACCAGGATTTATTCCGGAACCACAACGGCGGGAGTTCAAACTGCGGATATCCTATGTCAACAAAGACAAGCCACCGGAGGGTACGGAAACGATAGTCGAAGAATAATGCGAAACGGACGAACAACCGTCCGGCGCGGCAGCCGACATGCTGCACATCGCTAGATCGGCCGGACAGTCGTCCCAGAAGCGGATCCAACTCCGAACCCGACCTCGAGCACCTTTTGAACCGGCGACGTACATCAACACGGCACCGGCCCCAACAGGACGGGCCAGCGCAGCGAAACAGACGCGTAGTGCGAAAGGACGGTATAAACCGAAGGACACACAGTCACTTCCGCCGACCTCGCCGATGGAAACCTCGCCGGCCCCAGAAGAGAAGACTCAACGAAAGAGTCAGCCAAAGACAACAAAGTCTAAGAAGAAGCCGGCTAAGAAAGACGAGTCGACTACGTCTGAATCAGAAGACGATGATGAGGACGACGAAGACTTCCAAACACCTGGAAGTGGATCGGGAAAGGACGATGACGATGACGAAAACGGTAAACCACCACCGCCACCGCCTTCGGCGCCCCAACAGCAGGGCGAACCGGAAATATCCGACAAACAGGATAAGCCACCGGCCGACGGTAACAATGCCGACGAGCCGATGCAGGGAGATAGTGGCGACGTCTAGTCCCCCGTTACTACGGTCAACGGATGCCAGTAACTCCCGACTCTGAACCAGATCAACTCCTAACGGAATGGGATGAAGATACCAGGGAGGAATTACCAAACGACATCCCCCACTGGCTAATGTACGGGTAAAATACACCGGTATGATGCGAGCCCAACAGCCGAAACCTTCCGTCTCGGAATACGACCCCGGATGGATGTACACGTTTGCGGCTTTGAAGGCTCTCGCGACCCGTGGACCGAAGTTCGCTACGCCGAGGATCGCCTTTAAACTCCTCCAACACTGGAAGGTGAACGAAGGCGAGTGGCGACAATTGAGCTACAACAACGTCAAACGGTATTGCGAACTCGGCTACCAACGCGGAAAAATAATCCGGACACATGCCAGCAACAAGCGCATGTATTACGAATTTCCACCGGATAAACTGGACCCGGCCCCCGATACATATGAAGGATGGGTACACGCCATTGAAGCGTGTATGGAAATGACGTGGCATCCGGAAGGAATAACGCGCGGTGAACTCATGCACCAACTATTGGCGCGGTTCGACTTCGCTCGACTGGCGAAGAAACCTCAACTGTCCGACCCGAAATACAAGCCGAAGAAAGATCCCCGGAACAAGGGATATGACCTGGCCGACGAGCTGGAGTGGGTCCTGGAAAAGGGATTCTTCCAGAAACGTTTCGTCTCAAGCACGGATAATATCCAAGGCGGCCAGCGGTTTGTAGCTTGTAACCCGTCGACACACAGACATGGACATTTGCCGAAGGAACGACCGGCCACGGAGCAACAGAATGAGTCGACCGACTCTCTCCAAGTGGACCGGCCGGAACCAACCGACCCTCCTACTCGGGAATGAGGAGACGCAGAATGCGTCGGAGGAGTTGCAGAACCGACTACCTCCATAAAACACCACAAAGGTGTTATCGACCAACAGAAGTCGACCTACCTCACCGGCACCACAAAGGCGCCTTGCACCAGCTCGAGAACCGACCTGGCCCGACCGTAGTAATTATAGGGTGTAAAATCATAGGAATAACATAGAATGCATCCGACAAAGTGGATCGCTTAACTTTTGTTTTAACAGCCTCGAACGGAAGCCTACACCAGAGACTGCCAACGGTGCAGTGAGAATGCGACGCCGCAGGGTAACAGACTCCCGTGCGCGCAGTGCATCATCTCATTCACGAATGAACGGACTCCGGATACCGGAAGACAAATATACGCCCAGGCTCAAGCCCTTTACTTGAATGTCGTCGCTGGAAACCTCAGCGCGTATAGATACTTGGCTGGCCGAGAGAACCTCGTCAACCAGCTACGGGCGTACGAACAGGATAATTTGGCAGTCATCCAACGTCAGCGGACTGAGGACGAAGGTTGGAAAGGCACTCGACCTCCGGTGCTAACTGCCCGACTCTTCGAATGGCGCCAGCAACAGGACCTGGTACGTCAGGAAGAAGAGAAGAAGAAACTAGAAAAAGTCAACGAGAAGATCGCTAAAATGGGAGTTTACCCACCACCGACCCGCCACGAACCGGAAATAACGGTTCGGTTACCGGCACCCACACAGGGTCGGTCGGAACCAGAACAGTTGGTTAAAGAAATACGTGAAGTCTTCGTCGGAGATCCGCACCGACCACTTCAGAGTATTGAGATGAAAATGATGATGAACATGCCGGACGGAACCCGACAGCTGGTTACCCTGACTCCGGCTACATCCGAACAGTTGACGGCTATCCCACAAAGGGCTACGCCAGTCATTACGCAAGCTCAACCGGTAGTGTCCCAACAGATCCCACAACCCGGACCGGCAGCGCAACCAATGGCGCCGCCGCCGTCGACGACTCAACAGCAACGCCGACCGGCTAAAAATCTGGCAGAACATGACCTCCGACATCGAATCGGCCACGACGCTCGACACAGAATCGAGGAACAACGGGCCATTATTCGAGGAGCTGGAAAAGAACCGACCAGACCTCCACCCGGCAAACGAACCGGAGCTGAAGAAGTCGGCATCGGACTGGTCGTCGACTCAACCAGCAAGTCGAAACGGAGCATTATCCCGCCAGAACCGCAGCCGGACGCCGACATGGCGGAACCGGTAGTGCAACCCGAAGCACAACCCAATGAAATGGATGTGGATGTAGCCGACCAAATGGCAAATCTCCCACAAGTGGAGGTGCCGGCCCGAGAAGACCCTCGTTATGACGTCGCCCGCCAACAGGGAATTGAAATCGTCATGCCACATCCGAACGAACGGACGAACTACATCATGAACACCATGGAGTACGAGGAACGACATCGCCCACAAGTTTGGCGTATGGTCGAAAACTTACGACAGTTCCTCATCCGGTCCGGCTACCAGACGCTGATGGAACGACATCAGTGGTTGCCGACCTTCAACATGACCAGTCACACCAACCCGAATATGGAACACCCATACGACCGAGCGAACGCCTTGCCATCGATGACCGACCCGGCCTTGCTGAACATACCGCTGTACAGTCCGGACGGACCGCGATTGAGTCAGCTCGGCCCACGCGAATACCAACACGACGAGTTGGAAAGCGTAGCCCAGTTCGTCATAACCGACGCACACCCGGCTTTCGTCATCACCGCGGCTCAGGCAGCTCTGGACTTGCTGCAGTATCTCCCACAAGAGGAGATCGAGCTGGAACAGAACAGCACAGCAGCGGTACTACGCTACCTCCTTGCAGCACGACTCGGCAATTACCACTGCCACTTCACATTATACGGACTTTACCGGAATCAGAGGATCCCACCAGCACTGGAAACAATCGTAGCCCAACTTGGCTCGCCGATGAGAAGCATCATCCTCGCCGTCTGGTTACGGGATCTCCTCTTTGCCCACGAACGGCATGCCGGTCGATACGCAATCCGGACCCAAGAACAGATCGATACGTATGACGACGCACCTCGATTCGTAAGCTGGTATCGCCAACAGAAGCACTTACCGGCTGGATTCACTTCACACCCCTACGAAGAAGGAATGTCGGACGACTTGGCACCGGGCGCACGACCCTTAGCACGGAAGTTGCGAAAACAAGGAGCCAGGCAAAGAAGTCCCAAGCCGAACACCCTGGACAGGAGACGGAGGACGACAATACGTCCCAACGAAGTAGTTCCGTCAGCTGCAAACCAGGGGAGTCCACATTACGACCTCATCACCGACCAAAACCGGACGATGACGAAGAAGATTACTTCGGCGGCGACGCGCCGGTCGATGTGAATCTGGGATAGGGCAGGTTTCCACAAAGGAAACCTAGTCTCTAGGACTCCGAGCCGAGAACCGGCAAGGTCGAGAACCGACCTGGCTGAGAACCAGCCTAGCTGAGAAACAGCACCGTCGAGAAACGACATGGAATTACGAATGGACACTTTTTCTTATGTTTTTCCACAGATACACCATGGACGTAACAGACGTCGACCACGATCATGCTATTAAGCTGACCACAAAGGTCAGCCGGATTCTTCGGTCTGACCCGGAAACGCGTGGTTAGACCCAGTAAACTACCGACTGGTATTTTCACCGTACCGGCACGTCCCCCGAAGAATCCCCTGGAAAGAACTGAGCAACCGACCTCAGTTCCCCAGCATGGCATGCGCAGACCGCGAAAACCACACCTGCTAACATAGCATATCGCGAACCACATCTGCTACGGTCGGAACCGACAGACGTTCCGGCTAAAATCGTGGAAACCACACCCAACCGTCTGTTACATGGTGAGATTGAAGATTACTCCGGCCAACCGACTCTGGAGTGAAGACCGAGAGGATAACGCTAACATGGCGCGTAATACGTTGCTGCGTGTTCAGCGCCATGTTTGCCTGGCACCCGTGGCCGACTCGAGAACCGAGCAGCCGACCAGTAAACCTCGCCACCGAACAGTCGGACATTCGACTCGGATAAGCCGACCACCAAGGTCGGATTCCGAACGAACGGATTCCCAATGCCATAACGACAACAGATCGCGTCAACCACGATTGGCTACCTTATCCGACCACACAGGTCGGCGAAGTCATAAATCACACTCGACATGGGAAGCGTAAAAGCACCAGCCAGGATCTGCTACCTTAGCCGACCACAAAGGTCGTACATGCTATAGGTAGACGGAAAGACCGCAGACCGCGGTAATAACCACGATCGCAACCGTCAAAAGGTCGCACCGGATTCTCCGTTGAACCCAGAGCTACAGACTCTGTATCTGGAGTCCAACCGACGTCTCCCCCGGAGGATATCGGAACTAACCGACTCACCGGTGAACACGACTACGCGCGCCTCGAACGTGCTGCCATTCCCTGAAGAGGAACAGCGACGGTGATTTGGCTACCGGTGTACCAACGACTCCGCCGCGACCTGCTTCCCCATGACTCAAATGGAACATCCTAGGCAGATCGTACTAGCAGTTACGACCTGCATCCCTTAACAAGTCCGTTGACGGAAAACAACTGCCCGCAACAGAACCGGCCAGCTGTTCTGCGTCATCGGCGAGAAACGAATCTCCCCTGCGGACAAGAGTCGTCTAACCCCAACAGAAGTGGCTAGGTGTCTCTGGTTCGCGACGAAAAACGACGAAATGGATCTCAGACGACCTCAGGACATTTGCATGTGCATGAAGACGGATCCTCGCCGGCAACTAGACCCGGCTACATTTAAACCAAAGAGCTTGTTTTGGAAACTGGGACCACAAAGGCCCCTTTTCACCACAAGCATGCATGATTGCCTGATGGAGTGAGAACTGCTCGGCCAACAGACGCCACAGCAACACAGCCACAGGAGAACGGAGTTGGGCTGCCGAATGTCCTTTTGCCAGTCCGAACTGACCGAAGGGTATTTAGACACTAGGGACCCAGTCAACTGTAGCTGGATGGACGGCACACTCGGAATTGAATCGACCATGACGACCTCGAATCGGAGGTCGGAACTGACCGAACGGAGGTCGGAAATGTACGACAACAGGTCGCAGGAATGCCATAACTCGACGGAGACGCCGGAACTCCGACCCGTCCAGAGGCAAATCGAATGTTACATGGCCAAACGGATAACCGACCAACTCGGATCCGACCCAGACCACCAGTCGGAAATCGACCTCCTAACGGAAGAACACATCTTTTGGACGGATGAAAACTTGTTTCAACCGACCAGCGGAAGCCGATATCCGACCTCCGACCTCCAACATGGATAACCGACTAAGGTCGGATACGGATGATGACCGACAACAGGTCGGCTAAAGTGGTCAAATCGAAAGAAGAGGTCGGACAGAAGAACGCGAACATCGCCAGTTACCTCGGTCGACCATCGAGGAACGAAACTTCCGACCACCCACCTTATATCATTGCAACCGACCAATGTCTGGATAACATTATGATCGACCACAGGTCGGCTCGGCATAACGGAATGCCGACCAAGAAGTTAACGGACGGAAACACTACTCCGTGCCACAAAGGCACAAGGTAGTAGTCAACTGAACATTTCCACCGTTGGAACATGAAATTTCCGACCGGACCTTCGAGCCAGTTCGACTCGGATGAAACCATAACCAGGCTCGTGGTAGCAGATTGAACGGTTTTAACCGATCACTTTTTAAACGGAACTGCTCTACTCAGCAGCCACAAAGGTTGCACGATATGAGTACCAGTTTTTCCGACCTGACTTATGGAATTCGGAACTTAGCCGGATTTCCATGCCGCCGGTCGACTTACCGGTAGGCCGACCTTGGTCAACCGACCTCGGTCTAACTCCTCCACATAGAGAGGATGCTTCGGCATTCGCAACTGCGACAGTGCCTCTCCATTCGCAACAGACGCATGCGAGTCGGAAGTAAGTGTTTCACCGTGCTTACCCGACTTAGGTGAATTTTACCGGTCACGACGGATAACCCGAGAACCGACGCCTCGGATCCAGTCCACCGGACAACATTGGACAGGAGACCCCGTGGACTCAACGCCCCGTGGAAGTTATATTAGTCGGAATAAAGCCCCCGGACAGATTTTTGCATTTTTCTAGAATTTTTTCTTAACAAACGGAATTGTATTTTTCTAGTTGGATCTCTTTGACAGATCTGTTTTGCTTAACTCTTGCTCACAGGAATTGTGATTAAACTTTATTGCATATTTTTCTTTCGCGTTGCATAAATCTTCATTACATTTCTCCTTTTTACATTGTTCTCCGATGCCAACTGACGCAAGAAGCCAGCCAACAGACGCATTACCGGTCCAACGAAACGCCCGAGCGACCTCCGGATTTTCGGCCGTGAGCTGCTTGCCTCTCACGGGTCTGGAAGGAAAACATGGGACGGTCAACCGGACACCGGAATCCCACGGCCAGAGGACGCGTACCGGCGACCCCACAATGGGTCTCACCGGAGAGTTGTGCGATACACTGGCGCGGTACCGAGTCGGAGCATCCTTCGCGGGAGCTCGGATTCCCGCCCAGAGGCATATCAGGCGTACGAGCCTGTGCGTGGTGCTACGCCCACAAGTGGCGTACTAGCACTCACTTACATGCCGTATTCGCCTCTCTCATGTACGTATGTGTGCTGCTGCACTGCACTCATCCACTGAAGTGGATATACCGCGTGCGCACACGCTGAGCATACTTGCTCTCTCGTCCCTCTCTCGCCGTATGACTCAGCGCTTATACGCTCGCGTTGGATAGAGTCCAGTCTGCGCACAGCACACAGCTGATATGGCCGCATCACGCACACTGTTGCCGCCAGCGTCACTCACGTTTGGACACGCTCGTGAACGCATCTAGCAACAGTTTTCTAGATTCAGCCATACAGGCTTTGTTGAGTTTGTTCTTTCTTCCTGCTATTACGCAGCATTGTGTTCAGCCTTTATGTCAATAAAGACATCTGTGAGCTCCTCGCGCTTGCCTGTTACAAGGTACCGAAGACACCATTTTTCTCGTCAAAATCAACTTATAAAACATTTTAACCTTGGCCTCTAGACCATCAGAACAAATAGCACTATGAAACTGGAGAAGTAACCCTTGCACGGAGACTGCGGAAATTTTTCGGACAATATTTTTCACTGTGGCAATAATCTTTTTAAATTTGCGCTCGTTGATGCGTTTCAAGGCCGCTTTAGTCACTGCTGCCTTTTTCCAACGCTTTTTTACGGATTGGGACCTTCTGATGTGAATTCCTGTTCAGCCAGCTTTAAAATTCTATGCTAGATTGTCGAACATATTGGGAAAAGTTGTATTAAAACCGCATATCATAATTCTTTGCTTTTGCTGTTGATTTATTGCCGTATGTGCTGACGCTTGTAGCCGGCAGAAAGGTGGACGGGTGGATGGTGGATGTTCAATGAAATCGCATCCACCACTCTGCCGACCTTTGGCAGATTGGTGGATGAGCCGTCCACCTTTTTGCCGGCTACAAGCGTCAGCACATACGGAACGTGTTTCATGGCAGCCTGCTGAATATGTATGATTACTCTGACTGAAGAGGACGATTCTCTTGGAAGTATGCTGACAGAAGCATATTTCGGTGTATTTTGCAAGAACAGCAGTGGGTGATTTGGAGTACACAGATACGAGCGGCATGATCGTTACCTGGAAGCTGCATTGCAAAACTCCCTTTTGGACAAGCCGCAGGAACTTTGCAGTGTTAAGAAGGCTATGCCGCGTATTCAATCTTCTTGTAATAAAGCGGTATTGCCGCTGACATGCGAATAAATCGACATAAATTCTCAGAGACCTCATCATCCATTTCCTGTTATTTGCCAGGTTTCAGACTTCCATGGACAGGCGATGCTGATGTAAGCAAGTGATGCCCGGTACATAAGACAGACTATCCACAGGCGAGGTTTTCATTGCACCCATATCAGTCAACATTTGTGAAAATGAGCATTACCGGTCTTGTTTACTGCTTTGCTGTTCTTGTTCCAGCGTGCGTCGTTTACGCCCAGGGTGACGATGGTAAGTGAACCAAGATGCTATGCGTCAGTACACGTCGTACATCGTTGGTCTTTTGTGCAGCTTTAATGCCCAAACGTTGCGTTAACACGATTTGCGAAAGAAACGACCAGTGTGATGGAACATGCGGCCCAGACTGCAATAATGGACAATGCGAATGTTTGCACGATGACCTTCAAAGTGAGCAAAAGAATGGAACGTGCCAAAGAATAATCAGTCAATCCGTACCGCCAGGTAGCGATACCCCTAGCACCCCAGTGCACCTGTTCCCAATAGCGAACACTAACCCACCAAAGCCTGCAAAACCGGTCGGCCACTCTACCCTCTTCCCAATCCTTGTCACAAGACTCACAACTCACGTGGACCGTCCAACCACAATCACACCATCGGTGACCCACACAAGCTCTAGCATTGTCACTGAAACGGACGCTACGCCCACGGCCACGCCTTCTGGGATTCGTACACGCCCTAGCGGTTTCACTGACGTAGAATCTCCGCCTACGGCCATGCCGTCTCTGACCCGCACCGGCCGTACACGCCCTGCCGCTGTCACTGACGTGGACCGTCGGCCCTCGGTCATGCCATCTCTACCCCGCCCACGCGATGCCGCTGCAATTGGCGTCCTGCGAACGGTCAAGCAATCTGCAGCCTACGCACGCAACCCTGACGGCAGCGTCCTGTCCCACCGCCCCGCGGCGCCAGCCAAGCCGAAGCCTGGTAAAAAATAAGCAGACTTATTCGACTGTCCTTGTGAGGGAATGTTTCGTGTCGCGCTTCATATTCTTTTATTGAAATATCTTAGTTCTAGCTTGGTCATGTCTTCCCGTAAAGCAATTTCTGTTGGTCAGGGGATGAACGGCACGCATAAAAACGAGCCGTAGAAACCATAAGCGGCTCGATACTTGCTATGAAATTGTGAAATATAAAAATTTTCAACATCTTTAATTCCTTTGTTTTGCATCTCTCCGGCCGCTTTTACAATGATTGGTGAAATCGTTGTAGCTGTAAAAAAAAAGATTTGGCATAACTCGCCTAAGAAAAGAGAAATCGTAACAGATTAAAAATTTTACTGCACACTGACCCAGGCGCCTCTACGGAAAAGAGCTAAGGGCGCTGATAGTTTACACGGAACTGCTTTGGTTACACACAGGCCCGTCGCGAGACCCCCGTTAGTTTTTCAAATCGCTACTCCTCCCGCGGTTTTCATCGCACAATTTTTCTGGATACACCGTTAGACTCGCCGTGAAATTCTGAACAAAATGGTTGAGGCCGATTTCCAAAATTCGTTTCCCCTAAAAGTCGACATCCACGGGCGGTCGCCAGTGCGACACCCACCAATTTGGGGTTTTCCCCCTGACCCCCCAGATTAGGGGGAAACCCTCAGAAATCACACTGTCGCATGGCAGACCGCCCTTGGTTTCGTTTCTGGGGTGAAACGAATTTCAAAAATCGGTTACAACCATTTTGTTCAAAATTTTACGGTGAGTTTATTGGTGCATTCAGAAAAAATGTAGGATGAAAACTGTTGGAGGAGTAGATTTTTGAAAGTTGCAAGGGGAAACGCCCCAAAAGGGAGGTGTCGCATTGGCGACCGCCCAATAATGTCGAATTTTGGGGGGAAACGAATTTCGAAAATCGGCCTCAACCATTTTGTTCAGAATTTTATAGCGAATCTAATGGTATATCCAGAAAAATTGTGCGATGAAAACCGCGGGTGGAGTAGCGTTTTGAAAAACTAACGGGGGTCTCGCGACGGGCCTGGTTACACATAACCATGCAGTTATTCAAGATAGGCATTCGTTTCGAGAGAAACCACATTCTTGCATTTCAAGAAAATTATGAGACCACCTTCAAATCTTCAACTATTCTGGAAAAATACTTTCGGGATCTTTGGCGTTGAGTTTTATTGTATGTATGTTTCTTTTAAAATTTAATGAATGTCCCGAAAACCCGAAAAAGCAATAATTATATTCATTTTCACATAACAACTGCATAGTAATATCCCTACAGTTACTGGCAGTCTGGCACTATCAATTCCCACGATCTTCTTGATGAAAGAACAAATTATTCGACAACGAAATTTTCGATTTTGGTGGAAAAATACGCTGCCCCACTCGCTATTTTGCAACGCAAGACTTCGCGTTGCGAGAGAATGCGGTTTCGGTACGATTGACACCTTGTGCACCCCGCGGAATCGGTCTGGAACAGTCGATGGGCAGAAAAATACGTTCCCGGGTCAGTGGGTAGCTTTTTGCGTAGTCCCTAACGGCGAACAGTTCGCCCTCAACGTTGTTGCCGTCGTGTAAGAGCAGCGTGTTGTCATTCCACCATTGTCGGAACCAGGCAAAATCGCAGCCACAATGCAATCGCCACAAATAATTGCGAATTCGCGGTCCAAAATCCAGTGTCGGTTTTAGGTCCGTGTAATAGATGGCGTGTTCCAGGGTCAACAACCGCAATGCTTGCAAATAACCGAAGGCGTCAACCTGAAGACTGCGGATCGTAGTGTTGGAAAACACCAGCATACGCAGGTATGAAAGGCGCTGAAAGTCGTCTCGCTGCACGTCCAGATCGCTGCATTTCGAAATTCCAAAGGTCAGCAGACTGGTCAACTGGAAATCTCGGGCTGCTGCTGTAGAGCGATTGTTCGTGCATCCGATAAGGTCGAACCTAATAATGTCCCGCCGAATTGGTGCCACGTCGGCGGGTGCGACGGGAACATATCCCTTATGGGTCCACGTTGCTGGTCTTGGCGGCTGCAGCGCCATAGCCACGGCTAGCTGACGTATCTCCCGCACATAATCATCGTAAGTACTGCAACTAGTATTTGAGTAAATGCGCCCTCTAGGCCAATGCTCCTCGCAGTACTGGTAATTCCGTCGCAGCCAAGTACACTGAGTAAGCTCACGCAGTGCGCTGCATTCATTCAAAGTCATCGGTTCGCTGGAAAACGTAGGAAATTCGTCGCTGGTTTTCGTGTTATTCTCACAACGCTCCGGGAATTCTTCCTTGTCTGCAAGAATATTTTATTTCTAAAAATCAACCTTCCAACAATTTCATAGTATTTAATTTTAAAGTTGATGTTTCACACTTACAAAGGTCTTCGTTAACCGAAAACGAATATAGATTAGTATGCATAACAACGTCTCCCTTTGGAAATGGTGCTTCAGCACAGTCGATGGGCAGAAAGACATCGTTAAATCCCAGGTTCTCGTTGCGCCATGCGTCGTACTCGATGCGGTATATTTCCCCCTCTTCCGCATACTGCTTTAGTCCGCTGATGCTAAACCAGCGCCGGAAGTGCTTAAACTCGCAGCCGCAGTGCAATCTCACTAAATAGGTCCAAATATCCGCCTGGAAAATTTCCATTTCAAGGATTCCGCGCTCCAGCGACAGCAGACGTAATCCTGGTAAATCCGCAAAGGTGCCAACTTCGAGGGATTCTATCGTGGAGTTAGCGAACTGGATGAGTCGGAGTTTGGCGGACTGCCAAAAGTCGGCTCGTCTGACGTCCAAGGCGCGGCAGTGATGCACGCTGAATTCCAGCAAATGCGGCAGCCGCAGTTGGGCCAGGTTCTTGGTGGCGCGCGGAGAACAGCAGTTGTGCAGCTGGAAGACCACCGCCTGTTCGCGCACTGGCGCCAAGTTCTCAAAGGCAACTTGGGGTCCATCATTCAGACTGACGAAGACCGCCTTGAGTGGCGGCTTGGACAACGCTAGCGCCAGTTGCTGTACTTCCTCGTTTGAGGCTTCACTGCTGCAGTTGATGGCCAGTCCCTGTTTCTGGGCGCACGCGAAGGAGTTGCCAATGTTAAAGCGCACTCCGCAGTGGGCGGTGAACTGCAACTCACATTGATCGCGCGTTATCAGTTCCGTGCTGAAATCGGGCAGCGGCGAAAATGTCATTGCCTTTTGGAAATGCCAATCTACTGATCAAAAGCAAGTGCCAAGTGTTCGACAGATGTTCGCTGGAGTGATAAGCTTACCTCTGCCTATCCCAAAGCTGTTCGGTGCAGACCCCAGAAGAATTACGCATGCAAGAAGGATTTGAAATGAATGCATAATGCTGCGTGTTCACTGGAAAATTAATTGGCAACACGCAAATGTTGCTGCAATCAAAGTAATTGACACAACGCTCACAATGACAACTTTGACAATGCACACAATAATCGCGCAGAATTACAACTTCTGACAATACTGTAAGCATTTAGAGTGCAGCGAATCGTTGCGGAAGCAGCCTTGCGCAAATCAATTAAGTAAAACTGAAAAGCAGTAAATAGCACCACTAATCAGTGCAAGTCGCTTTTTGGCAACAAAATTTACATGGAGTTTTGCTGACAGCCTGACACTGGGATTATGCAAAGGCCTTGTTAAACGGCAAATAAGTATTATCCACGCAGTCGTGTTGCCCTAAAGCGTGACATTAGTCATCCAATTTTCAGCGGACACGGAACTGCACCAGCTGCGCGACACCATGCGGATGCTGAGTTATCCGGAAACGCTGTAACCTCAGGGTTCGTCCGAGTGGCAAAAGTTTTGCAGACTGACAGTGAACGACTACAGTAGCTTAAGCGGATGGTGCCAATCGCTAAACTCACAGAATATTTCAGCAGAAGTCTTTATGCATTTGAAAGTGGCCTGCGACTGCCACACAGAACCGTGCACAACGCGGCCACGACCAGAACGATCTTTTATTAAAAATGTAGTTTTTAATAAATGCACAAATCGGGAAAACAGGGAAGAAGGGAAAAACACCTCGAGCAATCAGGTTTATTCCTGATTGCGAGACAACTCCGCGCGATCTGCGGCGGCATGCAGAAAAACCACACAACCTGCCCGTGCAGTAGCGAAGGGCCAGAGTCAGCGCGGCATCCACTGCCCTGTGCAGTGGCGCTGATCTCCTAGCATGCCACGGGTGGAACGCCGAGGTCCCTTCGAGGCTCCACTAAACAAACAAAACAGTGAGCAAAAAAATGAGCAAAATGCGACCCATTCGGCGGCATATAAACTATTGTTAACAATCACAAAATACACAAAAATTTGGCGAAATTAATGAGATCCATTCCGGTATGATGCGTTCCATTCCGGAGGCTTGATTTATCCTCCGATCACGACTTTTATTCCGCAGCTTGATCGGCACCCGCATCCGTCAACTTGTCGGTGTCAGCATCAGCAGGATCGGTAAAACGGCTCAGACGACAGCATTTAACGCTTCGCCAAGTACCTTATACGATGCAAATCGCATCGGCGACTCTTTCCATATTATTATGGAATTTCGGCTTCTTCACCTTACGGTGTATTCGGCTTTTTATTGAGAACAAATTTGTCAGGCATTTCGCCCGTCGGCTTATCATTTCCGGCAAGTGTTGAGTATCTCAAACACATACATGTTGTACTCGTCAGCGGTCAGACAACGATCCGGTTTTTATCCCAAAGGATAGTACGGTAAAACTCGTACTCGGCTATGGACATTTGCCCAGCGGTAATTTCACGAGTTACTTCTCGTCGAAGGTTTCTCAAGTCGGCGGGAAACACAGGTGTATTCACAATGCGTCGGCGGTGCAGCATTGAATGGCTGCATATCAGCTAGATAGCGGAAATCGGCACTGTTTGCATCAAAACAGTCGGTTATTGCTGTCCTTGCGATCGTTTGTACACCATATTGGTGTCGGCTTTATTCGGTCTGCAAATAAATTACAATAATTAATTTGCAATAATTGGTCGGCATTTATATTTTTATTTTTATCGACAATTTTACGGCGGATTTTGTTCGGCACTTTTAAGTTTATTCGGCATTGTTCTGATAATTTTTCATCGGCATGGTAAATCTGGAGATGCTACGATCCCCGGCATTATTACTGTAATAAATTACAGTGTCGGCTGAATTCCGGCAAAATACAAGGTTACGGGTTTATATCGTAATATAAACGGATATATTAATCGGCAAATTTACGGCGTTAATTCGGCAAAGAGGTACGGACCTCATAATACGGGGATTTGTGCATGGTCAACACGGAGATGTGTCCGTTCTCCTTTCAATCACACAATATTTCGGCAGTAATGTCTACTGTGAATAATTACAATGGTCGGCAGAGTAATAATTGTGAATTATAACTAACAATTATTCAGCTTTTTAACGGTGACATACTTATTTAATCGGCAAATAATTCAATCGGCGCTACGTTCCCACAATCAATGCGAGAAGTACGGACCACAACATTTGTTGGTTAATAATCGGCAATGACGGCAATAGGTACGAACCTCAAGGTTACCGGGGATTGTACGAGAGGTACGAACCACGTATTAATTTAATTATACCACTACGTATAATTCAGCGGCAATTATCTCCATATCGGAGCGGCTAAATAAATCAACAATTTAATCGGCGAAAGTACGGGCCACTACGATAGTAATGGGGAATTTATTCGGCGAGAGGTATGGACCTCCTAATAAGGGATGTGATAAGAACCACTACAGTAGTGGAAATTATTTCGGCCAAAATTACGGATCACCATAATAAGGGGTGATTCAATAGGAGAGGTATGGACCTCATCGATGTGGTAATTAAAGTCTCCATTTCGGAGCGGCTGATTTATAAAATTTCGGCAAGAAGTATGGACGACTGTATTAGCGGAGAATTTCCAAATCGGAACGGTTAATTCATAAAGAATCGACAAGAGATATGGACCACAGTAATGGTCAAAATCGAGGGGAAATTATTCGACAAGTGGTATAAACCACACGGTAATCATAAAATTATCGTACATGTACATATCCCGTTTTACCACGGCGTACATGAAGTTTTAATTTTATCGGCTTTTTCTTGTTAATTTTGCGGCTATTATCGGCGGGAATTTGATTTTCCGGTTCCCACTGGTTATCGTCGCTTTCGACTTCGGCAATATTTTCGGCAGTATTGCCTACGGTTTCCGTAACTTCTTCAGTATCGGCTGGTATAAACGGCTCGGCATTAACGTTAAAACCATTCTCGGCTGTTTTCGGAATTTTCGAAGTAATTCCTTTGCGGTCTTCTTCGGTGGTGTTATAACGCTTGAGACGCTCGCAATTTACGATACGAGTTTCTCCCGGCTTGTCTTTGTTCTCAATTTCGACTGCGTTAGTATAGGGGAAACCGGTAACTTCCCATCTACCTCCGAATTTTTCACGGAAAGATTCGGTTTCACCCTTCTTCTTCTCTCGCTTTAGAAGAACTAGTTCACCGATCTGATAATCATCTTCCCTACGTTTCTTATTGAAACGCTCGGCAGTTTTAACAAATTCGTCTCGAATATAGATTTCGGCTAATTCATGCGCTCTGGCCAAATTATGGCGAAATTCATCCATATATTCGGCTATCGATGCATGGTCGGCTGGTATATTGGTCTTAGTGACCGTATCGGCTGGAATAACTTGCTCGCGTCCATACAACATATAATACGGCGACATACGAGTAGTTTTATTTTGGACACGATTTTTAGCGGCTATTACGAACGGAAGAATGGTGTCCCAATTCTTTTCCCGTCCGTCGGCGGCATACATTACTAACGAATCAGCAATAGTTTGCATCTGACGTTCGACTAATCCTCTACCAATAGGATGGTAGGCGGCACCAAAATGATGCTGAATCTTCAAGCGATGATTAATCGCTTCAAGAAGTTTATTATGGAAATGAGTTCCACGATCGGTATTCAAAATGTGCGGCGTGCCATATGGCAAAAATACGTCGTGAATAAGGAAACTTGCTACGGTTTCCTTTTTCGCATTAGGAATCGGCTTAGCTATTACGAACTTAGTTAATTCGTCAATAGCAACGGCGATATACGTATTACCTCGTGGGGAAATCGGCAAAGGACCTTTTAAATCGACTTGTACGCGGAACCACGGGGCTCCTATAGCTATCTGTTGTAGCTTACCCGGCGGTGCCTTCCGTTCGGTTTTACGGTGTTGGCACAAATAACAATTGCGTACGTATTTATCAATATCGGCTACCATACCGTCCCAATAATAGCGAAGTGCTATTGCTTGGTACGTCTTCAGTGGACCTAGATGTCCACTGGCCGGCGTATCGTGCATAGCATGCATTATATCAACACGCATATGCTTCGGCACGACGAACCGTCGATCAAGGCGGCCGTCTTTTTCGGTTATTCGGTACAAGACTCCGTTCCACAACTCAAAGTTCGGATCTCGTTTAATTAAATGAGTACTTTCGGCTCGGCCCTGAAGGGCATGAATACGCTTTTCGACTACAGAATCTTTTTCCTGTTCGGCTCGATAATATTTAAAATTATCTTCATCTTCGTCGTGTTCGGCTGGGTCGGTAATAGTAACTACACGAATAGTCGGAGTACTAAACTTCCGATCCTTCATATCGTCCCAGTCGTCATCGTCGGCGGTCTCGACCGGCGGTCCAACAGGATGACGGCTTAGGGCGTCGGCGTTATCGCATTGCTTGCCCGGCCGATACTGAATAGTCATCTTGTGACTACTTAACTGGAGAGCCCAGCGGGTAAGGCGACCGTTAAGGCCTTCCTTTCTCGACACGGAGCGTAACAAATTTGTTAACGCTTGATGATCGGTTTGCACATAGAAGTGCGAATATTCGATAAAATGTCGGAACTTACGGCATGCGAATACCACAGCCATACATTCCAACTCGGTAATCGGATATTTACGTTCGGCGTCGGTTAAAAGCTTGCTAGCATACACAATAGGATGACCATCCTGATGTAGGATAGCTCCTATTCCTATTGTGCTAGCATCGCATTCGATAACTGTCGGCTTATTCGGATCGAATTTTACAAGTACCGGCGCGTTAATCAAAGCATTCTTTAGATCAACAAATTCGGCGTCATGTTCGGCTTTCCATTTATTCTTGACATCGATTTCGCCCTTTAACAGGCCATACATAGCTCGGGTGCGGCTAGCGAAGTCCTTAACGAACTTCCGGTAATAGTTACATAAACCAAGAAAAGATCGAAGATCCTTCTCAGTTTGCGGCTTCGGATATTGCTGAATAGCGGAGATTTTCTCCGGATCGGTTTTAATTCCGGCTTTAGACACTATGTGTCCAAGAAAGTGCAACTCGGTTTCACCGACGTGGCACTTACTCGGCTTAAGCGTGAAGCCCACTTTTACAAGGCATTCACACATTAATCGGATCTTACGAATCAAATCGTCGAAATCCTTAGCGGCTACAATGATATCGTCAAGATATGCGAAAATGTTTTCATTACGTACTCCAAGAAGAGCCTTATTCATGGTCTCTTGGAACGTAGCCGGCCCATTGCACACGCCGAAAGGCATGCGTAAGAATTCAAAAAGACCGTCTTGCGTTATAAACGCAGTCTTTTCAATTGAATCTTCGGCCATCTGTATCTGCCAAAACCCGGCATTACAGTCGACACCTACATAGTACTCATTATCGGCTACGGATTGAAGTAATTCATCCGGTGACGGCAAAGGATAATTATTCTTTTTGGTTACATCATTCAATTTGATGTAATTTACGCAGAAACGCGTACCGGTAGAACCGTCTGGATTCTTCTTAGAAGCCAGCACAACTGGGAAACACCAGTTGCTGTTCGACCGGCGAATAATTCCTTTTTCGAGCATTTCTTTAACATGCTCTTCGATTATTTCCCGTCCTCGCCAAGAGGTACGGTGCGGCTTACATTTAATCGGCAGGGTATCACCCGTATCGATATGGTGCTTTACTATTGTAACATCACCAAATGGTCGGCGTTTAGTAGCGAAGAGGTCGGGATATTCAAGAAATACTTCCTTGATCTTCGCTATTTACTCGGCTGTTAGCTTAGAATTAATCTTAAGCGCATCAACGGCTTCACGAATCTCTTGTTGTTCTTCCGGCGTCCGTTCGGCTAATAAGACCGAATTAATACAAATTTCATCGGCTTCAATATCCTCATACGGCTCTAAGTATCCGATGAGTTGTCCTTTCTTAATGGACTTTCGGCTATTATGGAAATTGAACAATGCTAGTTCAAATTTCCCATTGATCGGCTTCACAATACCTTCTACCGGCTTAACATGCCTCTCCATGTACACATGTGGGCTCGGCAGAAACATAAACTTGTCAGTTGAAAACTTTTCGGCTGGGTCGAATCGTGCTACTACTGTAGCCATATTTGTACCAGGATTAATTAGGATTTTGTCGGTAGCGAACACCTTATTCGATTGGAGGCGTTGGCCACGGAAAGTTGATTCTACTTTAGGGGACTCGGAAAATTCCCAAGTCAATTTATTAGCGGCGGGGTCAGTGTGCACTTCTGATTCCCTATTATTCGGCGCAGATTCGGTATTGACTACCGGCTCTACATTCACAATAATTAGCTTGGATGCATCCATATTTGTTCGCTTTCTGAATAGCTTTTTAGTGGTCCTCGGTACATTAGTAGCTACATTAGCGACATGATTCGGCTCGTTAGATTCGACGTTCGCATTATTACATGCGACATTATCGTTCGGCTTTAATTGTGATCTACATTCTGTAGTCGGCTCGTCTTTACTAAATTCCATTACTGACGCCATGGGATGGAAATGTACCCGAGGCGCTCGGTTGCATTTAGTCATGCCTTCCGTTTCTGGAGGCATATTACTCGGCTTATATTTCGGCTTTAATCGATATGGCAACTTAACAGTTGCTTCCGGCTTTACTTTAATCTGCTCATCTAGGTCGGCACGGAGAGCATACGGTACATCAAATTTAAAATGCTCAAATGCTTCCTTCAACTTTGTTTGCTTCTCTAATAACAAGAGGTATTCATCCGTAAAAGCGGAATCATTACTGTTAATTAATTTTTCGGCTTGTTCGGGACTCATGCCCGGAATCGGCGCGGTGTCGTCTCCTAAGACAAGAATATCTTGTCTGGACTTATGGGCTAATTCCGTTAGTTCTTGTACTTCGACAACAAAAACCCGGTATTCCTGCCATAATTTGGCAAACGACTTTTTCGGCGGCGGTAGTTTAATTTTCCTTTTGCCCGTGGCTTTTGTCACGGGTATCGGAACGATTTCGGCTTTAGGGGTCGGCTCTTTAGGAATAGTAGTAGCATTAATAGTAGGTTCCGATGCCACGGGTATCGGAACAATTTCTTCAATAATATTCGGCTTTATTGGTTGGATAGCTATCGGCTGAATTACAACAGTGTTAATCCTACGGATGCACTGCAATTCGTTATTACGGACAGTATAGAGAGTACCAGCCAAGAAGCCTTGGCCCAATAGTACTTTAGTATCGTCGACGGTCGGCTTAATATAGAAGGTATGGTCGGTCGATTGATTAAAGATATGTACCTTTACTACACAGTAGTAGGTAACTAAGAACCCGCACATACCTCCTATTCCTCGAATATTAAGCGGCTTAATTAGGGGAAATTTTTCTACTTTTAGTTCATCCACAAACTCATTCGAAATGAGTGATGTCTCGGCTCCAGTATCAACCATAACTTGAACGCTACGGCCATTAATAAACGCCCACTGCGTTAGCGGTGGTGCTCGGCTTGGTTCTCTAGTAGAATCGACAGTAGAATAATCGAGATTGATTTCGTTAATAATCGGCTCAGGTAGATCGGTCGCTTCGGTGATTCGGATACCACTAATTGTTATAGATTCAGTAGTATCCGGCGGTTCACCAGGCAACGGGGAAGTACTGCCGGCGGTTACTCCCCGTTGTCGTTTTCCTGGTTACTTGCGGAGGCAGCAAAGAAACTCTGCTGCGGCGGCGGTGAGTGCGACGTCGGCCTCGGACCATACGATCGGCCCGGGCCTTGGCCACGCGACTGTGAATTGTTTCGGGAGCGGTCACCGTTAGGCGAGCTTGCTCCGCTTCCGGCTTGGCTTCGGCTGCGGAAATCCCGGGCGTACCGGCGATTCCCAGTTACCGGATCATGGTACGACAAATAGATTGGGTTTTCGGCTCGCGGGACGTCTTTAAACTGGCATGCCTCAAAGTAGTGCCCGCAGACATCGCACTGCTGGCAGTACTCGACTACTCGGCCGTTTCTCATTTCCTTTTCCAACCGTGGAGTCCGGTTAGTATTCTCTGGAATACGTCCAGAGTTCTCGGCCCACAATCGGTTACGGCTCGGCTGTTGGTTATTATTATTATTACCGGCTGGCCTAATATTACCGTTACCATTATCATTATTAGCTGGTCGGTTCGGTCGGCGATTATTCCCAATATTGGGACGCGGTGGGCTAGCAGCTGCTGCCGCATAGCTCATCGGCTTCGGCTGGGTCTGTACTATACGAACGGTTACAGAATCGGAGTCTTGTTGTTTACGCTTACTACCGACTGGTATCACGTACTTGTCGGGATTACTCGCCGTCAAGTACCTGATCTTTTCGAGAAATTCTTCCGGCGTACGAGGATCCATGCCCTCGATTTTGTCATGCAAGGTTGCATGCGACTTTATTCCTTTTACTAGAAAGGTGACAAATTGTCCCGGCGTGCCGGCATAACCTGCCTTGTCTCTCAGCGTCATCATCGCTTGAAAGAAACTCTCAAGTGATTCCTGACCTGGTCGGTATGTTCGGTTAGTTAGTTCGGACAACGCATTAACAGAGCGTCTGGTATCTCCGAACCGCGCGACCAGTTGATCGCGCCACTCCCGGTACGTAGTCGGCTTATTGACGGACGTTAGCAGACCATTGTACCATATGATCGCCTCGTCCTTTAGGCAGTAAGCGAGCTCGGCAACCCTACGCTCGTCACTGACCCAGCGGTTCTCCTTAGCGGCTTGTTCAAATTTAATAAGGAAGCTATCGATGTCTTCCTTACTGCCATTGTACGACGGCCTTGGAACCGGCTGTCGTATGGCATCGGCTAGATCGGCTTTTCGTAGTGGACTATTAGTTCGGCTTGTCCGCTTATCAAGCTTACTCAGCTCGTCCCGCAGGACCTCGCGGATGATAACTGCTTCGGCTTGGGAAACTTGCTGTTTGCTAATGCGGTCGGCTGTACTATGGGCCGACTCCATGCGGGAGTGCGTGGTCTCGGTCTGACCAGTACGCACTCTGGTAGGCGGCCTTTCATCGTATTCCATTTGATTCTCGGCGGCGGCCATCATCTGTTGATACGTTGTCAGCAGATTGTTATACATATCAACAAGTTTGTTAAAATCTAACCGGCTTTTTTCGGCTGCAACGCTCGACGATTCCTTTTCGGACTTCAGTTCGGCTTTTAATTGTTTTATCGTATTATCGCGGTCGACTACATGGGCACCGAGCCCGACGGCAGCATCACTTGCTTTCTTATATTTACCGTTGGCAACCCGTAGCTGCTCCTTCAGGTTGTCCTGCTCGGCTGTTAAATCAGCGACCGCCTTATTTCGGATGGCGAGACACTGTTCGGCTTGTTCGAGTCGGATACGCAACTCTGATACTTGGTTTTGCATATCGACAACGGCTTCGGTTGCCTGCATTAAAAGACTCACTTTAGCAGGGTTCTCTGTTGTCGGCGGTATTTTCATAACAGGCGTCAAGTCCTTCCCCATAACCTTATCGATAAGGCTGGGACTTGAGTGCGCCTTCGGCAAAATCGGTATGACTGTAGGCGGCTCATCATCATCTTCTGACGTATCGACCGGCTTACTAGATTCGGCTTCACTAATATTGATGAGCGGAACCGACGAAGACTTCGACATGGTCGGCGATGATTCTTCATCTAGGTTCATATGAACCACCGGCGAGGTCGGCTGTACTACCGAATCAGGTATCGGTAGGTCGGCTAATGGCGGCCTATTATTTACCACTCGCTTCTTTACTTGTGGTAGTTCTTGGTGCACTATCGCTTCACCACCGGCAGCTATCTGTTTGGCTTTATTTCGAGTAATCTTCCCTGCGGGGTTATCGTTCGCCCCGCTGGGCCGGCTAGCATCATTCGCTTCGGCTTGGTTCGGCTGGTTCCGGATAATCCGGTCGGCTGTTTTGATCAAACCATTGGCAAATTGTCTTGCCTTATTCAAAGGAGTTCGATGCATATCGGCGGTATTATTAAAGTACAATCGATAATTATTGCGATTGTATTCTAATAATGAATACGGCAATCCAAATGGTTTTTTATTTTCGACTTCCCATAAATGGGTCGGTATGAAGTCAACTAAATCACAAAACGATTTCCGATCAAAGTGAAAGGAAAGTAATCGTGTAATTTCGGCGGTTATTATCTATAATTATTAAGCGGTAACACTTTCGGCTCCCTATAGATAGCGCTGATACAATCGGCACTCCATAGCTTTCAATACTTAAATTATTGAAATGAATCAATAACTGAACGGCAATATTGCACGGTAGCTTTTCAGCTTTCCGTATTCGGTCAAATTGCAGCGAGAAGGTTGATAAACCTTCTTCGCTGTCCGGCACCTCAGGCCTGGATGGCCTTTAAATTTTCGCGATAAAATCTGCGATGCAGATCGGTTTACTCAGTAGACGTAAGGGCGCATAATTCCCAATACCTCCACTGAAATAAAAATAAAACAATATCGGCTATCGGCGATTTTTTTGATTCCTCAAATTACTAGGGATTATTGTTATAATTTCGATATTTTTATCGGCAGTTATTCGGCATTAATTACTTACAGTATGAACTGTAATATCGACTTACGGGAAATAGACCGTCAATGCGCTCAGACATGGAAAGAATATTTCCCGTGTTTCGACAAAAGTTTTACGGCGTTAATCGGCTGATAAACTATTAATAATTTATCACGAGAATTGTAGAAAGCGATTCTACAAAAATCGAAATAATCGGCTGCAGCTATTGCTGAATTTAATATTAATTTCCATGACGGAAATCGACGGCAATATCGGCGATATTCAACAAAAATTTGATGAAGTACGGTTGCCTCTAAAGCTTCCGTTTTCGGCAATTAATTTACGGCAAATCACAACAATCCTTTCGGAAAATTGTTCGGCAAAATTAGTCATAAGACCACATCGGTTTCTGCAAGTTTTGCAGACGGCTTACCTGCACTGACACGACGTGACGTTGTGCGATGCGGTGCGTTCGGTGTGCTGCTTTCTGCCTGTCGTCTGGAACGCAGGATCTCGTTTCCGCTTTTCTGCTCCTCCACAGAAGAACCCCCAGAAACTGGTCGTTCCTCCGATATATGAGGGAGACAGGTTTCGGCTGGTAGTGGGGAGAAATCAGCTCCGGTCCTTCGCGATGCGTCGGGATACGGTGCTGATGTTTCCGGGTTTTCGATACGGCTATACTCCACACTGCGCTGTAGCGTTGGCGTGGAATCCGGTAGACCGTACAGGGAATTCGGCTGTGCGCGCAGTTGATATCGCGCGGTCGTGATATGAAAAATTAAAGGGATGCGGAGATCGAACCCGCAAATCTCCACCATAAAAGTGGCCTGCGACTGCCACACAGAACCGTGCACAACGCGGCCACGACCAGAACGATCTTTTATTAAAAATGTAATTTTTGATAAATGCACAAATCGGGAAAACAGGGAAGAAGGGAAAAACACCTCGAGCAATCAGGTTTATTCCTGATTGCGAGACAACTCCGCGCGATCTGCGGCGGCATGCAGAAAAACCACACAACCTGCCCGTGCAGTAGCGAAGGGCCAGAGTCAGCGCGGCATCCACTGCCCTGTGCAGTGGCGCTGATCTCCTAGCACATTGTACCGTTATTGTTAACGCGCGATTAAGACTTGTTTCGAATTTTCTTCTGGATTGCGCAAAATGTTTTATCGGAACTTAAGTTCGGATTTATGCTATTGGGTATCCATCGGCTTCATATTCGCACTAGAAAAATTAAGAGAAAGATAATGTTTCTAAAAATCGACAGGGATGCATGAAATCAATGCTGGAGTGCATTCACAGCAAGGAAAAATTTTTTCTACTTTTCAAAGTTAGCCATCAGGTACAACTTCACCAGCTGAGCGACACCATGCGGATGTTGAGTTATCCGGAAACATTGTAACCTCAGGGTTCGTCCGAGTCAGAGTGGCAACAGTTTTGAGGATTTACAGTGAACGACTACAATAGCATTGGCGGACGATGCCGATCGCTAAACTCACAGAATCTAATTCAGCAGAAGTCATCACGCATTGTACCCGTTATTGATAACGCGCGATTGGGAACTGTTTCTAGATTTTTTCTGGATTGCGCGAAATGTTTTATCGGAATTTTAGTTGGGATTTATGCTATTGGCTATTCATCGGCTTCTATTCCGTACCAAAAAAATTTAAAGAAGGATAATGTTTGTAACAATCGACAATGTTTGTAACAATGTTTGTAACAATCGACAGGGATGCATGAAATCAATGCTAAGTGCATTCGCAGCAAGAAAATTGTTTTTCTTATTTTTTTTCTGTTTTTCCAAGTTGGCCATCAGGTAGAGTTTCAAACATCACGCGAGAAACTTTACGAAAACAAAATTAGTACAACGCATTAGGACCGTCTGTACTTGAGACGGTCGACGTTACGGACAACGCCATTCCCCTACTCAAGGGCTTTTTAATTTTTTAATTACGCAAAATCAACGGTATAAATTGAACTTATTTCCGTACAGTACAGCGTTATCAAGTAAGTACTGTAAGTTTATCGGGCTGTTCGATTTTGGTAGGACCACTCTTCTAAACAACGCTAAAAACAAAGAGCCGCATTTATTGAGTGAACTGACCGAGATAGCGACCGAGATAGTGAGTGACCGAGATAGCACCAGCGACCATCGAGCAAAATTGCTTATTGACTGAGAGACTGACCTAGATACCACTACTGTCCAGTAAGCTAAATCGCTAATTGACTAAGTAAGTGACCAAGATTTTTGCGGTTGATCGTATTTACTAGATAAGCCTTATGAATAATACGATCAGTCGATCACCTATTGTTAAGATGCGAGTGGGCATCGCTTGGGCACAAGTTATTGTCCAGAGACGTTATCGTCGTACATCCAACCGCCTCTGGTGTATCCTTTCCAGCCTTGTGCCTAATAAAATCGGCACGAATGGAAGAAGCATGGTCGTGTATTATGTACGAGTACATCACAGTTCGTGTTACTTCTATTGGTAGACCAAAATAAGCCTGAAGAATATACCGACCGTAGCCTCGACGTAGCGCCCACTTGTTGCGTAAAAGCAATAAGTAGCCGATACGTCCATGCTAGCGCTCGATTAAGTACTAAAGTAGCATCTCAACAGACCATGCTGATTTATTCTGAGCGAAAGTGTAGCTGTCCACGATCTCAATTACTGTACTGCATTCAGAAAACAGAGGAACGTCGGCACGTTATGCGTGTGGGTATTACGAGAGGTCACACAGAATATATATTCTAATAGCAATAATTAACGCATACGCCATGAAAATATTAAGGCAATGTTATGAAAAGCATAAACGCGGCTCATACAAGTCCACGTGTATTTATTACTCCCGAAACGAGCAATCTAATGTATACTGAGTAAAGTAGTCGATAGTGCTGCTCGCTGCATAAAATCTTATCGATACGGACCAAAGACCGTCAGTGTTCGAATTGTTTCAAGGCAGTTTTAAAGCGACTTCTGAAGGTAACCGCATGTGCATCACAATAGACGCAGCGGCAAAATGATAACGCTTCAGTTTATAGCCTTTTGGAGAGAATTATCTGCATGATCGGTATTGTTATTTTCGGGCTGCTGATAAGCGATAAAATTCTCCGGCCGTGGCTCAACAACTCGGTGTCTGGGTTTGTAGGGAGACAAGCCGGAAAATGAACTATCTTTTCTATCACCATCCGTGCTGTGGTTCGTTAACTGCGGTCGCAGCTTTGCGCTAGATATGAAAGTAAAAATTCTATTAATTTTTATAGCTCTTGGTACGTGCAGTTCACTATTAAGTCTTTACCGCATTTAAGCGAACAAATTATTGATCTAAGCGATCTCGTTATCTGAGCGTCAAGGTTTCACTGCAATACTGCATCAGTATTTATCTGTACATATACGAAGCGTTGCAACAATCGACTATTTAGTTGTGTCGAAGTTTAGAGGAAGACAACATTACATAAGAAATTAATAACAAAAAATAACACTCGATACAACGGTCAAAATGGTATGCCAATAATCATTATGTTTAAGCACGTCGGCTACTGTTGCCGATGAACATGTTTCTTCGACATTCTGCCATGGGCGATAATTGTGGGACGATGGAATTAACTTAAGTTCACCAAGATTCGAATACAGTAAGACCTCGTCCCGAATTCTAAGCGAATCTCGTTGCGATACAGCAACTCCACCTCGCGAGGTGGCTTCGCGTACCGTATCTGTAGGCGTGGCCACTGCATACAGCCACCTCGTGCGGTTGAGCAACCGTACCATAACGAGATTCGCTTCGAATTCGGGACAAGGCCTTAAAATTCGAATTCGGCAATCGGTAAAATTTGAATATCGAAAAAACCACAAAATCCCTTATTTTTACAGTAGTCAAACTTAGTCAGCATGCATGTACAGTACTGTAGCACCCGTTGCAACAGTGAGCAAACACACTACTCATTTAATCCCCACTATACACGCTGTTTTCTGCAGCGTACACTTGTATGATGACTGGACATATTATCTGAATTGAAGATTATTCTGGCTGTTCGATCCAATGTTAACGCAGACCTTTTCGCTAAGCTCTGCCAACGGAAAATAAGAACTGATAATCTTGTCTACTCGTACACATTAGAGTGATGTACTGGCGTATTTATGGCCATAATTAAATCTTGAGGTATCACTCCTATAAGAAAATATCTGTAAGGCGGCATGTATCCCCAAATTCGCGTACTGCGCGGAAACTTTCGCTTTCGCGCTCTTCCAAAGACATACTCGTATTACTGTCATTGTTTTGTAATATTCTGTAGTGAAATAAAACTTGAACAAATTGGTATGGAAACCATTTGTGCCCGGCAGAAAAATTTCCGCTCTTGTACACGAATCTGGTGCTACAGTATATAATGGCAAACTGACAATGAATAAGTACGTACAGATACTGTACATAAGTAGAAAAAAACAAGAGTAAGCGCAGCTGTGCACGGACACCCATTGTACTGTACCATTTCCGAAGCTTTTGCGGTGAAAAGACGATGTTTTACGGAAAATTGAGCCCATCGAATCTGCAAGCGATTGCGAAGCGAAATGTCTGGTTGCTTACTTATCGCTTTTTGCTGGCTTATTGAAGATAATTACATACATCAGTCTGTCGCCAGTAAAGTTCCATATTACGCGTCCTCAATCACCTCTGGCTTTCTTATCTCCGGTCTGGTTTTGTATTGACCAGGATTATGATTCATAACATTCCGAACCGATCTGCTTTTTAACTGGTCGAAGGAAAGATACGGCACGTTTTACAAATACCCGCGTGAACAGCTCCGTTTTGCAAATACGCATCACGGCATCAGGCATGCAAGTCATGAAAACAACAGTCTACTACGCACATACACTTTAATACATTTACATAAGCGTCTAAATGAGCAATTATAAATTGATCTATTATCAGACTATTAAGTAACTTACGTTAATTACAATTTACAGTTTACACTGCGTTAATTAATTCATAAATGTACTGTACCTGGCGG